>NC_142621.1:42401439-42704469 GCF_059453375.1 Lepisosteus platostomus
AAATCTAGAACAAGTGCTGTTATAATTTTTTTTCGAAAGTGATGCCCTGGCTTCTTTCAACATGCGTAAGAATATGAAAGGATGAAAGGTTGCAAACGTTAAAAGGCCATTCAGTCCATCTAGAATATTTGGTGGTTAGAAGTTAATTGATCCAAGCATCTCATCCGGGGTATTGGCTAGCATGGCTGGGAGCTTGTACTAGAATCCCACAACCCCAACAACTGGATGAAATACCAAAGTCAGTTAGCTGCTAGCCACCAAAGGGGGTAGTTAGATTGTAACAAGAGGGGAATTCTGTCTTTCTTCAGGTCTTGTCATCATAGTGTCTGGAACTTCATGGCTTGGAGTTCCAGCTGAGTTTGAGAAAGGGCGGCCCCATGTGCCCCTGAACTTGTCTCCAGTCTTCCCACAGGATGGAGAGAGAAGAGGGCTGTTTTGTTCGAATTCTGCTTCACAGCAGTTGTACCTAATACTCCAGTTGCCAGAAAGACCAGTGCATAAACCTTCTTGTTCATGAGCTTGTCAGGAGAAGACGACAGTATTCACAGTTTGCGGCAATAGGGTGAAACAGTAAATTTGGTCTTTTAAAATCTCCAGTGTTTTTAATATAAAAAGATCTCTCCATAATTGCAATAAACAATAAACAGTCCATTAGAAGATTAAAGGTAGTGGAAAGCCTTCACTTGAGATGGCCTAGGCTCTCTGTTAAATGTGTTACAAGACCTACAATCACAAACCAGTTTCAGATTCTTCTCAAGTCTTATGTGCTCCTGTGATGGAAAAATAATGACTAGGGTTGCTTAATTTCACTTCGATGTGGACTTGGACTGCTATAAAAGGAAGCTATATTGTGTTTCTTTTATTCTCTTTTCAGCATGGAATAAACCTTTACTTGTTCCTTTGCAGCCTATGCATACTGACGCAGCCACCTACTTGAACAACTAAAACTATTGTTAACTATCCTTTCACAGCTGTCAACTTCACAAAACGTGACAGCAATAATTTAAAAGAAAATCAAACAGCAAGAGCTTTCCCCCCTTTCTTTCCTGCAAATGCACACAGATAAACACACACAAACACTCCCCCACAGTTTCATATGAATCAACACAAGCAGACACATGGATCACTGGGTTACTGGCCTGTCTATTGAGGCTGTTTGAAGATTGCGTTTTATTGTTCCAAAAGGTCAAGTTCCTCAAAGCTTTCCTTCTGTTCTCTGTAGGGTGCCTGAGCCACAGCTGTCGGGATCCACTCCAGTTTGTGTTTATATGAGAGATGAGGTAGGTCATAGTGGTCTTAAAAATGTTATTACTGGTGCAGGCACTACAGACGCTGTGATATTGTTATTCTTTTTTTTTAGTAGGTTATAAAAAGAGGGATGGTATTCACGTCTTTAATGACCCCTCTCCTGGTTGACAACAATACAAATAGCTATACTATCTCAGCTTTGATGTTTTTCTTATGCTTTCCCAGAGCAATATTGCATATTTTTTAACAGAAATATCTGACCACCAAGTAAACAACAATGCTACCTTCCATGTCATTAATAATAGTTAGATTAAGACAGATCTTCGCACTTTACAATGCTATTTAAAGTTACATGACCTTCACATCAAACATTGTTTACCTAAAATATTGGATTATGTCATTCATCCAGACATGATTGAATTGTTAATGGCCCGTTTTGAGATTTAATCTTGAGTTATACACAAGATTGCCTTGCATTAAAAAATAACTTTCTTTGCTATCCTTAGATGGGATGTGAGAATAAGTTACATGCCAGAATTGAATAGTGTATCAAATTTCCACAGAAATTGTTCATCTGGGTAGCTGCTGGGGCAGGTAACGTTTTGACAAATCAGCCCTAATTTTGCTGTGTAGTTTTACCTCGCACCTTGCTGACAGCGAGCAAAGCCACCAGCTAATACGTCACTAAGTGACGGCATGTTAGAAGTTGAGCGGTTGTGATGTAAAGTGATAAATAATTCTGCATGTGCACGAGAATAGATACTGAATGTGAAAGGAAACATGATACTGCTGTTTATTTAATAGCTCGTGTCTTCAGGAAATGTGTTAAAAAAGCCAAATGGTCTTGAAATGTATCCTTTCCCCCTCCAATTTCTCTTTCTCAGTGTTTTCATACGTTTGTCTTCTGCAAAGCCCATGGGATTTAATACGATTCTGTTTGATATTCCAGCTCATTGTGCAAATAATAATAATACAAAGTATATGTTAATGTGTCATTCAGGTCGCTGGAGAGGAAGCGCTGAAGAAAACGACCCTGAAATCCCTTGGTCTCACAGGTGGCAATGCCATCGTCAGGTGAGTGGAGCGTTTTTGCTGGATGACCCAGGAGACGACATTTGCACAGTAGGGCATTTTCCCCTTCATTAGCAAGCCTTTCCTGTGAGTTATATGCCCACCTGTGTTGGGAATTTGCAGCTGTTTTAAGATTCAGCTGTCCGGCACTGGCTCAGGAGAAAATGTGATGCCGGCACTCTCCCCTGGTGCCCACCTGCAGAGCTGTTTGCTGTTACACGCCGCTAGTCCCACGTTATCGCCAGCTGGAGGAGTAGCACGTCCCTGCAGGGCTTACCGCTGGTCACATGTGCTACTTGTCAACTCTTGAGTCTGAATGGCAGTTCTGCTGGGACTGCTGGGTAATCTGTCTTATTTCAATATTTTTTATTTCTGATGATGGGAACTGGGTGAGTGACAGGGACTGGACACTGAGATATAAAATTGAGTTTATGTCATGAGACAGACTTAAAGTAGATCATGTCTATAATTTGAAAGAAGTTTCCTCCTGTTTCTCATTGTTTGAATGAGTGCAGCAAAGTGTTAATTTTTTCCTCAATGACATGTGGTCTAGTGTGCATATGTAGGCGGGGGTATCTGTTATGTATTACCATTTATATCATTGTTGTAATTTAACAATAAGAAGGGAGGTGTACACTTCAGAGTGGGTTACTCTTTTTTTTTTTCTATTGGGAGCATCCCTGAAAAATCCCTAAAGTGCATCTGATGAATGAAAGGGTCTGAGTAAGAGTTTGAAATATTCCTTGGGGAATGTGCCTTAGTTTTTCTTATGGAGTACTTGGGCACTATTTGCTGAACCTGGTGTCCTGCTTCTGTCTGCGTACTCCGTCATAGATATGTGCTGAAGAAATCAAAGTCCCCTGGACAGGGTGAGCCTTTGGAAACGGGCAGTGTAGCTGCCGTGAAGAAGGAAGAAAGGCCAGAGACAGCAGATCAGTCTCCCCCACCTGACCCAACGCCCAGGCCGGTGGTGTCGCCTGCGCTTGAGAAGACCGCGCCAGAGCCCTCTGCAAAGAAGCCAGTTGCTATTCCCTCTCCATTGCGCGGTGATGCCACAGAGGCCAGCGGAGATGTAGCAAGCCTGGGCGATCCGAAACCAAAAGGCGCAGAGAATGCACCAGTAAAAGACCGTGTCATTGAAACCCAAGAATCTGAGCTGAAACCGTCTTCGGAAACCCCCGGTCCCTCAACTGAGTTGCCTGCCAGGATGAAGCCAGCCTCGGCCCACGCTCCAAATCCAAGCACCTTTGTGCCATTTTCCGGAGGGGGGCAACGGCTCGGAGGGCCAGGTGTTGGGGGTCCCGCTGGGGGGAGCGGACAGCCAAACTCCAGCTCTCGGACCTCCCTCTCCAGCCCTGGAGGGCCCCCCAAGGCCAAGAAACCCAAGCCCAGCAGTGAGTCGAAGGTAAGAGTAGGAAAAACTTCTGTCATTATCCTGCCACCTTCACTGAACAGCCTGGTCTAGCTACAGTATAAGATTTCAGGGAAATCTCTTGGAAATCAACTGTGTATAGAATGCATATATCAAAGTTCAGTTGAGCCAAAAAAAATATTTTTTTATTAATTGCTGTTAACTAGTTTTTGAGTGATGTTGGAACAAAACATCACCTGCAATCAGCTGCAAAAACAGAAGCAGGAAAAGAGCAGTCTGTGATTTGTGTTTTATATATCTGGAATGTTCTTTGTGATGTTTATACAGTCAGAAAATAAGTTGCTCGCTTCTTTTGTATTTCTTTTATACGAAGAATACGATTAACCTTGTTCCTGTGGTATTGTGTCCATTTACATATTGTACACCTTAGTTTCCTTGTACAAACGTGTAGTGCATGAGAAATGAGGACTCTGAGATCAAAGCCTTTTGGTTTTACAGGCTGGTACGTAACTCTTCACAGTCCCAAATGCAAATTAAATGTGGATTTTTAAAGAATGCTGATGGTATATATATATATTTTATTAAACGCACAAATACACTTTTTGTATGGTCAAAGGTGAAAACCTCATTTGATTGTTTAGTTTTGCCTTTTGACTTAGTGTATATACTGTATAGGAAAGGGGGTGTTATGATTAGTAGTGGATGAAGTGGGTCCCCACCTATATACCTGAAGATATACCTTGTGATACCTATTTACCTCGGATGAAAAACACTACACCAATGCAAGCAATTAATCATTAATGACAAACCCAAGTATGTAATGTTTGTAAGCAGATTTCAGTATGCTAGAATAATTATTTCAGCCAGTGTATAATGTAATCATTAAGAAAAATAGTGTTTTAGTCATACAGTTGAATGTTGGAGTCCGATGATGTGTAAGACATTTAGGCTTTAGACTACTTCAAATGCTGCAGTTGGTATGACACTGCTGCTTTTAATTCTCAAAAACATTAAGAAAAAGTGACAACTTGAACTTAATCAGTTACGTACTCATCACATTCTGAATCATTTGTTCTGTTCTGAGTTATTTTAAGTTATACAACCTGGGAGATTAGTTTGCTTGGAAGAATTGGGATTTTATTATCAATGAAAATGCATTTTTTAAATGTGTAAATTCAGCCAGGCATTTCAGAACGATGCTCAGAAAGGCACCACAGTTCACACAGGCACTGAATTAGATGTACACTTAATGGATTACAGGAAACAAACAGTGCACCCATGCACGCACACAGATACACACTACAGCTCACTGTTTATTAATACTCGAGATCCCCTTAGAGTAGCTTTTAAAAGGAGTTTCTTACTTCAGCTATCATGAAAGAGATGATGATATGGTAGCTATAAGCATTTTCCACTGTATTCTGTGGCATAACTTTAACTCGCTTCAGAAACAGACTTTGATCAGCTCCTGTAATTCTTTGATCTTTGTTGTTTGAATCTGATAATGATGTTTAATTGATTACAAGATACTACAGAATGCCGCCCTGCCTTTGTGTTTATTATTGCCTTTTTTCTTCTTTGCTTTCAAAAAGAAGAATGTTTGCATGCAGTATTGCCCCATTTTTTCTTCTTTTAAAATGAACTTCAAAGCTGCACTCAGTTAATACAAGAGAAAGCCCAGATATTTTCCATTAAGGTTTGAAATGGTTTGATTTTCACCATATAAAAATTCAACCACAGGACTGGATAAAATAACACATTTTGCTTGATTTTTGTGTTATGAGCAGACCAAGTCAGTTCACAACCTTTGATGTCAGTCGCATTAATTATTTAAAGGTAGTTTTCTTATATTCCCCCCCCCTTTTCAGATCAGAGTGGAATGTTTTCCCATTTCCTGATTATAGTGTGTATAGTTCTGAGTTCTAACAATATTTGGAGGATCGACTCTCTTTGAAGTCCGCGTCACTCATTTCTGTTCCTGTCCTAGGCCAGTGTGCTGACCCCTAACGAGGCCTGATTGCTTCCTTGGCGTACCAGAGATAACTGTAAATATATGCCTTTGATATCTGCCTGTGAGCCGGCCAGCCTCAGGGGGACACCATATGGCCTATTACAATTAAGGAGGCCAGAGAAAGATGGGCACAACTCTCTGATCAAAGACCCGAATAATGATTTATTTTCCAGATCACTGAGAAATGGTGGGAAACATTGGTGGGTAGTTTCGTTAAGTTTATCAAGTTAAAAAAAAGCTGTGTGCGTTGGTTCTGAGAGGTTCCCAACTGTAATTTCTAGAGACAGAAACTTACACACTTGTAAACAATGGAGGGTTTGTCTTTAAAGAGCTTCTAAACTATTGAGGATGTTAAAAAATGTTTGTTTTTTTCGGTGCACTTAAATGTTGAGTATCCTGATATGTTTAGAGGAGCTGAATGTTCCCCTGTTTAATGCCTTTTACCGACTGCACTAATTAGGTGACTGAAGATACTCAACAGGAAGGGAACTACTCCTTTCTCAGTTTCTTTATTCGTGTTGCATTCATGAACCTTGGCCTGTCCACAGCTCTGGAGCCAAAGCGACACTGGGAACAGGACATTGGCATGATGAAAGTCTTATTGCTCCAGAGTCCTTAACCACAGACCGGTGGGGTGAAAACTAAGCTGCTCAATTCGAAAGCCAGGAGTTCCTACCACTCCTGATTTTTTTAGCACGTGTTCTCCCCCCACCTCTCCACAAGAAATGTTTCCTGCAAAATAATCTTTGGCAACATCTTTCTAAATATTCCTTAGTATTTGAATTTGGAAGGCCCATTAAACGTAGCTCTGAGGTTTCACGTTTTTTTTTTAAATAAAAGAGAATTAACATCTCTTACTGTAACTTTACTGTAAGTACTTCTAGTTTGTCCTCAGGAAATTGATTCAAATTGGGAGCCTGAATCCTGCTCCCATGGTCAACCTGAGCATCGTCTGGCAGTGATTTTAAGAAGTGACTATGACTCATGAGCATTCACCTACGAGTATAAAAGAATTGATATGAAATTTCCCTTATGAAGCAAAACTGGAAGTGGACTGTGGCAAGTTGGGAGATGTGTAAAACACCATATATCCATTTTAGACAGAAAAATGCTGGAAGGCATGACTACACCCTGGATAGTATGCCAGTCCATCACAGGGAAGGTCTAAGGAATCTGTTGCATTTTATGAAAATACAGAAGGCACCCCAGTCCAAAATCGAATCCAGGATCAGGTGTTGACCACCATGTTTGCATGCTGTCTCAAAGATTAAAACCATAGATTTTTGGGGGGCTGGGATGTTTTTTTTTTTGGGGGGGGGGGGTTTTCACTTGTTAATGTTTTAAAGCATGCATTCAAGAATAGAAATGGTAAGACAAATCACCTCTTTTGGTCAGTCAACAGTTAACATGTGCTGTCATAAGAGAGAAAAGGGCTTTGCATCCTGAAGGAGAACTGAATCTGTAGTACAGGGTTTCTCTGACAGGGCAGGGTTAGTACAGTAGCTACATTTTGGATCAGCTGTAGTTGATAACGATGATCTGTTTCTCTGTGTAGTTGCACCCACTCGTTTGAATAGCACACGTCTTGACTCAAGGCAATCTTCCAAAGACTCATTCAGTTAGGAAGTGTTAAACTGAGTTCTGGGAACAAAGCCTCCTTGATAATTAAAGTATCTTGTTTCTCTTTTAATCACCTTTGTAATCTTCGTGGCATTACCATGTTTTAATTATGCAGCGTAGAGATTAGAGGAATATCAGGATGTAAACCTGGAAGATAGCATGGCCAAAAAATCAGGAACATTTCACAATTTAAAGTTGATTGTACTTTTTACTCTTAAATCTAATTGTGTTTTAAGAGGATTTAGAATGGATTTTATTTTAGCTTTATAGCACAGGGTAAATTAAGAAATGCTTAAGATGTGTTAAATGGCAAATTTTCTGTTCTGGCAGATACAGGTTGGTAGTATTACCATATTACTATGTCAATAAAAATACAATGGTTTTGGTCAAATTTAATGATGAAGTTAATGATTTATGGTAATTGTGATTTTTGCCAGTTAAGTATACAACATGTACTCCTCATAGAGTAGACTGGTTTAGACCTGTGTGTGTTAAAGTTATGATTTTGCTGTGTCAATACAGTTTACAGGTGTTTAAAAGTCTGCTTAGCTGGGGATTCTCAGTACTTAAAGGACTTATAAAAATCAAATTACCGGCAATTCTGTATTACATGGTTTTCATATTTCACAATTCATATTGTGTGAACTTTCCTCTTTCTAGTTACTTGTTACTTATGTTCTAAGAGTTCTGTAACAGTTGTGTTCCAAGTTCAATAACAAGTGTTCCAGCGTGTCTGGGGAAATAGACAGTGTACCATTTCAAGAATGCTTATTGTATGCCTGAATAGCACTGCCTGTGGAAGTATATTAGAAACCGTTTGAGATAAATCACTCATCAAAGGCTCTCTGAATGGTACTATCAAGGCTGCTGACTCGTAGTAGTTGCAATTAGTGATGTCATCGCTGAGTTTTAGCTCTAATGTGTTGTTTGGAAGTAAGTCTGGTGTTTTCATCTTTGAAGAACTGTCAGCATCTGTTTTGGCAACTGGTTCTTGCTGGCTGATGTTTTGTCACATTTCCTAACCTTAACCCTATAGTATGCACAGCTTCAGCATTTCATTGAAAAAAACAGGCAACATGAATGTGCATTCACCTTATCAGCTCTCAGCCGCAGAGTGCGATAACTGCAATAATAAACTCTTCACTTCTTCACTTTCATCACTAAGGTCATTACTGATGTTGGAAGGAGTGGAATTCTTTTTGGTTGACTTAATTAAAGATGTTACATTGCAAAGTCTTACACCGTGTAGGATTTTTATTTTCAATTACATCATTAATGCTTGTTTTGTGCTACAATTATTGCTACATCCATTCATTTTCAATTACTGCTTAATCTAACACAGGGTCGTGGTTAGCCAGAACATAACCTGGCAGACAATGAGCACAAACCAAGATAGATTTTGGACTAGGGGCCAGTCCATCACAAGGCACACATGCACACGCAGAAACTCACTCACTCATACAAGCACATCTGCACACAAACACACACACTCGCTCACATGTGCATGTACACAAACGCACTCACTCATTTACACTTGCACACACAGAAACTCACTCAAACTTTAGGAGGAAATTTAGACACCAACCTGATTGGCTTTGGACTGTGGAAGGAAACAGGAGCACCTGTAGAAAAACCCTCAAGGCCACAGGGAATACATGCAGAGTCCACACAAGATCAGTCCAGAGTCAAACCCAGGACCCTAGAGTTGTGAGGCAGCAGAACTAACTACAACAGTGTAATCCACTATAACTATAAAAAACAATTATTTAAGTAGGCTAAGCACTAATAAAATATATAACTCAGAAAAGTGTAGCTTGCTAAACTGTAGTCAGAATTGATCATTTACTGCTCTTAAAGCACAAATAAGAAATCTGCTATTTCCATTTGATGGTGGTTTTTCAGATGTTCTGTATTTTGTAATCATTTCATGAACTCCTTATTGAGCCCAATGCCGACATAAATAAACAAACTAAAAGAAAAATACCCATTTAAAATTGCAGATTTCTTAGAGAGAAAAACCAAGATGGATGTCAGATGAGAGTTCCTAATGGGGACACTCCTAAGGTCTTCTGGAAGAGAGCTCTAATTATCCTGATGTTACCCTGTAGTTACAATGGACTGTGGCATGTTTTCTAAAAAATAAAAATAAAAAAAGAGGTCCCACCACCCACGCTGGGTTGTTGACTATTCTAAATGTCGCTTTAATGACAAAAATAGTAAAACAAAGCCTTGTAATTTTGATCAGTCTCTTTTTTAAGAATGCCTTTGTAATCCTTGTTTTTAATTTTGTTTTAGGGCCCAGTGTGTGCTAAACACGGTGAATGGGACATTGAACAGGGAGAAGAATTTTTAGAGGTAAAAAAAAAAGTCATTGATCATTTCATGTTTTGAAAGAAGTTAAAAAAATTAAGTTGGTATTAAGTTACAGAAGGACTGATTGGAAAAAAATGCACCTTAAAGAGATGTTTGTCCTTTTTTTCTGAAATACTTGGTGTTTGTTATTTTAAGTCTGAAAATATATACAGGGTGATTTGGAGGTCTTTTAAAAGAGCTAAGAAAAAAATGAAAAGAATGATTGTAGAAATGAGGGTTAAAGTTACATTCCATGGTCATTTTTATAAAAAGGAAAAGTAGAGCTTTTTTCATCATTCACCGGCTTGCATCAATCAGAGTAATTAGTAATTAAGTAGCTATTTAGCAGACATCAAGGTAAAGCTCTGGCCATTTGTTTTTGTATTGCATTACATATGATGTTACTCAGTTAAATAAATCATGTCATTGTCCTGTGTTGCTATTATAAGAAATATGTGCACACATTTTTTTTACTTCCTTACTATTATAAGGAGTTTTACAT
This sequence comes from Lepisosteus platostomus, assembly GCF_059453375.1. Taxonomy (NCBI): domain Eukaryota; kingdom Metazoa; phylum Chordata; class Actinopteri; order Semionotiformes; family Lepisosteidae; genus Lepisosteus; species Lepisosteus platostomus. The sequence continues at coordinate 42,411,616 of NC_142621.1, forward strand.
TTAATTCCTGAGAACTTTGGTTTTTATAAATTAAATGGTTTCCTTTTTCCCCTCAAAGGAGAAGCAAAGAATTTCTTCCTATTAATTAATTCATTGAAGCCGTTAGCCACAAAGAGACTGAGACAAAAGAAATGTGTCTCCTCTCCTTGATGCAGCGGATGTCAAAACTGAACAAGGACAAAGAACAAAGTGACTTGTCAGATTAAAGGGCTGTCATATTGGCCATAAATGAAGCCTCCCGGCTGGTGATTGGAGCTTGGCAGCGGGCTGAGCCAGAGTGTCGCACCACAGTGGGCATGCTGTGGAGCCAAGTGCAGTGTCTGCTCTAGGAAACCAAAATGGTGCTTTCTATAAAACGGCTAAAAATATCTGTCCCATCTTCTTGTTTCCTCTGCGATTCGCTGTTGACTCCGGAAATGGTCTTGAGGTCAGACATGGTCATTTCTGCAAAGGGTCCAAGCAAAAGAGAATCTGTCAGTCAAAACTGGCTTCATAAAAAGAAACATGCACATTAGGTTTTGCAATCACTGAGAGAAACAAGTTATTTTTATCATTTATTATTTTAGTTCGCTGTAGGTTTGTTGTGGCCAGGAGACAGGGGACGTTTTCTTAAATTTGATTTTCATTTGACTATTTATGGAACTTGAGGTTGGCATAAAAACATATTATTTGGTTCATCACCATTACTAGCACACATTTTTTTTAAATGAATCAAATGATTTTTTTAACTAAGCCATTTAAATAATTTAAATGATGCTATTCTTAATGCGTACTCTACAGGCTCCAACAATCCTATCAGTGCCAATGATTTAACATTCTCTTTTTTTCATGTAAATGAGACATGTCATGAAAGCCGTACGTCTAAGTCTATCATTTCCAGTGGCCTCCTGTGTCCCCTCACATTGTCAGGCAGGCATGATGAGCCCTACTGAGGTCAGGTGCATGCAGCAGACCCCAAAACCGTCAGGGGAAGTCTTATGTCAGATTTCAGAAAGACATTCTCATGTCCCTATCTCTGAACGCTTGAACAACTGGTCTCTGTCTCGGCCTTTTGTGATCTGTCAAAATAAAAGAAAGTAGGCCCTGACGTAGCATTGAGTTTCATAGAATTGTAGCATTTCCTGTAACAACAAATTATTTCTCTGAACGTACCACTTGATTCGTTGTTCATATCTGAACGTCTTGGGTGTATCACCATGACCATATTATTCTCAAATGGATTACATCCCCCAAAAAGTTAAGTTAATACAGCCCTCAGTCTCTTAGTAGAGCTGCTGGGCAAAGATTCAGCATTTGAACAGTTTGCTGTCATCTGGGATTTACATCCCATTCTTCACTTTAATTTGACATTGCCCATTCTTTCCCTTTACAAGTATGTGCCGTAACGTGTGACTGCGCCCGTCCCACAAAGTAGACTGCTTCGCTCTCCACCCGCATCATTATCCTGGTTGCTTTTGATGCATGGACTTTTTATTTTTAACATCCAGGGCCCTGCTAATTAATCGTTTTCCTCCATGCTGCGTTGGCTTCACCCACTTCGCAAACATCCGAGGCAATGAAGTGAAAAAGAAAAGTTTTAACATTTAAATATTATAAGCACATACATTAGCATCCTGAAGGATCTGTGAGAGACTTCACAGTTTTCATAGTTTTCTCCTCTTGGTAAAAAAAGACGGATGCAAGTCAGGCATGCGAATTGTTTGTATTGCTCTTGCTGTATAGGCAGCTTGTTTAATGTTAAACATCCCTCAGTGTGTGCTGTACTGAGAGTGGCCTCAGGGGGGAGCTCTAACACGTGTGCTGCAGGAATCTCAAGTTATGCCACATTAAAAGCCTGGTGGTGCAGTTTCAAAACACTCCTTTCTGTGCCAGATATTATTTTTGCCATTACTAGTTGAATGCCCGGCCAAACAGATCTCTCCTGTTGCAGCCTGTGGACAGGGATCCATTGGTCTTTCACATGGATGCTGGGGAACGCGGGCACAGCAACAGCGTAGACCTGCCTGATGAGTTCTTCGAGGTGACCGTCGACGACATCAGGAAGCGGTTTGCGCAGCTGAAGAGCGAACGGTAACCACGTTGTTGTATCACCCCCCCCCCCAATCTTCCCAACCCCGACCCTCCGGGCGCTGTTCATCTGACTCCACCCACTCCACTCCACTCCATTCCACTTTTTTTTTTTTTAAAAGAAGAAAATCTTCTGTGAACTGATCGGACAATGTCATTCAATCTTTTCCCGCTGGCTCCTGCCTGGCCGGCGTTTAGCTCAGAAATACGAAAGGTTTGGTCGGTGTAAAGAGAGCTGGGACAAGGCGGGAGAGGCTGGGATCCTCATGGAGAGAGGCATGGCCTGGCCCTGCTTTGGTACAGAAGGAAAGGAGGACAGTAAAGCAGCCTGGGGGGTTGCTATAAATTGCAGCTGGCAGGACACATCGTGACAGAGAGGCTGTTGTGTCGAATATCTATACTTAGCAACCCTATTACACAGAACAGTGGCAGGTTTCCTGAGCACTTAGCGCAGGGAGAAGACAGATGACCTTGTGCTGAGTTTAGCCTAATGGTATGAGATAGGTCTAGAGAAGGTCACTCGAGTACGTCTGAATTTAAATGTGGCCTCTATTATTGACCCACCTAAAACGGCTCACCTCTCATTTTCAGGGGAATCTTTGGTATTTAAAGTACACGTTGTATTATTTTTAAACTAAAAATTGTAACTTACCATTCCTTAATTAAAAGCCCTTGGAATGGGAATGTAAGACAGTGGCGAAAGTTGCAAAATACCTCTTTTTCTGCCAGTTGGTGTTCTGGCTTTTTTTACGAGTTGCTCTTCAAAACAAAACTTTCTTCGTGAATGTTGTACAACTATTTTTTTTTGCGGTTTGAGATGATAGTAAATGAATGTAACCACAGTAGACAAATGTCTTTGACAGTCTTTCCCTCAATATAATTTTTATTTTAGTTTAATTTGCTTCATTTTGTGTGTGGAAAAACCTGATGTGCAGTAAAACTTTTATTGAAATCGTATACATGGGGTGTCAACAAAATATACCAGTTGTTTCATGTCCCTCTGTAATTACACAAATTAGTTATATTAAGGATAAAATATTTTGCTCAAAGCATGATCTTTCTTGCCAGAACAACAAATTCAAAATGAAGCTTGTAATTTGTCTATCAAGATAAGACAAATTCCATATTATCAGCAGTATTGTGCCTCTTTTTTTTTAAATATGGCGTTTTAAATGGTCCTGTTTATATTCATGATTCTCTGCAAACTACATAGAGTGCAGATCAAAAAGCTCAGACCAATTTTCTTCTGTGACACATCTCTAAAATTTAGACAACAGGGTCTCCTGTATATCCCTAGCATAAAACAGCATCTTGGTTTAATATTTCCCCTTGAAGATGGTATAACAAATGTTCTGAGGAATAGCTGTATGGTCTGAGTTTATTTTGCAGAAATAACCCTTTAATGTTTTGGAAACTGATGAGCTTCTGTTTTACTTTACAGCCTCTTTAATTTAAATTCATCCCCATGCCACTTTGAAGTGAGTTTGCACATGGGTCTGCGCTTGTTAAGTCCTCAGTCACAGGGCTGTTTCACCTTTGTGATTGAATCTGAACCCTACAGATGTGAGAGCAAAGCTTCCCTTTTCTTAAACCAGAGCAGGGCAAGCTGCGTGTGAAATTGCATCAGTCAGTGTCCTTCATGAGAAATGAAACTGAAACATCAGGCCCGGCTGAGTTTGGAGATTACTTTTAATATTATCAGTCCAGGCAGGTGTGTTCCTAAGCGCAGGCACAGATTTATGATCATTATTCAAAATTCTGAGTACATGCAAATTAAACAACTGGCCTTATATCATCTTGTAACCCATCAGTTACTTTTTGTAATTAATGATGCTGTGTATCCTTGCTATTTTAGAAGTTCAGTTTGGTGAAAAAATCCATATGTTTGTTTTGTGAGAGCACTTCCTGCGAGTACACAACTTTGAGTTTTCCCATTTTACATACTCACTGTGGAAAGCGGGAAAATGAATCAATGATGTAACTTTATAAACGTGCATTTTTCCAGTTTCACACAGCACTCAACTGATTGAACTGATGAGCTGTACACAGCTATATAGAGTATTTAACACATTCTCTAGTAACAACTGGAAAATGCAAGAATTTGTGAGACTGATTATTTTGTAGATGTTGTATATAAGTAGTTCTTAAGTCTTGTGTTGACACAAACGTCCTTCTTAAATAACAATGCTAGCAATACATTTATAGAAAACATTTTGTGACTTAGATCCTTGGTATATTAGAAGTGAAAAGGTGTGAACTGGTTTTACAACTACAGTGACTTGTGGTATGAAGCTATAGAACCTTCAATCCACTTTTTATGCCTTTTTCTTCTCAGATGTTTTTTTGCTTGAAAAACATTTTTGGGAGCCACATTACTGCGTGATTTTTCAGAAGATTCCTTCAAGACATGCAGATCCCCTCTAGGCGTAACTACATTTCAGTGTGGAGACCATTACCTGTAACAGCCAGGTCTTTTTCGAGCAGGGAGGTTCATCAGTGCAAAGGCATATGACACAACCTGTTTTGATGCTGCTGTAATTGGGGGAGGGCATGTCGGGGCTGCAAACCACAGACAGATAAACCCCTGCTGGCCCATTATGGCTTGACATTCTGTGCTTCTTGCACGCATGCCTGACACGCATGGGGCGGCTTCTCTTGCTCGTTTCCCTAATTGCTGTCCTCTATCCTCCTTCCCATTGGTGGAAAAGGCAACCCCAGTTGCTTTCTTGTTCAGTGTAATTGTCTCCAATTGTATAACATAAAATTAGTCGACCACAGTTCTCTCCAGGCATTCATTGAGCAATAAATCAGACTGGCATAGCTCTCAGAGCACCAGCATTCCTCAGGTTAATATTTTTCTATTTATTTTCTTTGGGCACAGCATAATTTGAGAAATTCCCACTCCTCACTAGTTTTTATATACATGGCTTATTACTGCCAGTGCTAGTGGTTCATTTTGTTTTTATGACCTATTCTGGTCAACCTCGAAACTGTGGTCACCCACATCCAACTGTTCCCTTAACAGCTTTTTGTGTTTTTATAATCTGTCCCAGCTTTTTGGAATTGAACAGATAAAATCGTTCCTGTTGAGGGTAGTTCTTAAAATGGGAAAGTCCCATTTGATGTGTCTTTTTTTATGAAGTGTGTTTTTAAATGGTATATATACAGTACATACACACACACTTGTAAACATGTTTTCAGCTTGTATATTTTGTAATTGTCAAAAAGCAAAACATCTTTCCATTTCCCTCCAGTAACTTTTGGCAAGGGGCATAGTTTTCCACAAGACGTTTTATATCTGTTTAAAGTGGGAGAGAGTTAATGGGAACTTTTCATAGAGGAATCTGTGTTTAAGAGTGTGTTATTGTTGGATTCTTGGTTTGTTTAATGAAGTGGTAATCTGTCTACACGGAGGGTCGCCTGTGTCTTAAGTTCACAATGTCAAGCAGTAGTTTTTTCAGTTGCCTTCACATTCTTATTAACTTGACTGAAGCAGGCATGCAACTCTCGGAACACAACACATCATGGTTAGGCAAATCGAGAGGCATTAAAAATGCAACAAAGAGGTTTTGGGAGCCTGGAACAAGAATCAGCTGAATGAGACCCTCATATCAGTTAGTTCTTAACTTATCCACGGGCTAAATGGGCTAAATGCCTGTCTCTTGTTTCCATCCTTTCTTATGTTCTAAAATGTGTATTGGGACCGATAATTTTGTCGTGTTTTAATGCCTGTTTGGATGCATCCTTGCATGCTAATAACTAATTAACTTAATCAACTGGAATTTCTCAAATTAAGTTGACATGGGCTGCAGGCCATGTTTGCTTGTTTACCTTCCAATTGCGATGTTTTAGGGTGCCGTGACTGTCTCGGCAATGGAATAATTCATTGGTATACACCTGCTAAAAGTATTGGACAGTGCTTTACAGAAGCATTCGCTTCCTTCCAGTGATGTCTCATTTTGTTGAATGACAAATGATGTGCACACGTTTGCTTTAAAGTAATTATGATAAAAATCTGAACGTATAAGCTGAACACTTTTGTGGTTGAAAAGTGTAATGTCAGCAAAAACTGCAAACAAAAATTGAAAACTAAAATATATACAGTATATGAGATGTATTTGAAATAGACATTTGCAATCTGTAGTTTGTTGATTCATATTTATATAAACACTAGATAGATTTTTAGTGGTGCATCAGTTTTGTATTTAGGTATTTTCTTTACTTTCAGTTAATATTTCAGATTATTACTAGACTTTCTAAGATTATGTGTACAGAGACATGATTCATGGGATAAACATCTGACTCCTTGTGTGGCACTCAGGTAAGAGGTTGCGGTGCATTGTCTAAAATTCCAAGCAGTATAAGCAGGTTTATATCTTACGATAGGGCCTTCCTTTCTGCCTCCCCAGCAGGTCCTCTCTTTGTGGCCATGAGCTGCAAATCAGCCAGTTAGTGGCTGAGCAGTAAGAGAACAGATTCTCTGAATTTGGAACAGCAAACCGATAACAAAAGCGAGATGTTGCATCTTTTTTTTTTTGCACCAGGAAGCTGTTTGAAGAAGTTCCACTCATGACAAGGGCTCTGCGGGAGTCACAGATGAAGGAGAAGATGGAGAAATACCCCAAGGTATCTGTTATCCTCTGTTAGCACTAACTGTGGCAGAAAAGCTGATCAACAAATTTGTCCTCTCCCTTACTTAAGTTATAACCTGCAAAGCATCACTTCTTCATTGACTTTTGACTACTTAGCTCCAAAAATTGAATCGTCAAAATACATAAAATAGCAAGGCTTAGCAAGGCTAAGATACAAAATTTGCTATTGTGTTTCCTTCTTTGAGGGATAAAAATGCTTCTTTTACAATAAGAAATGTTATCACATGTAGATTGTATCGTTAATTTATGATGTAGTGTTTTGTAACAGTCTAAATGTCATTCGATATCACTGTTATCATCACAGTAAAGATTTAAAATGCTTTAATGATGAACAATGATTAGTGCTGTGTTACAGGGGATTTTTAAAATGCTTATCATTAAATTCAGCCACACATGGTCAGCTATAACAGAATATTCAGGATATTTACTTTTTTCACTCCGTTAATGGCTGTATTTCCAAAGTGACTTTCTTCCTTGTTAACAAATTATTTCTTTCTGTCTCGGCAGGTGGTTGTGAGAGTCCAGTTTCCAGACAGGCATGTTCTACAGGGTTTCTTTCGGCCCCTGGAGACAAGTGAGTGACTTCTAAATCCTTCATAATTTGTGCCATAAATCATAAAACATGTTGCTAGTCAACTGTGACTGGGATTCCCTGGACAATGGTGCATATTGCTTTAGGTAGTATGGGGCTAAATTATTAAGGTGGCTGTCTTGCATTTGTTTTTTACTTCTCCAGTAAAATGCTATGGAGCTTGATGCATGTCAGACATTGAATGGTCTTCGGCTCCAGTACATACTCTTTCTCAGAGCACAGATTAAGATATGTGATCCAAACATAGAGAGTTCACCCCTGGCTCCTGCCACAGGCCAGCAGCTACATAACCCTGTAACTCACTGCTGGCAGCCCACTGAAGCTGGGCAGGTGTGAGCCTGGTCAATACCTGGAGGGGAGATTCCTGGGAAAGTTCAGGTTGCTGCTGGAAGAGGTGTTAGTGGGGCCAGCAGGGGGCGCTCACCCTGCGGTCTGTGTGGGTCCTAATGCCCCAGTATAGTGATGGGGACATTATACTGTAAAAAATTTAGGCTGATCTCTGAATAAGATTTTCAGCTTAGGTCCTGACTCTCCGTGGTCTCTAAAACTTCCAAGGTGAGTCTTGGAAAGGGTAGGTGTGTAACCCCTATGCCCTGGCCAAATTCCCCGTGGCCTTTATCAATCATGGCCTCCTAATAATCCCTATCTGTCTGTTGGCTTCATCGTTCTGCTCTCCTCTCCACTGAGAGCTGATGTGTGGTGAGCGTACTGGTGCACTATGGCTGCTGTTGCATCAACCATCCATCCATGTTTTCTAACTTCTTTATCCAATGTTGGGTCACAGGGGTGCCTGAGCCTACCCCGGCAAGCAACAGACACAAGGCGCGGTACACCCTGGATGGAACGCCAGTCCATCGCAGCGCAGACAGACAAAAACACACACACACTCACACCAGCGCCAATTTTCTCAGAGACCTGGATGTATATCTTTAGAGTGTGGGAGGAAGCTGGAGCACCCAGAGGAAACTCGAATACAGGGAGAATATTTAAACTCCACCCAAGGACCCAGTGCTGTGATGTTTTAGGTGTTACTGCATTTTGTGTGCAGTCAGTGTATGTTATGCAGTTATGAAGGAGCAAGCCTACCTGTTGTCAATTGATTTCTTGCAGTGACACATAACAGTGCCCCCTGTGGCCAAGTGCCTGAAGTATAGACCACACCTGTGCTGTGATCAAACTTATTTGGCTGGTAATTTGTGAACTATAATCCAGCATTATAATACAAAAATATGTGGAGGGCTTGAGAGCCCACAAAATTTAGTTTCTTCTTTATCATTAGCAAATATGGGTGTATAAGAAACTGGATTTTGCAAATGAGAGATGAAATGTTTTAGTTCTAAAACACACACATAATAATTGCATTTCATACAGTGCTTTTTATCCCAAAGAGAATTAATTCAGAAACAAAACGTAGTGTAGTGCCTTATTTAACAGAAATACATTTGCCTTGCATTTTGCCAACATTGCGGTTAAATCTTTGTATGGATAGCCCACCAGCAATTCAATTCAAAATATTTCTTATTTTGCTTATAGGATTGTGGGAATTATGTTTAAATATGAATGATCTGGTAGAAGGAAATAAAACTGTGTGTTCCAAATATGAATAGTGTGCCATGTGAAAAATATTTAAGAAAAGGAAAATTGATGGTAGTTACCACTCTTTTTCTCATTTTAAGATTTTCTCATCTCTCTTCCGTTTTAGTTTGCCTGTTTTTTCTTCACTTTTTTCTTTCCCTCACTAATGTCTATAAAGATTTAGGTAAACAAGAACAACACAAGAGCAGTTATCAAAAACCTGACCAAATGGTTAGTATTACTTTCAGGTGACTGGAAAGATCAAAGCCTTTAAAACATCTAGTGTCAAATAAGGCTTTGACATGCATTGCCTCTGGTGTCATTAGTGTGTATGTGTATCAGATGTGAAATGCTGTACTGTTTAAAAGCAATTGGATTTTTTTAACAGAGTTTTTTTTATTGAGTTTATCCCTTGAGTGAAATTACCCATTGACCCATGGTCATGTGTGTTGTGAAGCTTTCATGTTAGGGTTTAAATTATGTTTTTTATTACCTTTCTTCATTGGATTCCGTAAAGTCCTGAGTTGTAACAACATCTGTAGTTCGCGTGATGGTGTGTCAAGTCTTTCACATGGAGAACTAAACAGGCGCTGTCACGAGTGCTCCGACCGAAAACCTCGCAGACACCACAGGCACAAGTGACTTACAGTAAAGTTTCACACAAAAAAGACCCGTACTGTTGTTGTTTTTTTAATTGTGTTCTCTAAGCGCCGACTGTGGGCTGCAGTATATATGCAAACCAAGTGGCAATAAAAGTATAATAAAATTTAAAAAAACACAACTTAATTTGAACTTCCTTTAAAGACACAGAAAAGCAAATTATGCATTTCTTTTGTTTCTTGAGATGATCCTTCATGTCCTCTGGGATGCCAAAAGGGAAACTAAAGCAGAGGGCTTCCGTAAATCTTTTACTCTTAGAAAAAGGAATTCATTAAGGTTACAGACATCCATAGATTTCACCACAGGTAGTCAGAACGTGTTCGGGTCTTTTTTGAAGTTCAGGTGCTGCCCATAAATTGATGAGAACTTATACAGTTCTTTCTATGTGAGGGGACAGATGGAACATTAGTATTTTAGGAACAAGTAAAAGTTTATTCCATGCTGATAAGAGAAGAAAGGAAACCCAACGAAGAAGGCTCCACAGCTGAAACGTTGTGTTTCCTCTCTTCTCTTTTCAGCAGGGAATAAACCTTTACTTGTTCCTTTGCAGCCTATGCACACTGGCGCAGCCACCTACTTGAACTCCTGCTAGTGTTTTATATTGCTTTATTATTAATCTGTGGCGTTGCTTTTAGGTAATAAACTGATTCTTTTACTTTAGTTGTTTTCATTATGTACAGTGCCTTGCGAAAACACTGCTGACCAATAAATTCACGTTTTGATGATACAGGTAATGAATACCTTTGTTCAAATTAATTATTTTATTCAAAACTATGATCGAACTTTACACTGTTGTGTAAGCAAAACATTTAAGGAAAAAACAACAAATTAAAATGTACTGGTTGCATTAGATACTAAGTCACCAAGTCAGTACTTAGACAAGGACCTTTGGCAGAAATTACGTTTTCTTGGTACTGTGGTGTCAATTTTGCCCTTTCTACCTGGTAAAATTACTCGTTTCGACAAGTTTTTCGAGGACTGTTGATGGGTTTTGACCTTCCATTCTTGCCATAAATTTTCTATTCAGTAAAGTCACCAGGCCACTCAAGGACATACAGTACAGTCTTCTTGTGCAACCATTCCAGAGAGGCTTTTGCCTTCTGCTTCAGGTCTTTGTTCAGCTGAAATGTGAATTTTTGACCCAATTTTAATTTCTTGGCTGATACAGGCAGGTTTTCCCTTAACCTATACCCACATTGTGCATCATCTGTTTTATCCCCAAACTTGACAGGTTTCCCAATCCATACAAATAAGAAGCATCTCCTTAAAATGGTGCTGTAACCACTATGCTTGACAGCTGGGATAGTGATGACTGTGTAATATGCAGTGTTAGGCTTGTACCAGATGTAACAGATTGCTTTTAGACCAAAATGTTCAAATATTGTCTCATCTGACCACAAAATCTTCTTCCTGCTTACAGCTTACATACAGGCCAGCTTTGTGTAAGGACTGGGATATTGCCTATATGTGAAAACTGACTAATTTTGCAAATGTCTCCAAGTCATTGTTGGCTTTAAAGTGGCAGTTTCTGCTTGCACAGCTGCTCAGTTTGGATCTTTGGCCTGATATCGGGCGTATCTGGGTGGTTTAATGCATGTTTCACTTAGTGATGAGCAGTGGCTTTGAAACATGTTTTTAACTTTCTCCTAATCTATACCTGTCTATCACTATATCCCTGACTTATTTGGAAAGCTCCTTGTTTTTTATGGTTGGTTAGACATATCACTATGTGAGTTGTGTCCTGCAATCAAACTGAGGGAGACATGCATTTTCTCTGAACTTAAACCACTTTGATTGCATGTAGACAAAGTAATCTTTTGACTAATCTTTTGCTCCTGAACTGATTCAGGGGTTGAATACTTTTGCAATTGCAAATCTTTGCATTTTCTCTAAAAAAGTATTTAGATGCTGTTTGTATTTTTAGCTTGATCAATCAGGAGTACTGAATATTGTGTAGATTCTAAATATAAACTAACTGAAAGTGTAATGATTTCAAGTTCAGACATCAACAAAAAGTAGAATCTTTGTGATTTGTTGAGTAATTTTGCAGGATACTGTGTATTTACTCTTCCACCATTGTTAAGAGAATATCTCTGGGACAGGACACATTTTTTCCTTCTTCCATAGATTTTGGACAAATCACCAAGTTTAGTATTTTGCAAGCTAGTTTTCTTCATAACCAATATAAATAGTAATATTTCACTTATCTTTGCTCTCTTTTCCCTCTCCGTGTCCAAGTAATAAAGATGACAGGAGTCTCCCTTCAACCCTTGAGCTGGTAAATCTGAAAGTACAATAATAAAGTCATTTTAAAGGGGTTTGAAATAATGAAGACCAGAGTGTAAATGGTTCTGCATCAGCCAGACTAAATCTTAAAAAAAAAAACGAGAGAGAGATCAAACAGCTTGTGCAATTCAACTTGACTTTGATGTCTGTCTCTTTCATTCTTGCGATGGTTTAATTTTATTAGAGTCTTCCACTTAATGTTCTAAGGAGGGTTTGGCTCCCATTTCTGCAACCTCTTTTACACACAAACAATTTTGTGCTGTAAAATTGTCAGACCGTACTCTTGCTAAAATAAAGAAGTATTTCTTTGCTTTTCTTTGCCGCTTTTCTCTTCTGGATACATTATCAGATATGCTTATCATTTTCATTATGTCATTTTCATTAATGTGTCACTGTAATCTACAAGAGGGTTCCTTGATACTTGTGTATGTAATAACAGCTGTTGTGATTTTCATCTAGTAACAAAGAAGAGGCAATTTCTTAGAAGGCACATTTTTATGTGCTTTGCCAAGTGTTGGCCCCTGCTCATCTGTTATCAGCTTGAGCTCATTTAGTAAAGCTGATTAAGTTATGAACGTTAAAACAGATTTTGTAATTGGTTTCTGCAATCACAATTGGAGATGAATAGCATTATAAAGAAGAGGAGGCCATTCTATCCCTCTAGTCCATTTGGTGGTTAGAAGCTAATTGCATGCAGTCCTTCCTTGAAAGGAGACACGGGATCAGGTCAAACAACAAGGCTGTTAGCTTGTGCAATACCCCCGCAGCCCTTTGTGTAAAGACATGCATCCTGTTATAAGTTTTAAATATACATCCCTGCAGCTGTACCTACCTTGTATCATGTTTCATGTTTCTTTGTTGATTCTGAAGTCCACTGGGTTGTCTTTGTCAGTGCCTTTGGGGATTTTGACTATTTTTTTTTATCTGTTCAAGACTAAAAATATTCCATGCTTTTCTTTTAGCCTGACAGCCTTTAGACTTTCTGGATCTTGTCCCTGGTCAGTTAGGTTCTTTGCTTCTGAAATGGTGAACGCAGGCTACACTTAGAATCCGCTTGGCATCATAGGGGAGTCCTGTCCTGGCATTCTCTGCCCTCATCTTTTAGTACTGCAGTTGTCATATCAACCTGCAGAGACATTAACGGTAAAACTGAAAGCAAACCTATCATGCTTTTAAAACATCTTATTGCCTCAAGCCGATTTAGCCAAAGCTAATATGAGACAGGTGGTTTTATTTGAATTTACCTTAAGTGCATATAACACAAGAGAGGATGATGGATTCTGAGAAATGAAAAAAGGATATGTTGATTGGAGAAAGATACTTGGCTAGATTCACAACATAGTTTGGCATGCGATTGCAATAATTAATTTTCACTTTCACATTTTTGTGTATTTTATTTTACGATTTGATGGTTGATAAACAGCATGCTTCTGGGGTGTCCTGGCTGAGGCCCGGCTCGTGACTAAGTCCTGGATCTGAATCCCTTTCCTGTTGTTCCTCCCTTTCCAAAGCAAAAAAAACCCCACTCTACTCACCATGGTGGTCCAGGGAAGGTAGAGTAGCTGAGCCCATGAGCATGTGGGCTGGAATCTCAGATCCCGTCGAGACCTAAACCATCATCCTCTGGATAGCCGCCTAGCAGTTAAAACAGCTCACCACAAATATGCATGCAATGCTAATCTGGGTATGGTTAACCTCCACTGATTAAATTAAATCCCAGCTGCTGGTGTGCAACAGGTACACTCGACGGTAATTGACAGAGGGCACGCTTTTCCAACACCAAGTGATAAAGACAAACAAAACATGTTTTCTGTTTGTATTGTAGCAACCACATAAAAAAAAGAGAAATAACCCCAAAGTAAAGTGATGTTAATCAGTAAATAATTCGCTCTGCTGAATTCTGGGGAGATGGTACTGTACATGTTTACTGTATGCTTGAATTCAAATAACAATGGTTATGTCATGATCACTGTTTTGATCTTTCCAGGATCTCTTCACCATATCATGCATAGTGCGCAAGTTACCTTTAATTTTTTTTTTCAGCATGGTCTTTATTACCATTGAAGACGTTTATTAAGTCGTTGCTTTTTTTGGCTGTTGCTGAATGTGCTGACATTGTACTGGTTCTGTTTTGTCTCTGTAGTCGGTGCTTTGAGAGAGTTTGTGAAGAAGCACTTGGAGGATCCACAGCTCCGCTTCTACTTGTGTAAGTACAAACAAGCCCATAAATAAAAAGAGGACAAGGCCTCACTTTATTGTCACCCGAGAGGATGTTAGACCCTTTATAAGTTACAGTATACTGCTTTGGAATCACTGTAGAATTCTCATGTTTAAGCCCAAATAAATTAGACATTAATTACATGCACTTTGCTCGGGAAAGTGTTGGATGTTCCCATATGAGAAATATGAGTCACTGAGTTCAACAGTGAATTATAATGACGGAGGATGGGAATGAAAGTGTCTGTTTCCAAGGCAGACATGTTGTCAACCAGGCTAAAAGCGACAGACGTGCTATTATATTTAACTGAAGCCAACCACAGAGGAGTACATCGCATTCTTTTGAAACAAAAAACAGGATAAAGAATAAATTAGCCTTAAATCTCTTACAGTAAGTTAAAAAAGGGTTGGGTTACCAGCAATGTTTTAATTAAGTTTAACATTTGTTTTAAAGAAATCAAGAAGAGTAAAATTGTCATTGGAACCAAATGCTGGGATACACTTCACGAAACATTTTAGTTAATCCTCTTTCACGTACATAGTTTTAATATGTCTGTTTTCTTTGATCAAATACAAATTGCCTGCCCAGACTCTGATGACAATTACTGATGTGAAAGGCAAATAAAAACACAACAACTGCCCAGTCCCTTTTCAGTGCCTGAATGTTATTGCTTTCTCTTGCACTGTTTTAGTCATCTCTGTAGTAGTACAGTTTGTTCTGAAACTCAGGGATAAAGTGCCTTACTGTTACTACTTTGAATACCAACTTTCCTTGGTAAAAAATATGCAGAAGTTACAATTCCACACGACACATCTTCCTTAAAGCCTATCTTTTTGCTTTACGTTTTAGTTAAAATTAGTCAATTTACTGTACTGTTTTACTTCTGTTAAGTATATTATAATTTTTTAGAAATATTTTGAAATCATTCAGTAATCTGAAATAAAAATGTATCTTTATCATCTTTATATTACATCTATTCATTTGGCTGTCACCTACTGTACAATCACATCTGGTCAGGATGCAAAGGGATAGATTATGGTAGCATAAAACCACAGAAAACAGCTCAGCATTAAGTACTAAGCAGTATTATCACTTAGCACATTAAATACTGTTTTCAAGCATTTAAAAAGTAATTAAATTAAAAGTAAAAGGATGCCAACTTAAACAGACATGAGTTCTGCCCAGAAATGTCAGTCTTTGCAGCTAGCTGTTCTTCATGGGTGTGTAAAATTTATCATTGTAAAATAAACATTTCCTTTAATTATTTTGAATCCCATGATTTTTAAAGGCACAAGCTTTCAAGACTTTAAAAGTTACTCATTTAGCTATAAGTAAAAATTTGATGACCAACAATAGGAAGAAATAATTGAGCATTTGTATTTAATGTACAAGCGGGAAAAAGTTTTTCTTATTTTCTCTGTATTTTTATTATTTGATTATTCATTCCCATTTAGTTATTACTCCTCCAAAAACCAATTTGGATGACCCTGCCACCACACTTTTTCAGGTAAGGAAGATATCTATAAGTGCTTTATTTCACGATATATATCTTCATATTTCACGATATGCATCTCAATTATCATGTTACCTCATTTGTGGTTTATGTTTTCAACAACGCCTGAAGAGCTGTCACTCAGTGAGAGTCTATTTCCTTCTAAAAAATGTTCAAAACAAATCCCAAATAAGATTATGTTCTTTAGGGACACCATACTGGTCTTTATAGATATGTGCCAAAACTGGAGTTATGCATTATTATTAATCTTTTGGCTGCATTTTTTCAGTAGAGGCAATGGAACTTATTACGCTAATAATTCTGTTAAGACTTTGGGCTTGCTTAAATTAAAAAATGACATTCAGTTACTGCCACATTCCTTTCCATCAGAATGGATTTATTAAGGCAGATATCAGCACAGAAATCTTTTTCGAGGACTTGTATGTGGATTTTAGTTTTGATGTTAACCTTAAGACGGTGTCTTCTTCTGGCTTATTTGCTAAAAACAAGTGAAGGGCTCTCATTGTATGCCACTGAGCCTTAGGCAGGCATTGAAGGAGGGGAGAAGTGGCATTAGGCATTGCAGAGAGTCAAAGCTTTTCTTTGGCACACACTGTACAAGACCTCAAACTGGCGATACAAATGGGGAGGCATTCTGAAGGGGATTGGCGCAAATAGCCGCAGCTTTATTTTTGCGAGTTTGCAAACTGGGATTTAGAAGAAACTCTGTTCTCTTACCCAACCTTCCTATGTTGTAAATGGTGAACAAAGAAAAACTCAAGCCTTTCTTTTGGTCTCATATCTATCTGTGCATCTGACAAGTTTGTCTAGTATATACCCAGCAGCCCTCATGTCCAGGAGTTCCTCCAAAGTGGTTCTGAGCCAAAGTGTTTTCCTTTGAATCCTGTACAGAATTAGCGAATGTGCTGTGGATTGCATCTGGACTGTGGTCTCTGACTTACTGCCTAGCCTCAGGTGTTCGGAGATCTTTCTTCCATAATTATTTAGTCAGCAGGCATTCTTTGAGTTTCCTGTACGATTTGGTTCTTTTATGTACTTTTTTGGATGGCCAGTGGAAGGGGTTCACCCATTATCATTTATGCTGAAGAGCCTGGCAATGTAGTGCCGGAACTGGAGAACAATGCACCCTCCCACTTTACACCCTTAGAAGAGGAAAACAGCAGAAAAAGTAGACTTGCTTTGTTGGCTTGCTTTGGCCACAGTATCATCACTCCCATCATGCAACAGTGACCTTCCCACCCCTCACCAGGTGCCCCACAGCTCACCAGGCACCTGTACACTTGCAATGTTGTCAGTGAGGCCAGGGTCAGTGTCTGTAATGCTCTCTCTTGAGTTCTGGTAATGCTGTTAGGAAGCACCGCATCAGTGTCTGTAATGCTCTCTCGCAGTTCTTGCGGTGCAGAGAGCATCGCATCAGCACCTGTGATCATAAAGTGGCAGTTCATGCGATGAATGAAAACTTGAACGGTTCTCATTCGACTTGTACTGGTGCACCGGTCTTAATTGCAAGGTGAAGTGTTAAACAATAGGCAGTATTAAGGACTTAATAAAATAATCGTTAACCCCAAATTTGAAACAAAATTCGTAGTGAACTACTTAACATGCAAGATTTGGAAAAGTAAGTGGCAGGGAAAACCACTCGTTACCTCTATGAACTGGGCTCACTTTCACTATTTTGCATCTTCACTCTATACATTGGTATTCAAAACAAGACCTTGCTGACAACCCCCCCCCCCCTCCCCAAGTAAAAATGGGATGACACTCATTGAGATAGGGGGACTGAAAAGTATTATCCGTGGTTATGTGGCTTAGCCCTCAAAGTATTGCTTGAAGGCAGTTATTTAAGTTCACTCACAATTCGTATATTGCTTCCAAACATCTATTCAAAATGACAGCAGTATACTGACGTCAGAGCCCGAGATGTTTTGTTAGAAAACCAAACCCCAAATTTTTTTTTTCCTGGAAGCTCACCCTTTATCTGAAGCAGTGAGCTTTTTTTTTTCTTTTGCTAGACATAATGTCTTCCCGATGAAGGATGGTCTGCTTCACTCTTCAAAGGCACTTAAGATGTATAATTAATAACAGAAATCAGTAATTTGAAATTATAGCAGAAAGCACCCCGATCCCTTTGAACTGTTCAAATTTCCACTCCCTAAGGATGATTCATATTCCCTTAATTGCACAGGATTAAAAGAGGGTGGAGCCAGTTCCAAAAACAAACAAAAAATCCAATGAATACCCACAGACCTTCAAAAAAAACAACAATATATTAAATCTTTTCTTTTCTACAGTAGCTTAATATTCCAAACTCCTTCCCATTCTCCTGTGCCAAATCCTATTAGTGCCCATGAGTGGTCTGGGGGAGTATTTATGAGCCTGCGCTGTAAATAACTAACAGACTCACTTTCACCAGAGCACTCTGTCAGCTGTCCCCCTTAATCAGACAATCAGTCAGTCAATCAACTCTTTTATAAACACACACCCATCACAAGACTCTTTGGTAATTTTGTCATGACTTTCATTGGAAGAAACTAATACTTTTTTAAAAAAAAATTATGTCCCTAAACAAGCCACTGCAGCATATACATGTTTAAACCGTGCCTGTCAGAAGTCTACACATTATTGAGTTTGGCATGCTGATGACAGCACTACAGTGGCCTAAAAGAACAATATCCCAGACACTCTGGGGTTCATTGAAGTATTAAACTGAAGCTTTCATCTCTTCTCTTCACTGCATAATTAGCACTCCTTTTTTCTGATTCCCGTCATGTTTTTATTCAGTCATTTCTTAGGAAAAAGTTGTTTGAAAAAAATATCATTACTAGATAAGTACTTAAAACAACACATTTCTGTTTAAATAAACATTAAGGGTTTTTGACTTGGCAAGCTTATTAGACACACAAGAAATGAGAAGGGCAGTGTTTCGAGCAGAAGCTGATCATTTGAAAACTTTCTGCAGTTTTTAAAAAATGTGTCTCTTCTGGTGAAGAGTGCGTTAAAGCCAAGGACTTGTAGCTTGAGAGCTTGTGAGCACTGGAAGTGAGTTCAGGCCCTCTGTTTTGTCATTCTCACCCAGATACTCACAGCCCTCTTATACACTGTCCTGCGTGGAGAGTGCATAACTCCACAGGCAAAAACAAAATAAAATACTGTTTGTCCCTTGACCTATTGCGTTTGTGAACTGTCATTTCAGAGGGTTTATGAATACCAGAGCATGCAATGGCATTCTTGCTTTTCAGCCACTTGGGTGGTCTGGACAACAAGCTTTTCTATGATTCAGGGATCATTGTTTTATTATGAATGAATATGACTTTGTGTCCTCCTGTAGAATTGTATTTAAAATTCTGAAAAGTTTCAGACATGCCTGGCAATACCCGCGCACCCCTTTTCTTTTGATTGCCAAAATAATCAAATTTTTGGATTTTCTCAGAAGGCTAAGGCATGATAGCTATTCTTTCCATTCTACCTGATTACAAAGATACTTTTCCTGAACACAGCAAAATATATCGAATTGAAAAAAGCTAAAAGAAAAAACAAATAATTCTCCCATATCTTCAATATGTTATGGGGTCCAAAGGTGCCACTGTGTCTTGTAGTTTCTTTTGTATTATTGTAGGCTTCTGCAAGTGAATTTCAAACTTATTGCAAGATGATTAATGAACACTTACATTAATTTATAAAGGACATTTTAGTTGTGGTGATTGTTTCTTTACTTCAGAGATGACACACAGATTTGGCAGGAGATAAATTAATGCATCTACTTCACCCTTGAGACCCTGTAGTGAAAATACACCCATTATCCAATGGCAAATGAAATAAAGAAGAATGTATTTCATTTTTAAGGCCTGTCATGGGCAAGCACTACAGCCCTTGTGGAAAAATTGACCAGTTAACAGCTTGCACACACTAAAAAGCAAATCTCTTATGAAGAGCTGGACATGAACCTATAACAATAATTGTGGAAATGGCCATATCCAAATGTTTCCTTAACTGTTATTAATAATTCATATGATTTCCATGGCTGAACTTCTCAAGAACCTTGCCCTTTTTAGTAGAGCCTGTTTAAATATTAAGCCTTGTGTTTGGTGACAGCTACCCTCTAGACTGGTTAGAGTTCCCATTCCAAAAAAGCTCTGTTTTCAGTTTTTCCAGTGTTGTGTGTGTGTATATATATTTTTTTTTTTGCTTTCTGAAAAAAATGATCAGCTTCCAACACAATGTCAATCCCTTGTCTGCCAGTGATACAACACACGCGCTTGCTGTTTTTAATGTGGCTCTGCTTAGCTAGGTTTTAGAAAGGGAGATTTGTACTATGGTAGAGAAGACAGTTGGCTTATCCATTGCCAGGTGTGTGACCTTGTGTGGTAAGGTCTGGTCCCTTGATCATAGTTACATTAAATATCATTATTTTACCAAGGTCCATTTTAAGGGATTCATTAACGATCATTGACATTATTTTTGCATGTTTCTTTTTACACCTTTCTGTTGTTTTCCCATTTTATTCACAAAATATCTTGTTCTATTTCAACTGGCATATTTCCAGAAACATTCTCCAAAACCCCTCTTTGTGATAACGAATGATGTGGCTGTGAGTGTGGTGGAGTTAAGTTTTTGGAAATTTATGATCTCTTATACCCTTGAATGGGACATGAATATCACCAGTATTACAAAGAAAGCACAGAAGGGAATGTGCTCTTTGCGCCGGTTGGTGTCTCTCAGCCAATTCTGATACAGTTTTGCAGAGCCATCATTCAGAGCTGACTGCCTCTATAACTGTTCGGCCTGGTAACGCACCTGCCTGCTCCAAAGGCAAACCGCAGTGTGTTATTTGCTCTGCAGAGAGAGTCACTGGCTGTCACCTGCCCTCCACTGATGATCTGTACAATTCCAGAGCAAAGAAGCAGGCAGGAAAGATTGCTGATTACCCCTCCCACACAGGTGACCACCTGCTTCATAAACTCTCCTCAGGAAGATGCCACCAGTCTTAAACAGCTTCTTTTCTAGGGCTCTCTTTCTGCTTAACCAGAATTCCCAATAACAGTGTATGAGCGCTGTTTTAATAATGTCTGCTGCCTTGTTTGTGTAGGGGAGAATCGTTTGTGCACCACCAGGTATACCAGAATAAACTCCTTGTACATGAAATGTACTTGGCGAATACAGGTGATTCTGATACTTTGTTAAATCGACCATAATAATATTATCAGTTTACACCAGATAGGAAATTCCTGAATTTTGACTTCAGAGTAGAAGACAGATTTTCAGTTTTTTATTATCATTAGCAAAGAGTAAGAATTTTCTTGTTTTCAGGTTATTAATAGGACTCAAAACATACAGCACAGAAAAAGAAATACAGCACACGCTGACAGGTTATTAAAGGGCCCTGACCGGTCTTAGGACTTTTCTTATTGGATGGAAATGCACTGAACTAAATTGACTTGGCAGCTTTCCATTTGTGACATTTGAGTGAAACAGAGTAATTAACACAGAAACCCGCATCACTGAATTCTGCTCTTTTCCTACTGTAGTGCTCTATCCTGGCAGAATAAAAGGAGCACGTGCCATTGTGTACGTGTTGCACATATAAACAACACAAGGGATGTATTTGGGCACCTGGTGCAAGCGTGATGTTTTGCTCATTAAATATCTCTCGCGAGTTTGAAGGAAGTGATTGTGTTTTAGAATTTACCCGAGTATTTTGTGGACAAGGTCAACGAGGAAGTGAATTAAGCAATGAAGATATACCCGTACAATGCCATGTATTAATTCTCTGATATTATTCACAACTGATAAAGTGTGGATGTCTTTGGGCTATGTCTTTATTGCCCAGTTTAAATATTTAATGAGCAAGCCTTGACACATTTACATCACTGCCTGTATAGGTGCCCTGTTGCATTTATATTCTGTATATAACACAGATACTCTGCACTATTGTAGCAGTAGGAAAATAAAAAAAAATCTGCTTAGGTGACTTAAGGATGAATATAAAGGGCAGCCTCACATGCAGAAAACAAGATAGTCTCACACCCACACCCTTTCCCTTCTTAGAACAAGCCTTTAAAGTAATAGCAGAATATTCCTTCCTGTTTTGATCTCATCTGTCTTTGATTTTGCCCAGTTGAAATTGGCACATGGGGTTAATACAGGGGTGCTTTGATCTCCTCTGCCAGGAATAGAACTTGTTTATCTGATGGCTTCTTAAATGTTTTCGGGGGTCTGGCTGCGCGCTGTGCTCCCTTGAAGTATGAGAGATGTCTCTGGGATGGAGGGGGACAAGGGGGACCGAGAGGAAAGAAAATTCCTTCTAATGGTAGAAGGAACGGGAAGCAGTTCCCAGATGTTGATGATGGACATCACAGCCCGGCCTTCCCTCCGTTATTTACCCTTATCTGTCACATGCAGCTGGGCCGCCAAGCCCCCCGAGTGTCGACATGCGCTTCCAAATGTGACACTCTTTTAATCTTCCCCTCTGCTCTGCACTTCACAAACCACTTCCTGTCCTCCAGCCGGCTTTTCATCAGCTCTTCCAGAATTGCTTTGTTTACTTGCTACCATCCTTATTTTCTTCTTTTAACCGCTGCCCAGTTTAAGTTCAACTTTAGGCTAGACCCAAGCCATTGTAAGCAAAGTGGTGGTTATAGTTCGAGGATTAGCTGCGATTTTCATTTCGTCCTTCCTTCTGTCCGTTTATCCTGGTCTTGCCGTCAAAGCTGAATTCAGACTAATTCGAAAATTAGTACTTTGTGTTCTTTCCAGTGGTGGTACAACATGCTTGGGGTGCAAGAAAAAGTCAGAAATATTCAGACTACATTTTACTGTACTTAGCTCTACAGCTGAGATACTCACATCTATCCTTCGTGCTAAATTTGTCCATTGAAGTATTTGTTTAAGGAACTGAATTACATTCTGTAAGCTGTGTTGACCTCATTTAATTTATTGTATGGAGCATCCATAAGCGGAAATCACAAGCAAGTATAGGTTGTTCAAGGCATTGCAATATCCAAGTCACAATATAGACCTCTAATATATTGACTGATTAACTGATTTAGCAATTAACCAGGAGTACAGTATGTCTTCTGTGTTCCTTATACTGACACCAGTGGTTTAAAATAAGAGACCCTGCAATGCAAAACCATAGCACTCTACCAGTTCATTAATAGAGGTTCTACATGTAGTGTAGGAGCAGGGTGTTTATCTAATTTTATTTTTTATTTCTCCTAAATTCATTCAAGTCATCTAAAAATTAAAACTTTCCCATTTAACCAATATATGTGATTTTTTTTTTCATCTGGAAAAAAGTGACTGTGCAAGGACGTAACCGGAAGAGTATTATTGCTGGCAGGGACCCTTCTCTTATCAAGAAGTGCTCTCTGAGACTCTCGATTATCCAAAGCCTACAGCTGAACCTTCCTGACCTCTGGGTTTTGTTTGATGTGGTCCTGGCCAGTGTGAGATGAAATAGAGTTGAAACGTTTATTGTTTCAATGGAAGATTTACATGATTAGACCCCCAGAAATAAACTTTCCATTCCTACTTCAGGGCACAGGGAGGCTTTATTTGTATGAGCGTGTGTTTGTGTGTGCATGGCTTTTGTATGCTCTTTCATGGGCAAACAAGATGCAAATAATTTAGGTCCTTATTTAATTCAAAGATTCCTTTGGGTAAAAAAAAAGAGAACCAAGATAAACTTACAAGCACATGTGGCCACAATATTGGTGGGCTTAGTCTTAGTCTGGGGTTGGTAAGAGTTATCCCGCAATACAAACTGCAATGTCATTTGTCTTGTATTAACCCCGTGGTGGTGTTTCTGGCATATCCCCCCCCCCCCCCCCGGTAGTAAGTTTTTCAAGAAGCCCTGCATCTGTGTAAAATAGCAAGCTACGAGCTTGGAGGGAGCTATGGATATAGATTGCTGTTAATGGAGATACAGCCCAGTTCTCTGACTTTCTAGTTAATTCAGGTAGGTGACATTCCATATTGGGAAGAAAACAGAAAAACCTAATGAGGCCAGCTTTGTTTTTCCAAGCTTAATTTTTTGGGAAACATTTTTTATTGGAAAAAGTGATGTGGGTCAGTAAGGCCTGTCTTTGCGCACTCTAAATTCCCTGTGTTCCCAGTTCAATCTTTGCTGTCTGAGCACAAGAGGCGCAAAGGAGGGAGCTAAGTAATTCTAAAGCAAGACATGTACCAGCATTGTGAAGTTCATCTGCTGAGAACAGTAGAGAACAGTGCGATCAATGGTGATGCAATCTGCTAAAACGTGTCTCAGTGGAGAGAATTACTGGACCTAAGCAGAAAAGTCCCAGAACAATACATTCTTTACTTTTAGTGGGTTAAGCATAGGAAGTGCATTGTTTTGAAATAATGTCCTCCTAAATCTACATCACTTGAAGTGGTCTCCATTTCACCATTCAGCATGTTTTCAAAATAAGTGGTACATTATCCTTCATTCCATAGCTTGGAGATATTTCCTTGTGTTTTCCTTTTGTTAGTGAATGCACCACCTCAAATAGCATAAAAAGATAATATAGGAGACTTTAATGAAGTTTTTTTTTCTTGGTCATGGAAATCCAGTACTTAATCTACAAAGGGACATTCAACCTCTAATCCCATGGGATAGGTGCCCTTTGTACTTTTAATATCTCTTTTCCTCTCAGGATAAGTCATCAGTTCGCATCAGTGATTTATAAGGTGTTCATTAGTATTAAATGAATAGCTTGGAATGTAGCCTACCATTAAGATTGAATGGTTTTGACCTTCTTTGAGGTTTTAATTATACTTACTGCACAGAGGGTAGCATTTCATTCACTTGATAGAAGCTCATTTAATGATGACTGTCATACCCAAGCACATGTCAGAGGTACCCTGTGCTTCAGGCAGAAAGGTGAAAACAGTTTGTGCTTTCCATCAATGCTGTTGACCCAGGGCATTAATGTGAAGGAGGCTCACTTTAGCTTGCAAATGTATTTTTCGACAGTAATAACACCTTGTACCTCCATTGCAAAAAATCACTCATTTTGATAACCGATGTTGACGGACATCTGAGGCAGATTATCTTTCAGATTAAGGAAAGGAAGTGTTTTTTTTTATTAGACATTGATCTGTTCAGTCTGCTTCTTAAGCATTATTCGAAAACAATATTTTTTGGAGACTTTTGGTGTTGCAAGTTCCCAGCATTATTTTCTTGGTATCTCTCTCATAACTGCCACAGTGTGATGGTATAAAGTGGGATGAATTACATCTGCTTTTGCTAAAGTCATAAGAACATAAGAAAGGATACTGGGGTCATTCAGCCCATCTAGCCCATTGGGTAGTTAATAGCTGAGAGATCTAAGGATCTTTGTTTCTTGGAAGAAAGCAAGATATCAGATACAATAACATTGCTGAGCAAGAAGTGCTTCTAGCTCTTGGTTTTAAGTGCACTTGCCTCGAGTGTATGTGGAAAGTATTTTTGTCAGTCTCTGTTTCCATAGTAGTGAAAGCAATTTGCTCCGGTGTTCTACTGATTGAGTTAGGACGTGGGAAGTATAGACTGTTAAAAGTGGAGTGTCACCCTACAGGAGGGATCTTAACACTCGTTTGTTGTCTTCCCCATCATGATTTTTTTTTCTCCATGTTATTTTAAATAATTGAAGCCACAAATGAAGCTGTAATACACCACGCCATATTTTCATAGGGTACTGATTGTTAAACGCAGTGATATTTGCAGATATTACAGACGCAGGAATGTTTTCTATGAACTATTTCCCCCCCCTTTAAAAGGGTCTCCTTGTTTTCTTGGTTTATTTGGTTATTTAGGTCCTGTTTCGCCCCGGCCTTCTGAGCCTCACAGCAGTTTCTGTGGTGGGCTCAGAGCTTTCTTCTTTATATGCCTGTCTTGCCTATTAAATTTTTTTTAGCATCAGGCCAACAACAGGCTCAAAGAATCTTAATCACTTTGTGTCATGTAATGGAAAGAATGTTTCCCATCCTAACAGGCCTTTGATTCCTCCGTCCCAGCACACTCTCTTCTAGGGCGGCCCTTCAGAAAGATCATTTGCTCGCTTGGAATGCCGTGTATCCTATTTAAATACATTGTTTCCACTGCGGAACCTGATAATAATAACAAAAATAATGATCGTCCTAATAATAATAAAAACTGCCCGGCAGACGCTGGCCCCAATTCTATCCACGCAGTGTTTGTCACTTAATGAACAATGAACATTGCTCTTAAATAACTGTCTGGTAGGAGGCAGCAAAGTGGGATCCGACCAGGCGTGTGTGTGCGAGAGAGCGCGCTACAAGCCTCACATGCGTGAGAGCTGATGCTAATCAGGTTGAAGGTGACTGTTCTTCTTTTAGGGTGTCTTTTCTGATGCGGTTGGAAGTTGTGCCGTGAATTTCCCCCGACCCCTCCGGGACTCTTTGTTTTGTTTTGTTTTGTTTTTTGGCGCTCTCTGTGTAACCCTCCGGGCCTTTGATGTCTGTGCCCGAGCGCTGATGGACAAAAGAAGATCCTGGAGCAGCACTACAGGGATTTTTTTGGGAGGGCGGAGTGAGCACCACGTGAAACTTTGAATTAAATGGCTCCCTTATATCTGTTTGATTTACTGTGCGTTTCTAGTTTTTGAAATGAAAATGCATGAGTCAGGAACAAAGTCAAGAATGTGCCATACAGTGCTCCACCTGTGACTGCGTGGCTTCTGTGGGAATGACACTCTGGCTCTACTGCAGTTTTGTTTTGTGGACTTCCTGTCATGGAGCTTGTGGTTTTCAAGGACAGGCTTTAGTACAACTTACAAGCACAGAGAGGTCTGGCCCTCACCACCTCACCGACCAGCTCGTGCTCCGTGCAGTACATTGCTCAGTGGCAGGTATCAGGTATCTCTTCCTGCTTTTTGAGGTAGAATCGCAGTTGTTCTTGTGAGATTGACTTATAAAAATATATTTTATATTTAAAAAAAATATATATATATATTTTCTAAATGTATAGCTATATATATTTTAAGTTTTGGTTTTAAATCTTTGTTTTATAATACTTTATAGACTCTTTTCAGCACTCTGTCTCCAGAACCATGCACACTGCCCACGAATAAGAACAAACCTTCTGCAGGGAACTGTGTTTATACCCATTATGAGATCTTTTTGGGAAAACCTGGCACTTATTTGCAATTAATTTAACATTCAGATGGAGAAAAAAAGCCTAGTAATTAGGATGTTTTAGAGCAGGTCACAGTTACCTGTGACCTTTATGTGAGACAGACTAGATGGATGAAAATCCTTGATTGGGCTGTGAAGTGAAACAATGATTTAGCTTCCTCTTAAAACCTATGACACTAAATAATCTATTTTAAACTTGCACCTGAATTTTGTTGCAGTACAGTGCTGATCAGTCCAAATGAAGATTGGCCCTGACTCTCTATATCACAAAGGCACTGCTCAGTGACAGTTCCTCAGTTACCATCAATCTACAGACAATGTGTTCTGTTGGCAGGTCCATCTGCAGCCAAAAAATCTATTTTATGAGGTTGCGTGGAGACTTGTATGCCCTTAAACCACACTCAGTAGCATTCATGTGCAGAAGTTGTTCTTGCACAAAGAAGCTTGGCTTGATGACATTTTGTTAATTTTTGACAGAGGTGAGGTGCTTTTTCTCAGTTTGTCTCGGCCCATGTTTTTTATCTGTTATGATCTCCCAGTTTTGGTCCCTCGTGTTTGTAATTGTTGTTTTAAACAAAACTTTCTTCCAGCTGTGTGCTTTTGCACAACAAGTAGCCATGTTGCTGACTCGCTCACAGCATACCTGTCATGATGAGGGAATGAGATATGTTCCTCTCTCACCTCTTGGTATTTTGTGGTTCCTTATAATCATCCTTTTTGGTCTTATAAGCGTCAGTTTTGTAGACTTGAAATTTCAGCCTGGGACATCTTCCAGATTTTTTATGTATGAATCAGAGGGCAAACCAAGTAATTTGCATTCAGGCCGTCTCTTTTTCATGCCTTTTTAACATGCTTTGGGGGAAGGTGTCTCACACCTTGATTACTGTACACTGAAGACCTGGAGCCAAAAAGGATTCTCATTTTACAAGTGCTACATTGCTTTTGTTAGTTTTGTTGGTTTGTCCAATCCCCAAAAAAACTTTAATTTAAAAGCAGTATTTAGGTGGCATTCAACTGTAGCTCATTTTTGTGCTTATATTTTGCTATTAATTAGGATGCAGGAATTGTCTTGCAAAAAATGATATAACCTACTACATTCTATTGAAGGAGGAAAGGAAACAGGATTTTTTGTATTCGTGGTAATAGAGTTGAATAAATATCAATGATATATTTAATTTACAGTACTTTAAGCATTTTTGTTATTTATCTTATTTATCTCTGAGATTGTATCTGTGTTGTGTGAAGCAGGTAAAATAGAAATCAGATACTGTAACAAAACTGAGAAGCATAAAATGCTGCTGCCCATAAATGTTGGTTTTTAGGTGAAGTATAGTTTGATTGTATGCTGTAGGTTGATTCTGTACAGTGTGCGTGCATCCATTCTGTGCAGTTTGTCAGTGCATTAGAGTTATAGGTGAGATTAAAGTAGACTTTCTGGAGAAACTAGTGTAATGAAATCAGAATAAAAAAACAGCTGAAGGCTAGGTAATATTCCATAGTAATTAGTAGATTAAAACCCTTAACAGTGTATGCGTGTCTGACTGCAGGGCATTGGAAAACTATACATGTGATTGGGTGTGTTTCAAGTACTTTTTGGTCCTATTTACACTATAGGCATGTTTTTGTTTTTTTCAATGCAGCTAGGCTCGTTTTTCATATTCTTCATATAGTCACAAAATTAGGACACATAAAGAGCTTATTTCAAGCACTGAAAGGTCCATGATAAAAACTCTAGAACTTCAAATGCAGCTAGTTAGCATTCAACCTGCATGTGTCACAGCTGAATGCTAACTACAATATGTGGACAGTTGGTGGCTAAATTCTTCAGCCTGTAGTTATAGTACTGTCGTAACATCAGCTATGGCCTTAATGATGATAACCCACTGTTATCGTTTAGGAAGAAAAGTAGACATTGTGTTTCTCTTTTTGACACGGGTCAGAAAGACAATTAAAGAAACATACAGAAGATAAGACGCTAGCTTCATCCTAATCTGGACACTTGGCAACTGCAGATGTTTAGTGAAAGTGGGTCCATTGTGAATTCACTCCATGAGATGTTATCAAGGAATTAAAGGAAAGCAGAAATTAAAGACAGATAGCGTTTTAGAACTTCAAACACCCTATAGAATAACAAAAAATGTCTGGCATTTGGCAAGACTGTTTTATATACTTCATCATCATTGGATTTTACCAAGTCTTTAAACATGTCCTTCTCTTCATCTTAAATACTATAGATATTTTCTATCCTGAAAATGTTTCATATTTCTCTTCAGCTGCAAAACCTTAAGAGATGCTTAATCTCTTATGCAGGAAAAGGCTTTGAAAGTTTCCCTTGTAATTAACGAGTTTTTAACTTTCTTGAAGAGACATTTCAGAAAGTGACATAATGAAACATATTATGTTCAGTGTAAGTCATCTGAAGTCTACCTTAACTGTAAACAATACATACATCTATGATATTTATTGAAAATGTGGACAATTGATACTGTTACTGCAATCATATAGGAGTTAAGGAATCCGTTTGAATGCAAAACTGCAAGCAGAATTGATGTGAAAACAATGCATTTGAGAATAAAAGAATCTACAGCTGAGTCAATTTGCTACTCAGAGTAGTGTTTTTATAAGTTCAGGACTGTTAGTATACCTTGGAGCTAAGCCATATCTCAGAGCTCTTAAATCTGCATCATACTTACACACAGCAGGGCAAAACCAACTGTGTAGCTAAATATACAGAATTTCTGACTCCTGGAGCTGATCTGTGTCTTGTATTCAAACCGCGTTGTCTTTGCAAAATCCCATCTCAGTGTCTTTTATAGATGTTGTTTAATTCAGGAAGATTACCCACTGCAGCCTAAAAGCAGACCACAGTCTGGGTTTTTTCAGTTTCTGCCATCTCTGTCTGAACTAAGACCAAGGCATTCCTAACTGATAAACCAGACATAAAGCAAAATACTGTATAATGTGCTTCTAAAAGATATATTGCATCTCATTTGAAATGTACCACATTTGCGTCAGACGATCCCAGAGGGCTTTTCTAAGGTGCCAAATTTGTTGACAGCTAATGAACAGCAAATTTCTCCCCATGCGTAGCTCCAGATCTTGTGGGAAGTGTTTGTGTGAACATTTTCAGCTGCCATAATTTTTTAAAAATTGTATATTATGTAATTATGCCTGCTGTAATTCTTTTCATTTTTTTCAAGCTTTAAGGTTGGGTTTGTTTTTATGTTTCAATCCAGTACCTCCTACAACAACAATAATCGAATGTTATTAGCTCATTTAATAAAATACAATCTCAAAATGCTGGACAATATCGCTTAATGAAGGAAAAACTAGGAGAAATAAGAAAATCTATAGAAAAGAAAAGCAAGTGTTGAAAATGTTGAAGAAGCTCTATAACCCAGCTAGATCTTTCTATACAGTACATGAGCAGGAATCCACTCTAAAGTGACATTTGACAACTGACAAGAGCCTGTGCAGTTTACAGGGGAAGCAGCTGCCTGCTGATGCAGAGTACTTTTACTTACTACAGAAGCTGCAGAATTCAGGACAGACTGAAGCCTATTTAGTACCTTAGATAGAATTCTTACTCTTAACGAAACAAAGGCATGCATCAGTATTTAAGCATCAGACAGGCAGAACCAAGGGCCTTGACCAAGCAGTGTCATACAGGTGGAAGAAAAATACCCATGTGATGTCATTAACATGCAAGAGGTCAGGAGTAATTTCCATCAAGACTGTGATTTCCGTACCGTCGGCAGCAACACGGAAGTCACCAGGTCCTGTTTTTCAGAACCTGATGTCGTTTGGCGCAACCTGATCCCTAGTCATGGAAAAGGCATCCACGTGTTTCCCCATATTGATGGTCTTGAGTCTGTAGTGTTAAACCAGGACTATAGTGACATATGCGGTTCTGCTTCAGATCATTTATATTTGTTCCCAGCATAATGAAATCAGTTCGAAATCTAATATTTTCACTTAGTGAGGAGTCCTTAATTGAGAGCAATTTTTTAAAGGGGTCCCCCGCCAGGAAAGTTGGAGAACATGTTTTTTCCAACAACTCTTGTCATCTTTCAACCGATATTGGCATGAGGACACTGGCAGACTAGCATTCTCCACTGCTGCTCTCTCTCAGCACCGTCTCCAAGCCTGTCTGCAGATCCGGTGTTGATGAGCCTCACTTGTGTCCTGGCTGGGCTCTCTTAAGGTCTTTAAGACTCAACTCCTTTTAGACTTGAAAAGCAAAAGGCCCAGAAATCCAGTGTTAATAAAACTCATCTGACATCCTAATGATTTTGCGTTTTCAGTTCCTTTTTTTTGGGAATTATTTATTTGGTATTCTGTCTCAAGTTTCTCTTGCCACAACAAAGACAGATGTTTGAACGCTATCCAGTGACACTTTCTATACTACAAACGTCTCCGTTAAAACCCAATCTCACCTTTTGTTTTTGATGATCCAGGGCTCTCGCTTTTTTCAATTAAATGTGTTTAATTTATTCATGATTTTAAGTAAATTGTTTTCCCTTGTTTTTTAAAGAGCATTTGCACAGTATACTGTTTGTATATGTTTCTTCTCTAATTCTGCTGCGGCTGTAACCACATCAGAGCTTTCCAATGCTTTCCGAACTGTTGACAGATTTTTAAAAAATCCTGGGAATGCTGGATATTGTTTAGTAGATATGTTGGCTAGGATTCTCTAAAGCCCCATAGAAGTCTTAAAATGTAATATTCTTTTTTAGGTCACAGAAGGGATAGGATGTGTTAGTTGCCAACCAAAGTATGTCTTTCAAAAACTGAAAAAGAAACAAGCGAAAGAAGAGCAGAATGCAAAACCTGACACAGTCTTGTCTTGTAATGTGTGGTTTTGGATACATCTTTTCCCAGACCTGCAAATGGAAAACAGCAATAAGCTGAAGAATCCTAAAATGAAAACACATTTCCCTTTGAATCAGAAAAAAATAAAATAAAACATAAAAAATTAGATTGGGCACTGTAGAAATGGCTGTCCAACCACAGAGAGAGTATGAACATGTTTGCATGGCAAGAAATGGAAACTCGTCTACCTCTTCATGGTATCGGAGATGGGTACATTTTAATTCCTTGAAACAGCTCTCATCCAATAGCAGGTGTCCAAGTACAATATCATGTTTCATGCTTGTCACTTTTGAAAATATTTTTAATGCTGAAACAATAAATAATATGGGGGAAGTATACAATGCACATATTTTTTAACCGGGCAGTGCAGAAATGAAAAGTGTTCCTGCTCTCTTCGTGATGCCTGCAGAAGATCAAGGCCTTTCAGAGCCCGTTGCTGAGGGTTCACATGCTTCACTAACCTGAGAGGGAGTGTTTACTGAGGCTTGCGCTTCCTTTCAGCGTTGTCTGGGAGTGATAACTTAACAACGGCCTTTGCACCCCTTGGCATTTCCAACATGGGTTGGAGAGGGAAAGAGAGAGAGAGAACAAGGGCTCCATCTGCAGATTGGAAGAAAGCGTTCAGGAGCCCCCGACCCGGAGAAAGAAGAATGGTTAGATGGAGACGGAGGCAGCTCCGTCAGTTATGGTTTGCTGGCTGCCGGCTCAGTTCCTCACACCGCTGAACCTGGTTCCTGTGCCAGGGTTCACAGCTTAGTGGACACATTGGAAGGCAGGAAGGACCCGCAGAAAGGGAGGTCATTAGCATGGCAAGGTCAGGAAGGGAGGAAAAGGTTGGTCTGTCTGTCTTTTATTTTGAATCGCTTTTCAGACAATAGTTGCATTTTTTTAGACATCCTGTTGGGAGGAGGTGGGGGGGGGTTGCAAATTTTGTCTGTTGGTGAAGCAGGTGTAGGAATTGATAGTCTGTGGGAAGATCTCATCTCATTTCATCTCATAGGCCAAAGGCTCCACTGAGCTGGCATGGCTCTGTTTAAGTTTGGTGGATCTTCCGAAATCTCATGAACAGCATTTTCTCATACTTTCCTTCCCCCCTTTAAAGAAATCCTGGTGGGCTTCACATACCTATAAAATGCCCCAAATCTGTATCACTTCAGTTTTGGCCTGTGATTAAATTTTTAAACAGTGAAACTGCCTGTTGTTTTGCAGCCATGCTCCCTTTACAGCTGGCTGGTTCTGTTGGAAGAGTGGGGGGGCGGGAGTTCTTGCTGGCTCTTGGCCTGATTCAAGTGCCACTTGTCTCTGTAGTTCTCCTTACTTCAGCACTGGATCTCTGCACCTAACTGATGGAAACGATGCTTTCGCTGTTTTCTTTAGTATTAAACCTGCAAAAATTCCATTGGCAGTGATGTTTGGCTTTCCTGGACATTTCACCTGATGCATGTGTGATATTTCCCTTCCACCTTTGATCTCAACGCTGCTGGAGGGTAGTGACGGCTCTACCGAGTGGTTCTAATCATTAGCCTACAGTGCATGAGCTGGTATTCCTCTTTCCTAAACATGCACACACCAAAGCAGGAGGGAATGTTTTTGAACTTTTATTAAATCCTTTCACTCCACTTGCATATTCTGTCAGAATCAGCTTTGTTCTGGTTCTGGGTTCTGTTCTTGTATTGCCAAAAATTCAAGGCTGGGAGGCGGCGGAGTTGTAGAAAGTCACATGGAGCTGGGGACCAAGTATGAACAGAGTTTAACTTTTCGATTTGGAATTCTCTTAAAAGCAGGATCTATTTGAGTTCTTTTTGGGGTAACTTATGTACATTGCAATTTTCTTCAGATTTTTTTTTAACATTAAATTTTTCAATGTAAAATCTTCACCTCTTAAGTGCAATAGAATTAGCAATTTGTTAGTGCGACTTGTAGCTATCTGTTTAGCTGTTTAACAGACAGAATATATTAAAGTAGGTGGCTGCGTCAGCATGCGTAGGCTGCAAAGGAACAAGTAAAGGTTTGTTCCCTGCTGAAAAGAGAAGAAAAGAAACACAACGTTTTGGCTGTGACACCCGAAGAAGGCTCAACAGCCGAAACGTTGTGATTCTTTTCTTCTCTTTTTCAGCAGGGAATAAACTTTTTCTTGCTCCTTTGCAGAATATATTTAATCTCTAAATATTCCTCTCATGGTTTTAAATAAAAAATACCTTATAGTTACAGTTGTTTTATCACATTAATTAAAATACAGCATTAAAATCTTATCAATACAGATGTAGCCCCCCAAAAATAATTGTGAAAGTCAGAATTTTGTTTTAATAAATACAGTAATTCTTTTGGCTTCACCGTTTAGGTAGGAAGTGGGTCTAAGGGAGATCACTCACTTTTAAGGTGCATTCCAAAAAATATGTTTGAATTCTATTTATTTGGTAGAATTGCCAATATTGTTTTTTGTGGCCGCTCATTTCAGAATTGCTAGTTAAATAATTTGGCTCCCTGCTGCAATGTGCACACCATCAAGAGAGGGAAGCCTGTAAATCATGGATCACCAAAGGATATCCTGCCCAGCTCAGGTTCACCCAACACTGGCGGAGCCCAGCCAATTCTCTGTGGTGCTGTTGAGAAACACAGTCACAGTAGACTGACTAGTATAGCCTGACTAGAACCAGCAGTGTCTGTCCTGCTGCAGGACTCGGCCTTCTCTCCAAAACAGCACTTTAACTATCTGAGCAACCAGGGAACATGGGTTTTTAAAGCAATTCTGCTTTGTTGCTGTTTTCAAAAGTCATAAATTCATAAATAAGAGATTACAGTACTGGGAAGCCCGATAACGTAATCATTTTTACACATTTTAGACATTTTTACACATAATCTAACTTTTTTTTCTAATTGGTGCTTGCATGTAATGGTCTTAAATGCAGTTTAATGACTGTTGGTTTTCCCCTTAAGTGAAACTAAAGACCGTGCTTTAGTAAAAAGTTATATAAATCTTTTTTTTCTGAAAAGATTGTTAATCTCTCACTCTGCTGTGTCTGTTTTTCATGGGGTGCATACATAAAGAAATCTCAATATTTAGACAGCTGCTCTGTTTCATCTTCTGAAAATATTAAAAGCATAGGATCCATAAGAAACATTTTATGGAAGCTTAACCATTAAGTAACGTCACACGAGGGGGAGGATGAAAGCTGGAAACACAAGACTAGCGGTATAATACCACAGTCACTGTGGATCAGACGCCTGAGTGTAACTCTGTCCTCTTTGTTGTAAACTCAGGCTTCAGTCGAATTGAGCATTTTAAATCTGGAAAAGTAGCGCCTGCGGATTGTAGACTGAACCCAGATCAGAGGAGCAATCCACCTCTTGAAATTCAAACCGCGGGTTAAAGTTGGCATGCTGTCCTTGGCGCCGCTTGCTGATCAGTATGACATCACTGCTGCTGTCTGACATGCTCTGATCTCAAACAAAAACACTGGACCTGTTCCCTTACAATACAAAACCCCATAAGTCAAATTCAAAAGCTTTTTTTTTAATCTTTCAATCACAATGGCAGTGCATTGTGTTTTCTTTGGTGCGGTAGCCAGCGATTGAAGTGGTGTTTTAATGGGGTGGTGCTTTTTTTTAATTTTCTGTACGGAGGTAAGAACAGGGACCACTTTGAAGATTGTACATATTTCTGTTGTTTTTCAAAAAAGACATTCTAAATTATAGCTTGTTGAGATTTAATCCATTCTCATGCTTGTGAGGCTTAGGTTTCAGACCTGGAAAGGAAAAACTTTTTGGAAGAAGAGGGCTTTTGGGCCATGCTGTGCCCTATGGCATTGTTCCTTTCTCAGCATCCTACATGAGCCGAAGAATTCTTGTTAGCCACCTTTGGGAGGCAGGCCTGTACTGTTTGACCAAATCACCCTTCCTAACTTTCAATACCTGAAGTCGGATTGTCTCATACATGTGTGCTCTTATTGAAACTTCTTATTATAATTGGTTCTTTTTATCTAAGCAGTGTGTCTCTCATTCATCAACCCCTGATCTGAAAGACATCCATGTTGCCATGTGGCATAACTCTCTTTGCTTGTCTTGTTCAGGCGAACTTGTTTCCAGCAGCCCTGGTGTATTTCGGCTCTGATGTCAAGGCAGGTAAGTAAATTGCCTCACTTATTAAAAAAAATGTTTTCAGCTAAAAAGAAAAGGGCTTTACGTGTAATTCTTTTATATGGTTTTGTGGATGTAGTAGTGAGGCATGCTGATTGGTTTTCCTGGACCTATTCAGTTAGCCTCTGCAGGCCTTCCTCCAGGTGTGTAAGCCTTGACGTTGCAATACTTCAGCCTTTTTTCGTGTGTATATAAAATGAAACGTTCAGCAGATGCATCCATGTAAAAACCTTTCACCACTGTGTCCAGCACTAAAACACCCTCCGGTAATTAACAAGCTAACGCACTTGCCCAGAGTTTTTGCCATTGGATTTGAGGGTTACATTGCTTTTGAAAAGGTAATTTGCTGCAACCAAAGCAGCCTCATCATGTCACACCTTCTGAATATACACCATAGATTACATGTCTTTACTTTCTCAATCTTGCAGCACTCTTGTCCTTTGATGTACTGTAACAATCTTTCTAGGAGAATCCCCATACATTTTATTAAGTAAATTGGTTACTGTTTGAAGTGGTGTATCTCAGTTCCACATGTGGGGCACGTTGGAGGCAGGAATTACCTCTTGGAATTGGTTCTATAGACAGTTTAGAGGAAGACTGTTATCGGCTAGGTAGTAATGGGCCTGCTGCCTCCACTCACTTTCAAGACAGTTCTGCGTCACTTTGTTTGGTTAGATACTGTATGTAGACCACATGTCACTAGTGTCCATAGTCTGGATGTAAAGAAAAAAACATCAACTCTGTGCCTGCTTTCTAGTAGATGAAAAAAACTTAGGCATATTGCAGGCAAAATGGGGAAATCCAGCCTGACATTTCATCTGAATATATATTAAAGTGAGTGGTTTTGATCATGTTCCTTTCATTCTGAGCCTGGCGTTAGTGGTTTCTTATTTTCTAAGCTCCCCTGGTAACCACCCTTGCCATGAATCCTGCTTTGCCTTTCAAAAGAAAGTACAGCAGTTTTTCGGTACTGCTGTGCCAGCTCAATAGAGATCCACGCAGCTGAGCTATTGTGAGAAAGACACTGTTCTCACACACCATTGAAAACCCAGTGAGAAAGATCACTGTGTGCTTTCCTCAAAGTGGTGGGCAAACAGGACAGAAACATGCTACCAGTGTCTTAGGCACTGAAGAGTCTTTGAGTGTTCGTATTTATAATACATTTTTTTTAGTATCTGGGAAAAATCATCAAATAGCAAATGATTTAAAAAATGAAATCATCCCCCGTCGCTCTTAGGTCTGTGTTTAATCCTTTCTGATACTTTGAGTTAAACAGATGTACAGTAAAGATCAGTATTACTTATTACCCCAAAATACTGTTATTAAAAAGAAAACAAAATACAGTTTACACTAGGGATATCTCAAGTATTATTGTCTTTTAATGCCTGTGTTCTTTTCCGGTGTTTTGCAGATTATTATTTACAGAAGCAGCTGCTGGATTCCAAAGTTCCTCCTCGGCAGGCGGATGATGCTGTAGCTGGGTAGGCTTCACAACGCCTTCCTGTCACTTACAAACTAACAATATTGCCTGTAGAAAACTGCAGCTCCATTTGCGTTGAGGACGTCCTGCTTAGTTTCAGTCATTGTTTTGCTCCACATACAGTATTATTACGTAGCATATCCATAAATAGAATACTATTTATTATGAAACAAAAATATAGTATAGCATAGATTTTAGCTTATATCTGTCCATCTATTTTCTAACTGCTTGATCAGATACAGGGTTGCGGGGGGGCATGGACTGTCAAGCAACAGGCGCAAGGCAGGATGAATACATCCTGCTCAGGACACCACTCCGCCGCGGGGCACACACACTCACACCTGGGGCAATTTTCCCAGAGGCCAGTTCACCTAGCAGTGTGTCTTTGGACTGTGGGAGGCGACCCACATGAAGACAGGAGGAATGTACACTCCTTGCTGATAGAACTCGAGGAATTGAATCCAGGACCCCAGCACTGCGGGGCCGCAGTGCTGACTACTGCAACACCGTGACGCCCGGTTCTGATTCATATAATCTTACTTTTTTAAGTCAGAATCGGCAACTACTTTTCTTTTTATGGTGCCCTTCTGTCGTGCTGCAGCTGTCACTGACAACGTGGAGCTAGTCAGCATGTCAATTTCGGGTGGCTGGCTGGGGACACCAATATCAGGGGCTGTGGACCTCCGCCTTTGTTTAAGATAAGCACAGCCCCGGAAATGAGCCAGCTCCACCCCACCTTGCGTCACATGTGCAAAAATGCATACTTTGTGCTTGCCTTGAGTATGTTCTACTTAGTTTCAAGCTTTTAAAAAAGTATTCTTTAGCCCTGAGTATTAGTTCATATCATGGGTGTCAATGCAAGAGCAAAAGTCTAACGGATCTGATTCCCATCATTGAATTTTTCATCGATTAGGTTTTCTTCCTGCTTCCTCCCACACAAAGTAGTTCCAGTGACTTCCTTTACATTTGTCTTCTAATAGCTTAAAAGGGCATTTAGGCGGAATATTTTAATAAAAGGAATTTTTCTGGGAGATGAATAGATCACATTACTTCTAGCATATAAATACCTTTATGCATACATTCTTACAGTAGTTGCTCGAAATGTTTATCTTGTTTATGGAAGAAATATATATTATAAACATTCTTAAAACACACCAACACAAGTTAACATCACATCTCTTAGGGGAAAACCATAAAATGCATTCACTGCTGTGATAAGATCTTATTCACTTTTCTTATGGTTATCAAACTTTTTTAACCCAGACTTCTTCATGTTATCTGGGTAGAACGGATTGTGCATCATAACGATATCCCCAAAATGTTGAGCTGCAAAGTTATTTTCACACATCCTGCGAGATCAAACCAATAAGCAATGGGGACACTATAGCGAGATAAGAGTCTGCTGCTGCTGAAGGCATAGTTTAAGGGATTAGGTTATATTTATAGAACACAGAGTACAGGAAACTTTTAATAATGAGGACCTCAAATGGTTGACCTCTGATGTCTCAAATGAGCTCCTTCCAAATGCAAAAGGTCATTGCTCTGCTTTGTGTCAGAGAGGTGCCGCAGGAGTTCTCCTGTGCGTTTTTCTTGCGCTTCCACCTTTTTGAAATTTCCTTGCATATTTAGTGGAATTAAGGAATGAGGTCCCTTTTAACAGTGCTGTACAGTTCAGGCACCATCAGAGAGATATATGGGGGTAGTTAAAGCACATAACAGGGGATTTGAGGATGAGGTTAATATATATTTTTCCAGGTTGTCTTGAAGAGTTTTCCAAGTGTATTATCAGGTAGATTATTGAAAGATTTAGAGCTGGAGTCTGTAGTCCACCTGGGGTCCTTTGAGTGCATTTAGGTGGTCCGCAATAAAACCTAGAAAGTTTCTGCAAGATAAAAGGTTACACTGACCTTTGTACTCTTAAAACACAACATTTTCTGTAGTTAAAACAGTTCAAGTTTTTCTCTAATTCAGATAAATGCAGTGTTTGGTACTTGATCCCAGAAAGTATACTATAGTTTTAATTTAGCCCATACTTTAGAATTTAGCATCAACACACTCATAGAGATACAGTAATTCTGCAGAACAATGCTCCCTCTGAGAACTTTGAGAAAGATTTGATAAGTACCTTAGGCTTATTGTAGTATCAGTGAACAGCGTTTGTGAACACACGTTCATATCTCTCTTCCCATAAACCTGTATAAATGTTTGTGCACGATGCAGAGCTACCACTTTAGGAATAACTGTGTGCAATTCTGCATCACTAACCAGTGACCCACCCACCTTGGCCTTTTGCAGGGATTTTAGTTATTAGTCACTCATGCCTTAATATCAACAAGGGCCGCACCTCCGAGATTTCCTGCACATGACATTTAGGTTTAAGCTTCATCAGCACTGGAAAAGTAAGCTGGTGCAGTAGTATGTTAATATCGGTGTGTTTGATCACTCTATAATTTAAGCTCTTCACAGACCCCCTTGTGCCAGGGGTCAGCTATTACCTCCTTGAAACTAAGATAGTCCCTTTCGCCATTGACGTCACTCGAGACTTGGGATGTATTTTTAGAAGCTGTCCAATACTAATTTAACAGTTTCTCTTTGTGTGATCTGTGGCAGGGTTATGTAAGAGGATTACTTATTGTTATTGCCTGAGCTCTGGTAGGCCACAGGACTAGGGTGTAAAGGGGCTGGGGGAGTGTGTCCAAAAATAGCAAAGCCCTTAGCCTAATTGTTCTTTCCTTGTGCTCTGTATTCTTTCCCAGCTGCATGCCCAGGTCGCCGACCCCATCATCCACTTCAGCAGATTCGGAAGAGTTTTTTCCGCCCCCCTTGGATTCAAACGCGCCGGCCAATCAGCAGAGCACAGCGGCAGACCAGCCCCAGCCACAGACTAACAGCCAAGCGCCAAAACCAGTTAAGACTGATCCCAGCAAAGTGCCCAAGTGGCTCAAGCTCCCAGGTGGGTTCCGATTGGTGCAGCAGCAGCAGCAGCAGCAGCAGCATAACAGAGACCAGGGTTAATAAAACAGATCAGCAGAACAGAAATGTTAATGCAGTCCCTTGCCTGATGTGGCCAGCTGCTTTGTCTACCCCGGTCATACATGTGAAAGTGTTAACTATTCTCTATGGGAGAGCCTCATTCCTAGCTTTTGAACGCAACCACGACTATATGACTGCACTTTCCATATGTCGCTTTTCTCACGTCTTGTATCCCAGATCAGCTGTGAGGATCCGGTTCTTTGAGAGGGTGAAAGTGCAGTGTATTCTAGATGTCAAATCAAATTAAATCTTTGCCACAGTCAAGAATGTTTTTTTCCTCTCATCTGATACAGCGCAGGCCTTTCTTCTATGTGCGTTTGAAATGTTTTCTTGCTGGCTCATAAACATTAATACTTTCTGGCAAATTTCTCACATGTTGCTCTACCCAGCCGAGCCCCTTATTTCATGCCATGCATCAGAGAAGAGACCACAGGGCTTCCTGTCCCGTTCCACTAATACAATACAGCCCTTGAGAATTCCTTCCCTGTGTGTTGTCAGGAAGCAGCCGAAGACACACAAGTGACTCAAAAGATAAGGATGCTTTTGACACTGGATTAGCTAAGGATGCTTTTTTCACATCAGATCCTTTAAAGGTTCTGCGACACTGAAATTTAAACAATGGAGTTTAAACACAAGAATCTGAAGAAAGTCAGATTATCAATGAGCCACATGAAAGTCAGTTAATGTGTTTTACGGGTGCATTGTTTTCAGGTTTCTAAGATGATTCAGTGCCATAATTGAATTTCCATGCTGCCTTGAGGGCTGAGTGTCGTGTGTGAGTGTAATGGCAGAGATTAATACACCACTGGGTTTTGATTTAGCCTTTCAGGTATGATGAAACACAGCCGAAGAACATGCATTTGACCTGTATGGAGCGTCTTAAATTCACTCTTTGGTGGATTTCGGAGAATAAAGGATTTATATTGTACAGACAGTAAAATGTGTTCCCTATTGTTCGTTTAATGTTAAAACCTTGAATCAGGTTTTGTCTTTAATGTCATCATCACAACAGAAGTTTGCCAGATTTCCATTGTTGAGGAATACAAAAGGCCTCAGTTTTATTTTCTGCATTTTACAAATTCTATTAAATGTGACGTGCCAAATTGCATACATGTTTTCGTGATTGCAGTAAAAAAGGGTGTGTGTTTAAGTGCCAATTTGACTCCACAATATTCATGTGCGGCTTGTTTTCTTTTGATTTCCACGTGTTATCATTTTAGAATGGAAATCCTATTGTTTTACAGTTTTTATGGATTTGGAAAAAAATCTTGAATGCCTTGGCAGGTGACATGCTACTCAAGTCAGTGTTGGTATATTGTCAAAAAATGTGCAGATTCTCTTCAGTACTTGCTCTCAGTGTTTTGTATTTTCTTGGTATGGACCATCAGGCCACTCATAGTACACAAATTATATAGGTGACACATTTTTGGTGATAATTAATTAAGATGTAAACTATGAGAACAATTCATGTAAGACTCAAGCAATAACTCAATAAGGGTGGAGCGGTGGCTCTGTGGCTAAGGATCTGTGCCTGTGGCTAGAAGGTTGCCGGTTCAAATCCAGCAGAGGAATCCTACTCTGTGGGGCCCCTGAGCAAGGCCCTTAACCCCAACTGCTCCAGGGGCGCTGTGCAATGGCTGACCCTGCACTCTGACCCCAGGCTTCTCTCCCTGTCTGTGTGTCTCATGGAGAGCAAACTGGGGTATGCGAAAAGACAAATTCCTAATGCAAGAAATTGATCACGGTGATCTTTTTTCCAGAGTTTGGGTATTGTTCAAGAATTGATTAGTACTGCATATGGACTCTTTTTTTTTATAAAATCAGCTACCAAAGCACCAGCTTTCTTCAGGGGGAATCTTTTGGCAATTAATGGAAACTAACATGTTTGATGTTTCATTAAAACATCTGGGGAGGTTTTTAAATCAGTCAGATTCAATTTTCTAAAAACAAATTGTGATTTATCCGTAGTTCAAGAGGAAAAAAAATATTTGAGAGTTCTTTTCTACACAGTTAAAGAAAGGTTTTGATGAGCATAAACTATCCTTGTAATTTGCTTAAAATTATTGTACCTATGCATGTTTTTAAGTAAATGTGCAGATTATAGAAAAGTTCTGTTAGCTATAAACAATTTTTAAAATGTTAATGTGTTTTAAAATGCTCTTTATTTGTTGTTTTTCAGGAAAGAAATGAAAATGCACTTCCAGAGAAGGGGTTCCAGAACTTAATTTAAACAATGAAATTTTGGATCATGCTAAAGTTCACCAAGAGTAGCTTTAGAAATTGAGGATTTCAAATTGACTTGATGTTTTACATTAAAAGATGTAATTTGCTGCAATCATGATATGTTTGCCTTTTTTTGTAATGGTTTCTTTTTTTCATTCTGTTCCCAAGTTAAAATGGCAAAGAACAAAAACGTTTTAGAATGAAAACATCTGTTACAAAAATGTAGTGTGCTCACATTTCCCATACTGTAGTACTGCAGATACACCTGCTGGTTAGGCAGCATTTTAAGATAAATACCAGAATGTATTTTCTTGCCTTTTCAGGTGAATTTGCTAGTCTTACATGAAAGATTCCTGCCCTGTGATTGAAAGAAACTGTTCCAATGGCTTGTAAGTAAATCACAGGCCGGCGCAGCACTAATCATTAACCACATGCAGGAGGAACACTGTCTATGACACACCAGAGATGAGCAAGTAACACTGAATCCTACTCTGGCTGCCACAACCACAGCTATTAATACCAGTGCCACAGCCTAGAATGTGACCAATAATCACGATGAGAATGAGAATGGTAATTATAGTGATAACTAGTGAAAGTTCTGTTACAGTATTGTTTATCATTGTTAAGCTCTAATACTAGACTTAGCCTTGCATTTTGATCTGTAGAGGAAAAATTTGGTGGTGGTGGTAATAATAATAATAATAATAATAATAATAATAATAATGCCTCAAAGTTCCATGTTGGCAGCAACGCCTCAGTGTCTGCAGAACCCATTTGATGGGAGTGATTGGAAAGCTACTGCGACTGAATTTGAAACAGATCCGTCTTCGTTTCCTGGGAAATCTCTTCACTCTGGGCCGGGAGGCGTCGCGCAGCGCTGCCTTCCTCACCCACATCCAAA
Organism: Lepisosteus platostomus; assembly: GCF_059453375.1. Lineage (NCBI taxonomy): Eukaryota > Metazoa > Chordata > Actinopteri > Semionotiformes > Lepisosteidae > Lepisosteus > Lepisosteus platostomus. The sequence continues at coordinate 42,454,961 of NC_142621.1, forward strand.
AGCCTGGAATCCCTGTCGATATTTTAAACCTTTAATGTAGGATCAAGAAAGACTTAACTCATTAGAAAGACTTACTCATTTTTCTTTCTTATTTATCCTGACTGCTTTCATATGTTTTATAAATATCGCCTTGTAATTTGTTCCACTAAAATACACAAAGAGTTCATTTAAATCCCAAAGCTAGAGGACAGTAAAACCTTGTCCTTCTGCATTAGCTGTTTAAGCTCCATGTACTGCAGCAGAACTGTGCTCGGTGAGGCTCTTCTGTTGATTTTTAAAGCTCATTCTATCAGTTGGCTTTAGGGATACGGCAGATATCCTTTGCAGCGACGTTGAACTCTTGCGTTGAACTTGATCAGTTTGGCAAGGAATATTTAAATACAATGAGCACTAGCCTTAGAGGACTGAAGGATATTCTGATTTTAGTTCCAAACGATCCCTGAATTACTTAATTGAACACACCAGTTTACCTGATCATAGTTAAATTGTTGCAGGACTTTAGCAATTGATGATTTAAAATGTAATAAAACCTTGTCCAGGAGGGAGGCTCTCCTGGATAAGGTTTGGAAACCCCTGTTTTAAAAACTAGGAGTGTGCTGGCTTGCACAGGCATACAAAATTTATTTTTAATTAAGTTAGTGAAGCAGTTTCTTAATTTGGCATCTGATCTGCTGTCTAGTGGTGCTGCTGGTTTATAATAGCTGCTGTATGTCATCCAGGTAGGCATTTCAATGCTGGATAAGGAGGGTCCTCTATATACATTATGCAAATTGCTTTGGTACTCTGGGACAAAATGCACTTACAAATGCATACAATGGGAGGTAATTAATATCTGAATGTAATGAAAACTTTTTTGCTATTTATTGTACCTGTAAAAAAAGACTTGATTTTTTTTTTTTTTTTTTTTTGCTGCTGGTGCTCAGTGAAAACAGAGGTAGACAGACAATGGTAAGAAATTAAAGAAACAAGCTCAGGTCTGGTCAAGCTCCACGTCTTTTTGTCTTCTCTGACCAAGAACATTGTGAGACATGGTTTTGGTTGATCTACTGTAGTTGTTAGTGTTTAAATCCACCTTATGTTCATTTATGGCTCAATTTGTCCTTCACTTCATTCCAGCCATCAAAACCCATTTTCAATTTCAATCATACAGTTTAATTTACTTTTATGTTAATATTTTCCAAATCATGCCTTGGACTCATGGAGGCACTCATTTTGATACGTTTTAAAATATGATTTCACCCGTGCCTTGCGCAACCTACAGCAAAAAATAGATTACAATTGACAGTAGGACAATCCGGTGCTATTACAGTGTCAGCAACGATAAACCGTCTTTTCTGACAACAGTGCATTGCAGTGTTGTCCCTTGAATCATGCCAGAAAGAATTCTCATGGCTTCAGAAACATTATGTTTGATCTGGGTAAAGACCTTTGTCAGTAATGTCTGTTCTTGTTACCAATGTACATACAGTATGCTCACAGGCCATGAGTTAAACTTTTTATTTAATTAGTAGGACTTAACTTAACTTAACAAAATCGTAACTGCAAAGTGTAAGCTTCTTTATAAAGCCAAAGTATAAATACTGCATGTAGACAGCTATATAACGTGCAGTTAACTATATAAAGTTACACACCAACCCTAATACTCACCCACTCAATACACATACGTTTTCAACTGTTACAGCCTCTTCATTCAAAGCAATGCACATTTGTCATTGGGATTTAAGATAAGCTTCAAATTTTATATGAAAACAGTAACCTTTCATTTGAACAAATAAAATCCATCTGGACATGCATATTTCTCTATGCAAGATAGTTTGTGACTCAAATGTAGATGTAGTGGTAGTTGAGGTAATTGTAAAAATTCTAATGTGGCTACTAGAAAATAAAATAATTGTGCCTGTTATGTCCAAAAAAATACTATTAAAAGAACTTGTTTCCTAAAAGAGACATAATCATATCAACACTTGAAACTTGAGTAAAAGTGTATGTCTCTTATTTTGGTCTTTTGTGATATTTTCTAATAGCAGGAGAGAGAAATTATTGTCAATCCTGCCACATATTATTTAGTTTAGACTTACTCTTTCAGATCTGGGATGAGGCATTCCTAAACGATTTTCCGAAACCCATTTTAAGGAGAGGGGAAAGTTAACCCTGTGTAATTTTAACTTCCCAAATTGCGTATTGCTTTTCGTTGGCCTCTTTTGCAGAAAAGGGGCAACTAATCAGTTCAGATGATCAAACGCGATGGGAAAATGCGCTGTTATTTGCTATATACAGAGTATAGGAGGACTCCCTTCAACCAAGCAGGCAAGGAGTGTTTGCAGATAAAGCAGAACAGGAAAGGAGCCAGATGTTAAATATCCTTCAATGAGGGATCAGGGGGTGAAGACTCTGCATTAACATTGTTCAGGTGTTTGGTTGGAAAAATAGTAACCATGCTTTGATCCTTCTCTCCTTCCCCCCATTTGGCCAGACAGATGTTCTTGGAAATTCCATTACTCAGAAGACACAGAGCAAGATGAAACGTCTGCCATTTTTAACAGCAGCGCCCCATCAGGGATGGGGCTCAGGGGTGGGCACCTGTGTCCATGCTTGCCCCTCATGCCCTGTCTGTTTAAGTGCCACCGCTGTGGGCGTTTCCTGTTGACCTGGTGCATTGCTCTGGAAAAGGCCCGATCTTCCTCCAGAAGCCAAGTCTAATTTTGTTTTTACACAACCTGATCGTTCAATTCTGCCCATTCGCAATTGACAGTCGCAGTCGTTAACGAACCCAGCAATAAAAAGTGGCAAGGACATGCATGAGCTGAAACGTTGGTCTCCTCAGAAGCATTTGTGCAGATCCTGCAGCTCTGTGGTTTGCTGTGTTTTTGTTCCATCATGCATTCATGCAATAGTCATTTCCACTGGAAATCTGAGCTGCTGGACAGAGGCATTGATTCAGGTCAGGGTGCCTCCCAGGTATGTGTTACACACCACATCAATCCACCTCAGTCTTGTAAGCATTCTCTCCCCGTTAGTCCTGTGCCTTGGCACAAAAATTGGTAGCAAATGTGACAATGCTGCTGTGTTTTCTTTTCGGTCTTTCTGAGGTCATTTTCTTCCATCTGTGGCAGAACAGAGGTTACAGCAGGAACGGTCAGGCTGAGCTGCTAATAATCCATTACGACATGCTGTCACAACCCTTTTTTTATCTAGTTACTCTACTGTCGTTTCAATAAAGTGTTAAAAGATGAATGTCCTGCAAAGTGCTTTGCTATGACTGTTAAGACTGCTACATTGAATTGTACTGTATGAGGTTTGCAGAGTGGGACTTGCATGAACTCCCAAACACATGCAATATGTGAAAACGCTGGAGTTTTTTATGAATTATTTCATGCTCTTTCACAGCTCATTATATAACATAGCTGTACCACCAACCTGCAGAGGCAGTACCATCTCAAATACATACTGAAGGAAAGGATGTCACCATTTACTATGGAACACTACAATAAGTGGAGACAGAAGGTGTACAGCTTTCCGTGTGATAAAAGAAATGTTGTGCAACACTGTATTTAAAGAAGAGACCCAAGACAAAACAAGGGTGCATTAATGTGGTGCCTGTCTACAGTAGTGTGTCATTCCCCTGCTGTAATGTCAACTCTGTAAACCAAAACATCGATTGAGCTAAGCCCTTCCTTAACCAACAAATGACAATAATTTCAGGGAGATAAAGTGTGTGTTGTAAATTCTGTGTTCTGTCAATCAAATGCGTAATTAACTTTTAATTGTGAAAAAGTGAAGAACATTCCATAAGCCTTAGAGTTTTTGCCCAGTATATCACATTGAATAAATGGGGACTTTCAGGATATTTAATTTGAATAATTGTAAAGCTTGCCAAACCGGTTTTGCAGATGTAAGCCTGGAGTGAATGGAAATGATTTTTTAAAGTAATATGACAATGTAACACATCATCAGTTTTGCAGTCAGTAAAAATATTCTTTGTCTGCCACGTGAACATTTTGAAGACGTTATTCAACTGTGTTTTAGATATATAGAATTTTATCATTCATTTATTTTCATTTATATCCACATAAATTCAGTTTGGCGAATTTAATCTCCTGTGAATTTACATAGGTTGCTTAGTAACGAAGAAGATGTATATTGAATCTGGAGCTATGATTATGAAGTGAGCCCCTCTTGGGATGAAGTTGTTAAAACAAGAATACCTCTACGAAAATTTCTCATTGATTTGATAACAGAACAAACACAAATGAGAGGAGCCCTTTTGGCCCAGAGAGCTCACTTGGTTGTTTTTTTCTGTAGTCCCTGCACCCACCACTAGAATGAAATCTACTTTACAAACTTCCCAGAAAGGGACATTTTAGAGTACTCCACGAATGAATCCTAACTTTTGTGTATTTTGGAGGTGAGAGGAAACCAAAGCACTTGGCAGAAACCCAAAGTCAGCACAAGGAGAAACACGTGCAAATCCCGTTTTTTTGTTCCCTGTTTGGCTTATTCATTAATGGTCAATGTCTTCTGCCTGCCAAAGAAGACAAAGCCCAGTATAAAACCCAGAAGTGCTCTCACAAAAATCAGCACAAATTATTCAAGGAGACGAGCTCTGAAAACAGAAATCCATTGGCCAGTCCGCTGCCGAATCGCTGTAAAGGGTTCCTTCTGGCATAGCTCTCCCCTGACTGCCGAGATATCAAAAGGAACAGCTGCAGGGACACAAGCCGAAAGACGGGGCGGACAGCTTGTGCCCCTGCTACTGCTGCAGCCAGGACTTCCCTCCCGAAAAAGTACCTCTGAAAGGTTAGGAAAGAAAGAAATCTTTCCAAGTACGTTTCTTTTGAAAAGTAGAGGTAGTAATTAAAGAGTGAGAGCTCCTTTCACACTCTAAAAATCTTTTTTATTCACACCCTTCAGTTTCATATTCTGCGGCTCTCTCTCAAATTCCCCCCGACCCCCCCCCCCGGAATCTCAACTCGTGTGGTCCGAGCTGTGATGGCAGCCTGACACCCCCCTCCACCCCTCCCCACTAACCAAACAACGCTTGGGCCCAGCTGAGTGAACTTCAAAGTGACCAGAGGGGGTACTCCAGCGTTCCTGGCACTTGTCATTGTCTAACTAGCTGGCTGTGCCCCCACCCCTCACCCCCCATTACTCTAATTACTTCCAACTGCTCTTCAAAGCTTTGATGGCGCAGAGAAAGTAAGCATGCTGGAAGCACCTGCTGAACGCTGTAAAACGCGCAGGTGGGGCTGGTGTGTGGTGAGGCCACTCGCGGCTGTCCGGTCAGCTACTGCTTGCGGGCTGTGCACTGCGGAGAGCCCACAGGGCAGACGGCATGGATCAGGGTGTCCAGATGCTGTTGGAGAAGAAAAAAGGGGGGCACCGAGTAGGCAGAAACAAGTAGTGCAAATCGAAATGACAAAAACCCAGTGAATATCTTCATCCAGCATTGCAGAGTGGATCAGCCATAAGTCATTTCATTGCATATCCTCAGGCTAGACTAAGGCTCTCAAAGACCCTCTCAGGACACTGTAATAATGTTAATTAGGCTTCAGTTGCCATGCTTGAAAGTTAATCACAGGCACACCACCTCTTCAGCTTTGTTCTGCTGTCCTTGGCTGGTTTCTGCTGATACCGTGATATGCTTGCTGATTCGTGTGTTTTTCTAATGCACATCAACAACTGGGCTGGCAAATATACTGTAGTATGCACAAACCAAAAGTGCTTGCATACCTTAAATGCAAGCACTGCCCAGCACTGCTGCAATATGCTGGTTTTGCATGGGTGAATTTAAAGAAGCTGCAGCTTTTCTCTGCCTTCCAGTGTATTTTTTCCACCGCTGTGATGTTTTTTTACTACCTTACCTCTCTGCTTGCCCCCCACACCTGTGTTTTGCACACGACAGGACAGGCAGGCAGAATCCAACTGGAGCTGAGGAATTTGCTGCCAGTGATGAGAGAGAGAGAAACATGGCAAACAAAAGGAGAGACAAGCAGCAGGTTACTTTTATTAACGTTGAACAAAAAGAGTGCAATTTTTTAACAGCAGTGCCTTCAACTGAATGCCTTTCTGTGGAGAATAAAAAAACCTCTCTCCTATTATAACTGGACTCTGAAGTTTAAAAACTCAAGTGTGCACAAGTTTGCCCCCAGCTGTTCTAGGAAGCAAAGAAGATTCTTGATCTTTAGCTCACACACGCTTAAAAGTGGTTTCCCTCAGCTCTGCATTCTGATTAGATGTTTTTTACAGGATAATCTGCATTTATAAAGTAAATTTAATGTACAACTTAATGCTTAGCTTTAAAAAATATAAATTAATTGTTCTTTTGAAATCTAAAAGTTTATACCAAACACAGTTTGGAAAAGACGCAGGATCCCTAAGAATCTACTTTCCTTACTGACTTCTTTGAAGAGGATGCGTATGACTTTAAACTTTAAAACGAGCAACTGCTCATTCATCACAATAACCTAAAATGAGCCAGGTGTTTGTGGTGGGTCTTGAAGCTTGCAGTTACAGAATGGTCAGCAAGTCTCTTGATGCTGTAGGGGAAAGCCGCGCTGAAATAGTTTGAGCTTTTGTGATAAGCGTACTGTTTTATTTTACAAAGAAGTCAAAGGAACCCCCGGAAGAAAACGTACTGTTTCAGAATGCGTAGGAGACCTTGTCAACCCCAGTCTCTTGTGAACCTTGTGAACCGCTCTCACTGATTGTTCGGAAGGTCCCTTGAAGGAGGTGGCATGCCTTGGGGCACTAAGCCAGTGCCCGTTAAACCAAGACATTAAAAATATCAATAACACAAAGATCATAAAAATTAAAAGCAGCTACCCTTGAACTACAGTGTGTTAAAAATGCACACTTCTTGAACACGAACAAGTCTCGGGACGTGCGATTTATTATTAGAAGAGGCTGCAGGGAACCCAGCCTGCACTGTGTAAAAACTGAGAAGGCCCCATGAGAAATGATCCATGATGGAAGATGATGCCAGTATGGAGCCAGAGCAGCATGGGCTCGGCCCAGAGGCCGTGACAAATGGCACGGCACTGATGTATTGATACAGCTGCTGTACAGGTCTCCTGATTCATGTGGGAGCCGCCACAAAGCAGCAGACAGGAAAGGCAAGGTGTGTCCTCGGAATCACCGAAGATCCAACGGGATATCAAAGAGCCTCCTGCCAGGAAATGCTAATTAGCAGGTGGAGGAGGATGGGAGATCTGCAGGTCAGAGTTTGATGTGGTCGGCTGAGGAAAAAAACTAAACTATCCTTGTAATTTACATTGAAATTTTGTGTGTTATTAGCACGTATTCCTGTTTCACCGAGCTTTCTTCATTCCCCGTTTACCCTAAAAAAAAACTGCTAACTTTCATTTTCACAACTTCAAAAGTGAACTTTATTTCTGAGCAGTATCAATACTGAATGTCCTCAATTAATGGGGATGAGACACTGTATACTAAGAATATAATGAAAGCTTTGAAGTCTCACCTCTTTTTCAGTCCTGTTAATGAATCAGGGCGGCTGTACTGTGATCTGTGTGCAAGATGAGAAGAGGTCCTGGTTGCTTTGTCTTTAGGGTGTGTAAAAAGTGTCAGGTGTCAAATGACAGTGGCCTTCAGGCTTTGAGACGTGAGCTCATGGGTGTTTGTGGATCCAGGAGCGAGCCATTCATCCTGATGTGTTTCCCATCAACTGGACAGTCATCTCGGCGTAGGGAAACCATCACTGCGAGCACAAGACCCCGATCTGACTGGACTTCAGTTCCCACTGACTGCCGACTGCAGAAATGCGACGCCCACCCTGGCCTGGCTGGAGAAACCAGTGGCAGCTTCGGAAAATCCTCTTTTTAGAAAGGAACGCTCTGCTTCGTCCGGCCTCCACCCCTCTGCTCGCTGATGCCCGTCTGTCCGGAGCACTACAACACTGCATAGGGAACCTGTGTTACACTCCCCGCACTCTGGAGACGAAAACCTTTGCTAAATTTACAGTGCTGTCACAAAGTTCACAATTTTTAAACTGTGTACAATTCTGCAAAAATTAACAAATAATTAATTTTTGTCACGGAGATTATTTCCGTAATGCCACGATAACCAGTCTGGGAAACTGGGACTGCAGTTCCCCCTTAAATCCAGGTCTGAGCACTGGTCTTGTTAGAGCACATTTTATATATATATAAAAAATGCAGAAATCAAATATAACTTTTAGTTGTGGGAAATACACTCGAGATTGTTATTGAGGAATGTGAATCAATAGAGTGCAACAGAACGTTTCCTTAGGTCAGTGTTGTACTCGGAGACAGATCCATTGCATACAAGCAGTTTTTAGGTTTTGCATGGAAGGTGCAGCACGCTGGACAGCGAGCCCAGATGAACGGTCCCTTTATTCAGCTGCCTGATCGCTTAGGGCAAACTAGTTTGGCGACAGTCAGGATATCTTTATATATTTATATTTTACAATATTATTGTGAAACGCGACACATTTTTTTAGCATCGGCCGTGTATTTTTCAGGCGTGCACAATACTGGCTTGGTTACCGTGTGCAATGCAGATACAGCCTGTCCACAGCAGAGTAGTCAAACGAATTTAAACGTTTCAGTGCATAAAGCCTAACTGTATGCAAGCAATTCAGGCTATTAGACTAAGCCAGCAAGTACTTAAACCTTAACGTTAACTAAGTAAAGGGTTTCCGATTTTTTTTGTGCACTTTCATTTCACGTATGATATTTACATGTAAGCCTAAACTGCACAAATCAGACAATAAGAATACGTGCAAAAATGGCCTGAAACTTCAAGCATATAGGAGACCCACGAGCGTTCTGGAAGGCAGCCAGACAGTCCCTGGCATCAAAGAGGGAGACAAATATTTAACATCAAGAGCAGAGCAAGGGCGTCCTCTAGTGGCTCAGCGGGGTCTAGTCTGTCTAAAAGCAGCGCTGGGAAGCGCAAATGATGGGTAAGAACGGAGAGTTCATCAAAACCGGTTTAAAGTTTTGAAAATGTGTGAATGTCTATGACAGCGCTGGAAGTAGTAAGCTTTAGTGAAAATATAAGCACCCCAAAAAAACAGCCTTAAAACTGTTCTGGACAGATAATTGCTTTCTATGGGGAAAATGTCTGTCCCAATGTGGCCTATTCCTTTACCAAAGAAATGATCAACACTGTTACTGTTGCTTTACAGTGCAAGGTAAATCCACCTAAGGCATGGATTAAATATTCCCCTTATGCCATAAATACAGCTGGAACTGTGTGGCCGGTGTTTACAAGCCAGAAAAAATGAAACTCTGACACAACAACCAGAATACAACTTGGTATTACCTCACCCCTTCAGCATTACGATACGGGCTCCTGACCAGATAGCCAATGGTGTGACAGGAACTCTGCCTGCTCATCCTCAGCTGCGAGAATCTTGTTCTGTATTTATTGAAATTTTATTCTGAAATACAGATTGGGAGATTATAGTAAGCTTTTTTTTTAGAAAAGGACTGGACCCTAGGCTCCAGGAAGGTAGATGCTGCAAATAGTTATTTGGTGTTTACAAAGCACAAAACTACACTCACCTAAGATATGGTGACAGACATTCAGTGGTGGCAGCATCTTTTTCAAAGCGATCAATGCCAGTACTGACCAGTGATCAATAACTGAACCCCAGAGACAACATACAAGCAGAGCCAAATCTGTTGATGAGTGTGAAACTTGTCAGAAGTGCTACATTTCCCTTTGCAAGACAGAGTGGATAGCATGCTTAGGGTCAAAGATATTCAGTTAATGGAATCAATAGTTCACAGCCTGGAGATTAACATTAGAACCAGTGGCTATTTGTTTCATGTAAATTCCTTGAGATTCAAGTAAGCATAAATATAAACATGGGATCCTGGAGAGCCCCAGTCCAACAGGATTCAATTTGGTAAATATAATTTAGGACTTAAATCCAAGTACTGTACTTCTCAGACCTTAAGGACCATATTTCTCATAGTTGAACAGATAACCTGCTTGATTCATCAATACCTTACAGGTGGCCAATCTTTAAAAACAGGTGTCCAGTAAGATTAACTAGATTTGGGCTCATTCCAGGACGTGAGCTGGAGACCTCTGATGTAAATTAATATTAATCCTAAATATCGATCCAACCTAAATATGATTTGTGTACCAAATCAGGGCATGGTGGTGCAGTGGCTAGCTTGGCAGTGCTAGGGCTATTCTATCAGTTCCTGGGGTGCTCTGTGTGGAGTTTGTATGTTCATCCCAGACTTGGAGGAGTTTCCTCCAGGTGCTCCAGTTTCCTCCCACAGTCCAAAGACTTGCTAGTAGGTAAATTAGGCTTTGGTCAAATTGGCCATGGGGTGGGTGTGTGCTTGAGTGTATGTGTGCGCTGTGATAGACTGGCTTCACATCCAGGGTATATCCTGCCTTAGGCCTGGTGCTTTCTGGGATAGGCTCCAACTCCCCCCACTGTCCTATACTGGATCAAAATGGATGGATGTATCACAGCGAGATAGAATTGGGTAGATTTTCTTAACTAAAAACTTTAATAGTACAAGTACAAACTTATCTCTTGATTAGTACTGTGGGGAAAAAAGGAAGATAATTATTTCTGACATTAGATGAAAAAAATATTTCCTTAGCAATAAACAGTTGTCAGGGAGAGTGTGCAAAATGATGTTGCCTATTTCTTTAGTATGTTGTTTTAGCTAGTTACTCTTCACTATTTCAAGATTTTTTTCAGGGTATTTTTGAGAGACTCTGGAGAATCAACAAAAAAAAATTAGGCTTTGGTCAAATTGGCCATGGGGTGGGTGTGTGCTTGAGTGTATGTGTGCGCTGTGATAGACTGGCTTCACATCCAGGGTATATCCTGCCTTAGGCCTGGTGCTTTCTGGGATAGGCTCCAACTCCCCCCACTGTCCTATACTGGATCAAAATGGATGGATGTATCACAGCGAGATAGAATTGGGTAGATTTTCTTAACTAAAAACTTTAATAGTACAAGTACAAACTTATCTCTTGATTAGTACTGTGGGGAAAAAAGGAAGATAATTATTTCTGACATTAGATGAAAAAAATATTTCCTTAGCAATAAACAGTTGTCAGGGAGAGTGTGCAAAATGATGTTGCCTATTTCTTTAGTATGTTGTTTTAGCTAGTTACTCTTCACTATTTCAAGATTTTTTTCAGGGTATTTTTGAGAGACTCTGGAGAATCAACAAAACATAGTGCATACCTTGAGCTCCTTAGCACACGTGCAGAATAAATCACTTTTTCAATTGCCAGCTTTCTCCGCTAAAACATTTTAAAAAGCACTACAGTTTTATACAGCATTTACGGTTTATATCAGAGAGGGTCAACACCAGTCTTGTAGGGACAGGAGTGCATTAACTTTCAGTAAGCAAGAGAAAAGACCAAACATATGAGGAAAAAAAATAGAAAACGCTACATGTAGCTTTAATGAAAGAAGAAATAAGTGTCAAACTGAAATGGACAATTTTCTTCAATAGGAGTAAAGACAACAGTCAAACAAGCAGTATTGGATTCACAATGTACAAGACAATGAAGAATAATCTGATATTCATTTTAGTGCAATTACATCAACAAAATGAGGTAGATGATAATCCAGAGAAGACCCATGTCCAACTTGTCAGTGTAATCCTTCTCTTTGTTTTCAACAAAGTCCTGGGTGTGTTTGTCTATTTCAGGAATTCCTTCATCTTTCAAGATCTACAAATACTCTTCTTCAGTCTATAAAAAAGAAAATATTTTAAAAACATGCATCATCAGGATGTTTTTTCCCCATTGTAAGAAACTGTACAATAACAATCTTTTCTAACACAACAAAATACACCACACACTTTAATTTGAAGATAAGGAAAATTAAAAAATATATACTTATTTTAACTTTGTGAAAATATCACAAATTTCAGCATTAGATATAGACAATAGAAAAAAACGAATGAAGAAATAAAAGCGTAGATTTGTATCTTGTAGATTATCTTACTTCTGGTGCTGTGTGTTCTCCATACTTATAGCTTTGGATAGGAAAAAGTTTGCTCCCTCCGTTTCTGAAGACGGATTCCACGCTGTGTGCCATAAGGTGCAGTTCATGGTTTTCATATGCGTAGACGTTGCTGTCAACCATCACAACCACCTGCTGCCCCTCAGCCAAGCAGGGGTAGTTGTCAACAGCACCAATAACAACCATCTTCTCACTCTTGGGGAGGTACAGCTCTTGCCAGCTCTCCATCATGTCCTTTCGGCCCCAATAGATGGTCCCATCCTGTCCAGCGATCCCCAGACAAAAGCCTTCTGGAGATTTCAGAGGCACTCTCACTCCTGTGTGTCTCTTCACGAGTTCAGAAAGCTCATCTACTGTAGGTCTAATTTAGCTGCAAAAAGAGGAATTTTTCAGAAAACCTTGGGGAATAAACACCAACACGCAGATTGAAAACCGAATTCTTGCAAATGCAAGTCACTATTACAAAAGGCTTCATATCTGGATAGTAAATGTGGCACAAAGGCAGAATTTGAAATAACATTTCTAATGTTCACAGTTTACTATAAACATATTAAAATGGACAACTCCAAAAATATAGAACCACTTACATTTATTTAGTCTGCAGAAATCCTTAATGCATTTCTGAATTTCAGGTTTACAAGTCTCACTGTTATACATACTGTAGACCTTCCTTCACTGAAACATACAAAGACATTTTTAAATTAACAATAATGAGCAACAAACACTAAAACCCCACGAGCTTAGAACTTTGACATGTATTTTATATACCTATATTTACCTCAGGAAGGTAATGCATGTAAATGCAGCAACACAATTTGCAGCACTGGAGACATTTCAAGTATATTCCACTCGAGATACCATTCTAAATGATAAAATGGTCGTTCACATAATCTAAAGATTTACTACATCATATTACAAAACTCTAGCTTTGGCTGTTGGTAGTATGTGCAGTACGATCACAATTGAGATATATTTTACATTTCACAAAGAAATGCGTTCATGTGTTTGGTTAATAAGCATATTGCAAATCTGTGCATCGGATTACTATTCTAGACTACTACACATGATCGTGTTGTAACTTTATCTTGTTCCAGCACAGACTATAAAGCCCTTCATGATGGTTCTGGCCATGAAAAGATGGCATACAAAATTACATTGGTGCAAAATATTCATCAGAGAGAGAAATTTGGGAAGGCTAAAGTATACTACATACTGTGTGCATGAGAATGCAAACCAAGACTGAAACCGATTTGTGCTGTGTGTGAACAGGTCACACACTTGATGGGGAAACTCAATTTGTATTAAAAGACCTCTGCAGCTCCCACCCCCTAGTCTATGCTAGGGAACCACCATTCACCATTTTTTTGGACCATTTGCACAGAAGGTGATGTGAAAAACACTTGCTGAATTGTTTTCAGAAACTTTTCCAATGGCAAAAGCATCCCTTCAATAATCAGGCAATCAACACGCTGCCATGAGTTACTGGATAGAACCATTCCTCTACTTTTGCAAAGACTGTTCCGCAAGTCTTTACGTCACCCAATTTTACGCTGATCAGAAGCAACTCTTAGCCATGCAACAAACACCTACAGAATATTAGCAAGCATGGTATTGAGAAATAAAATATTTTGCTCAATGAAAAAGTTTTAAAAAACCTTTAATTGAAATATAAGCTATACAGCACATAATAAATGAAACAGTGGAGACAATCACCTTTTAACAAATTTATAAATAATGTACATTATCATTATTACCCTACACTCTACTGTTCCGTACTTGTAAAAAATAACATTAAATTTCATTTACCTTGAATCCTGTAGGCAACTGGCATGCTTGAAGCTGGGGTTCTGGCGGTGGAGGAGGAGAGGGCTAATGAGGAGCAGAGGAGGGGGAGGGCACGGAAACTAGCTTAACATCTTCGAGATCAGCTTCGGTCTTGATGTCGGGCGCAAGCGTTGCAGGAGGCTCCGAGGAAGTGCAAGGTGCTGAGGAAGTGGAAGGAGCACAGGCAGGCCATTCAAACTTCCTCATAAATTTGTCGAGTGAGGGCTGGATGGTAGCCTTCTTTTTCTCCTCGTAAATCTCTCTGTAGCAGGCAAGGGCATCCTGAATCAGTCTGTTGACTTTCATGAATCTGGAAGCGTTAGGGTCCATGCTTTCGAAGCGCCCCATGGCCGTGTTAATTTCACGAAAGGCTACCGACATTTCCTGGGGGGTAAAGCTTTTTGGCTCCTCCACTGGCTCATGGTCCTCCTCTTTAGCTTCCTCGGCGAGTCTCTGCGCTTCCAGTTCCATCAGGTCCTCGCTCGACAGCTCCTCGGCATGGGACTGGATCAGCCCCTCGATATCCGCCACGTCCACCTCCAGCTCCAGCTCCTGGGCCAGTTTCACAATTTTGTTGGCCACCTCCTTGAAGGCGGCGTCTTTATCAAAGCCCCTGAAGCCGTGCACAAACTGTGGGCAAAGCTTCTTCCACACGCTGTTCATACAGCCTTTAGAAATGTCCTCCCAGGCTGTAGCGATATTGCGGATGGCTTGATAAATATTGTAGCCCTTCCAGAAGTCCTGCAAGGTCTTGCCAGGCTCCCCTTCAGTGACAGCTCTTGCCTGGGCAAAAGTCATTTGTAGATAGTATGCTTTGAAGATAAAGGTAACCCCCTGATCCATCGGTTGCAGCAGAGACGTTTTGTTGGGTGGGAGGTACACAACCTTGATGTTGGGATGAAAGTCATCCAGGTGCGCTGGGTGGTCGGGGGCATTATCGAGCACCAGCAAAATCTTGAACGGGATGCGCTTTTCCAAGCAGTACTTCTCCACCTCCGGGATGAAGCAATTCACGAACCAGTCCTCGAACAAAGCGAGCGTGACCCAGGCTTTCGGGTTGGAACGAAAGGTCATGGGGAGGGTCGCTTTGCTGATGCCCTTGAAGGCTCGAGGACGTTCAGAATGGTAAACCAGGAGCGGCTTCAGCTTACAGTCCCCCGCCGCGTTACCCCCAAGCAAAAGGGTCAGGCGATCCTTACCAGCCTTGAAGCCCGGTGTTGTTTTTTCCTCCTTTGAAATGTAGGTACGATCTGGCATTCTTTTCCAGAACAGGCCAGCTTCGTCGACATTAAACACTTGCTCTGGCAAATAACCCCCCTCCTTAATCACTTTAGCCAGCACATCAGGAAAGTACTCGGAAGCCACATTATCTGCACCAGTGGCCTCCCCATTCATTCTCATATTCTGAAAATTGGCACGTGCCTTAAACCTATTGAACCACCCGTGACTTGCCACAAAACTTGTTTCCGTATCGCCTTTTTTCGCTTTCAAGTCTTCGAAAAGACTTCTAGCCTTATGCTGGATGGCCATAAGGCTTAGCGGTACGCACTGCTGAATCTGATCTTCCATCCAGATCGTGAGTAACTTTTCCATTTCGTAAATTATACCAGACCTTCGCTTTGTAATCACTGTTGACTTTAAGGGTGCTGAGCTCTCTACGTGCTCCTTGATGCGTGCGCTGTCCTTCACTATTGTACTCACGGTTGAGATGGGCATGCCAACCTCTCGCGCGATGGAAGTGAGAGACTGCCCGCCTTCGTAGCGCCTAATTATGTTAATTTTCTGCTCAAGATCAATCACACGTCGTCTCTTGGTGCTGCCAGCACTCTTTGAAACCCGCGGGTGCTTCCCCGACATGATTGCCGCGGGGTTTATTCACAAATTTCAGTCAAGAAGTGCAAGATGATGCGTTATGGCTGTCGCACATGTGCAAGAACAAAGAGGGACTGGGCGCACAGTTAAAACACACGCTATGCCACGTGCATGAGCTTTCCCTAACCAACCCCTGTTCCAAGATTTTTTAAGAAACTGTCTTTTAAATATTCTGTCTTAGAGATCCTTGACAGGAACTGGCTGAATTCCCGCAGGCCTCAATGTTAATTTACCGAATTCAAGCAGTTGTATTGCTGCAACCTGTAATACACCTGTAATCTTTGAAGTATTTTTACTTCTGTATGAAATCTGAAAATACAGACTATATAGAAACAAAATTCCACTCCAAGAGAACAATAATGTCTGAGGACTTAACATTATGCAAGGCCCATAAATAAGTATTTTTCCAGCAAATACTTAATAATTTATTTTTTTTGCTCAAAAACTAAAAAGCACTTTTTTTAACCTGATTCACAACACGGATGATGAACTAACAATTGTGCTAATAACATTTACATCCCTTCTCCCGCCCCTTGCATCCTAAACCAGAACAAGCACAGTTGCATTTACTATAGTGCAAAGACATGGCCAGTGGAAGCAACAGATCTCAATAAAATTGGATCAACTTAAAATACATACATGCTACAAATTCACTGAAAGAAAAAGGAGTTTTTATGTCCTGTCGGGTTTCACTTCAACTTAAAAGTCACACTTGAGGCAATGGAGCATTTCTTTCTGAAAGATCCAGTCCTAAGAAAAAGAAAATAAAAAAATGAGACATTTCCATGCCGCCAACCCAGCTGTCTTTAATCAAATCCCAACACACTGATCAAAATGTACACGTGTGCAGTACACATGTAAGACTTTAAAAACTATTGCTGTGTTTGAAATAAACACAACCTGGGGTTCTGATGGGCAGAAAAAAAGCTTAAGGCAGTTAAGTAAGAAGCAATTATTTTTTCAACTGCTGGCAGCCAACCATCAGCCCAATCACAGACTGAATTCTTTGCTTACCTCCCCTTGTTTCTTTAGAGTGAATCTTGGACAGTGGCAAGATTTCACTGAATCTTACAACAAAATTCTGAACAACATACATTTTCATTCATTAAATCCTTAGTCTATACATCTGCAGATTGTACAGAACTCTATGCATTCCAGTTTTAAATTCCTCAGAACTGGATTCTCTTGAGTTGAAAACACAGGGTTATTAACGTTCAAGCTCTCTTTTGACCTTACTGTTATAAAGTTTATAAACCTCATCAGCACCTCTGCCGTTGCTGTGTGTAGAGCACGAGTACAATGTTTCCCAAAGAGCAATCTCTTCTGCTTGCTTCATACAAGCGAACCTTGAAGAACCTCTATCTTCCCCTTGACTCTGGATGGCTATGGAGAAGACATACCACCCACAATCTAAATGGTACCACCCCCTCTACTTCCACTGTAGGTGCAAACAAGTACTTAAGTCTAGCTTTCATCTATTTTACTATGATGAAGTACACAGTAAAAAAATGAATTTCTGATGGCTAACATTGGACTTTTAAATAAAAATAAAGAATAAAACAGCCTCTTGAAAATTCCAATTTATACTTTGCTAAAAATGGTGTGCTACTGTATGTGATAAATAGATTTAATATACAGTATGTTAAGTTAATAAAGCAGCAACAAGTACATCTCCTTAATATACCACAAAATCGCTCTCATTTACTATAAACCTAGCTCAGAACTGATGTGCAACGTAAGTGTCACAAACCTTTCCGTTCTATGTCCAAAAGAAGACTGTTTTAGAACACATTTCATACTTATTGCCTACAAATATGGGCAGTTCCCAGCAAGAATGCTTGCAAGCAAATGGAGAATGTAAATACAGTATATGTATAATCGGTTACCTTACACAAGATTTAAAAAAAAAACTGCTTCCTGAAAAAATGGCAGCCGAAACGACACTTAACAAAAATTATCACAGTTGCCTATAAGAAATTTGATTCACAACTCACTTTCTTTTCTTATAGTATTAAAAAAGATTCTAAAAACTAGACGAAAGAGGAGTCCAATAAACGGATTTATGAATGAAGAACATCCTTTGATAAAATGGCTTCTATCGGGAGATTTTCCGCTAATTCTAAATAAAAGCATGCACATTTACGTACCTGGTTTACAACGTCCTTCAACAAATTAAACTAAACTGGACACCTCTCTTCAGCTAGAACATTTCAATCTCAGCACACTGCAAACTGTACAAAGTATATAAAAACACCCCAGACTGTAATGGCGGACACACCGACCTCACGTTACGGTGACGTCATACAACCAACCAGGCGAGGAGAGGTCAAGGGTCACGTAGTACTCTCCTTTCCAAAAAACTGATTTCACTTATAACGAAATACAAGCTACAGCTGGGGTTAAAGTTTGGTGCCTATGCCTTAAGAATAAAGATGCATTATTAATATGATGTTAACAAAGGGAGGCGGCAGATGGATCATTTCAATTATCAATGTGCGCGTATGTTATTATGAGTATCGGAAACGTTTAGATTATACCAGCGTTAATTTCAGTAAATTACATACAGCACATCATTAATGTATTATCCGTACCTTTTCGCGCTGTATGATGTATAGTTTAAACTTCATATACTGTTACGCGTTGTCGTATTTCCATAGTAAACAGTGATATCAAAACAAGAACAAAATAAGTAATACTTTCTAGACGTATTTAATAAATGAACACTGTTAAATGTGAATTGGTGTGACCTGTACCTTATAGCCCAGTGTTAATTTTTTAGGGGTGAAACTGTCACTCAAATGTCAGGAAACCGGTAGAGTAGAGGAGTTTATTGCCATATGTACACCTACATTGGAATTCTGATTCGCGCTGTTCTCTCGGGACATGAACAGTACAGCAAACGACACACAATGTACATCATAAATAGTGATAGTATGTATGATCAATAACCAACCAAAACAATAAATATGAGGTAGTGACAAGTCAAAGGTGCACAGTGCACGCGTGTATCGAGTCTGAGGCATTGCACATTTAGCTGTTAAGGATGCCCAATCCAGGGAGGCAGAAGCTGTCCTGACGTCTAGTGGTCGAAGCTTTAATAGTGCGGTACCACTTGCCAGAGGCCAGGGGAGAAAACAGTTTGTAGCTGAGATTGGTTGGGATCCCGAATGATGGGTTGGGCTTTATTTTCACTGCGCATGGTGTGAATCTATTCATTTAAAGATCCTATAATAAGTCCTATCCTATAATCCTCTGTGCCGTTGCCAGAACCCTTCGTAGAGCATCTCTGTCATGCATGGTAGTATTGCTGTACCGCACAGTGATGCCACGAGGGAGGAAACTTTCTATGGGGTAGTGGTTAAAGATCATGAGGAGTTGCTTCACCAAACCGCCTTTCTCTAGACACCAACAGTTTCCACGCTTGTGCCCTTGATGCAGAATGGGGTGCGACTCCCTCTGGGTCTCCTAAAGTCGATAATAAGCTCTTTTGTCTTGTTGACATTCAGGGCCAGATTGTTGTCAAGACACCATCACGGGAGATGCTCCACCTCTCTCCTATATGGGGACTCATCATTGTTACTGATCAACCCAATAACTGTGGGGTCATCAGCGAATTTGATAGTGTGGTTGCTGCTGTATGTGGCTGTGAACAGCCTAGAAATGAACTTGGAGAGCTTTTAGGATCACTGTAGAGGTGTTTTTGTTGCCTATTTTTACCACCTGAGGTCCACCCGTCAGAAGCTCCAGCAGCCAGTTGCAGGTAGAGTTGCATAAGTCCAGATTCCTGAGCTCTGGGTCCAACTGTGCAGGAACAATTGTGTTAAAGGCCAAGCTGTAATTTATAAACCGCATCCTAACATAGGTGCCCCACCCATCTAAACGTTCTAGGACAATGTGTAGTGCAAGAGATATGACATCATTAACTTAACCTATTTGAGTGGCAAGCCAACTGAAGTGGGTGAAGGGAGTCTGGAAAAGTGCAGTTTATACAAGACACTGAGAGGCTTCCTAAGCACTTCCTGACCAATGGAGTGAGGACCACTGGGCGATAATCGTTCAAACGAGTTACCATGGTCTTCTTGGGGAGTGGTGCAATTGTGGTTTTCTTGACATACTCTCGTACTACTGACAGGGACAGAGAGAGGTTAAAAATGTCTGTATACACAGGAAATAGCTGACCTGCAGAGGTTTTAAGGACACAAGGGGAGAGTGTCAATACTAAAGACAACAAAAGCAAAAACTACCAAGGAGTTTTAAAAATTAGCCACTTTATAGTGTTGTGTTTTGTGCAACAGGTCTTATTCTTTTATTGTGGCTCATCCTGGCTGGCTGCTTTATGGGTTTTCACTCTCTTAAAGGCTCTACACACCTCATATTTAGAGAGCTGTAACACACAGTCCCCTGGTTCACTATACTTCATGATAGCCTGAAAGTCTTGCCAGGTGCACCTTGAATTTCCCCCAAATTTGTTTTTCTAATTTGTCCTTGTATTCCCGGTTGAATAGATTTCTTCAGGTCATAGTTTGATTTGTATCCAGTTCTCTGTCATCTGATTGAAAGACAGCAGACCACGCTTTACAGTTTACAGGGAAGGTCTGTGCTCAGCCAGGGCTCTGGATTGGGGGTATATCTGGACTTTGCTGGTAAGAACACATCTGTCCACACATTAATTGTAGGATGTGACCACCTCTGTATACTCCGAGTTGCTATAATGCGAGTTCTTGCTCAGCAGCGTCTGACCAGCGCTGCACGGTCTTCACTGAAGGTGGCGCTCTTTAGCCGAGGAAGAGGGAGAATTGAGGCGTGGTCGTAACATGGAACAGCATGTTCCTCTAATGCTGGTGTATCGGTGAAGGTCCAGAACCGGGACGTGTACTTTGGTAGTACTTGTGGTTATTCCCTTTCACACACTCAGCATGCGTCTGCATCAGTAAACCTTCAACCAGATAACGCTGATTGAGAACAATTACTTATTGACATTTCCGACATGAAGAGTAATCATTTTTTTCTGGAAGCTGCTGTTAAACTCAAGGGTGCAACATGAACTATAAATCACCTATAATTACCTCAAGCCATCAAGGATCCAGTGCCCCAGGCAGAACGAGTTTTCAAAAAAAAAAAAAGAATCCCAGAGTTTTTAAACAGTAACTTACTTTTGTTCACCCTTTTGTACAGTTGTGGTTTGATGTCATTTAGGCATAACTGTGTATGTTGTTCAGGACTCTAGTCAAGATGCTTTACTCGGATGGGACTTCTTAAAGAGACATGGTGCTTCTGTTGATACCACCACAGGTGCCTTTGTGTTCAGAAGTGAACCGATTCTGGAACCTGTCCTTGTCAGGTATAGCCGGGCATCGGTAGATAGGGATCCTATGCGAGGCACTCCTGATGGCGAAGGTCAGGAGTTGAGCCGGTAGGCGAAGACGTGGTCGAGTACAAGAGCAGGGGTCCAAAATCCGGGAAGTCGTAAGTACCAAATCGAGAGGCGAAGGGAGACGTTGAGTCAGAATGCCGGTGGTCTAACAACAAGTAAAGCAGGGTAAGAACCATACGACTACACAGCTCAGGGAAGAAACCTCAATCGTGAGCGAAGAAGGGAAGACTAGTGAGGGTTTAAATAGTCCTGAGTAGATTGGTGCGTGGACGTTAAGGGAGAGAAGAGCTCGTGAGAATGTGGGGGCGCTTACATGCCCGTGTGCGATTCGCGACAGTCCTTCTGCCTTTTAGAAGCAAAACGAGCGATAGCCTGTGTTTGGAGTTAGGAAGAAAGTCCCCGTGTGTCACAATGGTTAAGGGGATGATTCATGCCTTGCACTGGATAATATTACTCATCTCCTAAAATCAAAAATGGGGGAATTCAGAGAGATATGGGATTCATTTCTAAATGTTCTAGAGAATCATAGGGGTAACACCTAGAGAGAAGGGGAGTAAAGCCTTAAATTAGGTGAACTACTTTATGAAAGGTAATAATACATTTAAGCCCTGTATACAACATGTATTTATGTAAAAAAAATGAACACCTATGTGACTTGTGTTTTGAATCACTGCCATCGTATGAGCTATTTGTAAATATGCACACTGGATGTTTTATCACATTCTTCCTGTTTATTGTTGTTTTCTTTTGTTGTTTGTACATAATTCACATTCTCATTTCATATTCAATATGGAAAAACCAAAAAACATATTGTTGAAAATTATTATACTTATTTGAAATTATTTCCCGTATGACATTTTATAAGTAAAGCACAGAATACTTTAAAACACACAAAGACTGCATACATGTTTAAGTACAGTATTGCAGAAACAGTGTGACCTGTGGACATACTGTAAGGACATTACCTCACTCCTTTGGCATTCTGATGTGGGCTCCTGACCAGATAGCTGATGGTGATACAAGCACTCTTCCTGCTCGTCCTCAGCTATGAGAATCTTGTTCTGTGTTTATTCAAATGTCTAGAAACATTTCAATAAATGTCTATAAAATATTATTCTGAAATACAGATTGGTGGATTACGGTAATTTTTTTAGAAGAGGCCTGGGCACTGTGAACCAGGAAGGTAAGTGCTGTATGTACATGATATGTAAACATTTGCATTTGAGGAATAAGAACTTTTTTATAACATTTTTACTACAAAGTTCATATAAATGTAATTAAATGTATGTGCTTCATTTTGTAAATGATCAAAATGGAACACCGTAGGAGGACTGAATACTTTTGCAAGGCACTGTATGTCTGTGGGTGTGATGGAGATCGAAGGCTTTAGTGAGGATTTAAAGACCCCGAACAAATATGCTTTAATATGCTTGTGCCAAGAATATACCTAACCGGGTGGTATAATAAGAGACGCCTGATTTTTTTTTCTCTGGCACAGTTTTGGGGAAACGATTACTACAGATTGGGAGATTATGGTAAAATCTCTTTTTGAGGAGGCCTGGGCACTGAGACATAATCAGGTGGATGGTGTCGATGGATTGTTATTTAGTATTTACACAGCCCAAAGACAGCACTGACCCTCACCTAAGATGTGATGACACATGTTCCAGTTGAGGTAGGATCTTCAAAGTGATGCATATCAGTACAGACAACACGCAAGTGTAACAAATACACCCCTGTGTATAACAGGGATCTCAGCCGCCCAGGCTGGGGGAGGTCCCCTTTAGCTCAGCTGGCAAGTTCCCTGTTGCGTGACGCTGCAGACCCAGGTTCAAGCCTGGGCAGTGAGGGATGAACTGGCAGGGCAGGAGCAGCAAGGGTGGAGACCCCAAGAACCATTACATAAGCATAGCAAAAACCACTGAATATCTCTCTGTGTCCAGATAGCTGTTGATGCTGTACTATTGATGTTGAAAATATTCACATTTTTATGGTGTCTCAACAGCATTTCAAACCAGTCATTTAACTGAGATATCACCAGAAGCCAGTATCTACTCCCTTTAATTTGTCTTCTATACAGAAATTATAACCTGATACCGGACATCACTTGTTCTAGAAAAACTGTAAAAACACAGTCTAACTTGATCAAAACAGGGCAAATTGTGACACACTCAATAGGAAACATCTCAATCTGCTCTTTCAGTTAAGTTTCATATTCCAAATTTTGCAGTATCTTGATTGTAAATTAAGTAATTGTGAGAAAGTCTACAAGTAACATGAGGAAAGTCTGAATTCTGAACCTTTTCTTCACATTTCACTAGGGACAACAATATGAATAACAAAAACAGAAATTCTTTTTTTTTATTTAAAAAACATTCAAATACATTTTAAAATCTTTCACAATGCCCAAACCAAAAATATATTAAACCACCAAACCCAAAAGCATATAAAGACAGGATAGTAGTAATTCCCCAGTCTTTCAATATGTTAAACATTTAAACTATTCTTAAAGTCCTCAGACATATCAGTTTTTTTGGGTGGCTGAGATATGAAGACGTCTGAAAGGCACTTAAGACCTTGGAATGAGCCTAGACATTGACAATATTTTAATTATTTTAGATATTGCAGCATCTGTCAGTAATACAGCAGATGGAATACTGCTGGACAGCCTTGAGAAGCAAACTAGACTTCCTAGTATGGTCTTGTGATTAAGTAATATTTTTATATCATAGGGTATATCAAAAGGGAAAATTCACAAATGTGTAAGTTTTCAGCTAAAAGAGCATTGGTATAAAGTGTGTCTCTCCCATCTGTGATTTATCTTGCAAACATTACAAAAAATAATGTATAGGAAGTTTTATCAGTGTAAACACCACCACACAGTATTTTCAGAAACCGTATGTCTTATCTAATGCCACATAAGACGCAATTCAAAACAGTCCTGAAGTTTAAAGCAGTGCTGCACTTTGGTGAGTGTTGGATTTTGCAAGGCACTTCATTACTGCAGTCACTCCTTACAAACAGTTGGCAAAAAAGTATTGGGGCTAACCCTACCTTCAACTCAAAGAGGGCTGAATAAACTGGACAAGGATTAAGAAAGGCAAATTACTTTTTTGTCTGCAGTATTTTGGTCAGCCATAATGAAAGCAACTTTTAATTTTATGTGGCTTGCTGTGCTGGGAAACATGCTGTGCTCTCCGTAGGAACAGAAGGATCATAAAATTCAAAGTTCCCCAGTTCAAATTTTGTTTCTTTCAGGTTTTTTGCAAGTCTTTCCTTCTTTTGGGAGAGCAAGCGTTCCCAGGAATTTTCAAATTCTGGATCAAGTTTGTTCCTTTTATCCATCACAAAATTATTCACCCCTTCTTCTGAATTGAGCATTTTACTAACACTCTCACATTCTGCACAGTTTCCATATTGCCAATGAGGTTTATGATTGTATTTAAGAGGCTGGGGTGAGTATTGGATGTTTGGAAACAAGTCCAAACATCTCAGGCAAGGAGGTTTTGGGTAGTAACCAGTCCAGCTGTCCTCTCTGTCAAGTGCACCTTGTTGAATTTCCTCTGAATCATCTCTGTTTTTAAAATCAATCATGTAAAAAGCAGCAGAATATACATTTTGTGGAAGTGGAATTCCTTCCACTGTCTTTTTCTTTTCTTCAGTGATTGTTGCCAGACTCACTGCAAATGATACATTTGTGTTCCATGTGTTTATACATGAAAGATCAATGAAGATTTCCCTCTGCGGCAAGCCTTTGCATGACACCGAGCCACCAAAGTAGTTTCGGGTTTTCTGTTTGGTTTTGAAATCTAAAAAATAGCAGTAATTCACAACAGTAGAAGCAAAAAAGAAATCATTTCCACACTTGTCTTGATCAGGGAATGCAGGTAAAATCATTTCCTTATTCAAGTTCCGCAGCTGGTCCAGAACAGCCTTGACATCTTTGTCTCCTTTAATTTCAACCACCTTAAAAAAAGAGATAAAATAGTCACTATAATAAAAACTGCAGCAGCTTATATGAAAGAACAATGTATATATATATAAATATATTATATAATAATCTCTATACAATACTATTTTCTCTGCACTAGACTGTGTATACAATAGCATCTACATCAGTCTATACAGTAGATACTATAAACATCATAAAATGATTTTAATACATTTGTATGTGTTATGATATCAGGCTTCATTATGAATTAATGGTAACAATCTCTGGATTCCAGAAGGAAGGGTTGTGGATTCAGATCCCAGGGAAAAAGCTGTCTTTGTGTCTTGGAATGAAGTTCAGGGCTCTAAGAGCTCCAGTAGATGCCCTGCTAGTCTGAACTCAAAACTGCACTTTTCTCCATGGCCCTGTGATGGACTGTCATTTTGACTCTACAAACTGTGATGCAAAGTAAGGAAATAACCCTTTTACCCTGTAAAAATAAATAGCTTGCTCAACATAAAAATGAATATTTGCCCCCCATTTCCCAGCATTCTTTTCGCATTCTCGAGAACATCTGCCTGATTTAAACAAAGCATAATGTTGAATGTACCACATCCAGAAGTACTGAGTAAGGCGGTCTCTGGGGAAGATGGGTTTTGTATTGTTCAAACACATCTCTGTACTTCGATTTCAAGTTCGGAAGGATACTTTCAGGAAGAACGTCATCAGGCTCAATAGAAGGACAGTCGATATGTCCGAGAAAGAATATGCTGTGTAAAACCTGATCAAGAGAAATGCAAAATACAAAATGTAATGCATCTGCACATATTGTACGTACGAGCATATACAGTACAGTATGTAAAAATATACAAGCAAGACACAATAAATGACATTTGCGAGCCTTTCTTCTGTGAAGTTTAAATTTCACTATTGTATCTAACAATGTTCCATTTAAGTCAACAAATTAAATTAAAACTTGTTGGAGCCCCTTGCAGGCTGTGGGAGGGAGTTCCACTGTCATGAAGCTATGACACTAAAGACTGAATTAGCCAGTTATTTTGATCTGCACCCTGAGTATGAACTGAAGGGCTCTGGACATGTTGGGGCAGCCAATGGACTCGACACTCGAGTTAATGGTCAGCTCTCTTACAGAAACAGATTAACAGATGTGT
Organism: Lepisosteus platostomus; assembly: GCF_059453375.1. NCBI lineage: Eukaryota > Metazoa > Chordata > Actinopteri > Semionotiformes > Lepisosteidae > Lepisosteus > Lepisosteus platostomus. The sequence goes on from NC_142621.1 coordinate 42,481,129, forward strand.
AACAGATTAACTGCCAACGCATGAGAGACAACTGTGTTGAAGTTTATGAGAAAAAAAAGACCTTCATTTGTGTTTTTACATTCAAGTAGAGTGTGCAGGCCACAATGTGTGCTACTTGATGCTCCAACAAATGAGCTGGTGTGTCACCCCAGTGTAATCGAAGAGCATGTAGCTATTCTAAATGTGAATGGGATCCAGGCAGTGAAAAGACCAAAACCCAGGAAGTAATGATGAGTGGACCCGTTAGCACAGCAATCCCCAAGTTACTTGTATTTTCCTTAGCACACATATACACAATAGACATGCAAAATCTCATTTAGTATATCCTTCAAGTGTACGTTACTCATGAAAGCTTTGCAAATACCAAGGAACATAAACTAATCAGCAATATAATCCAAACAAAATGTTATTTTAATTGCAAGCCATTGTTACACAAAACAGAAACAAATTTGAAATACGTGACTAACCTCTTTGATGTATTTTTTTGCTCTGTCAGGGGTTAGATGTTTGAGTCTTACAGCTGACTCAATCAATTTCAGTGTAACAGTAATGAACTGACTGCTACTCCTCACAAGGTTCTGACTTCTACTGCTGTCGATGTTCACATGCTTTATTTTGTCCAACTGACTACAAAAAAATTTCGACAACAAAACAATTTTCTCAGAGAATGAATAAATATTTCTGCACTTTAGCGTGACCATGTTTATTCTGACAATGGAAGATTTTTTTCAGTGCTACAAAATAAAGTAAAATGTAACCATGTTTCGAGAACCATTTTGCTGTTTTGTGAATTAATTAATCCAGCAGTTTATATGCTCTTACTGCTACAAAGGTTCTATCAAATAACCAATGCTTGTCATAAGAATACAGTGATGAAATCACTACAGGCTAGCAATACTAACTGTTCACTTTTACCATTGAATAGCAATTCTCAGAATGTCACTCTACATCTACCTCAAATCACTGTGATTTACATCTGAAATCGCGGGCCAAATTGTTTCTGTTTTCTTACATAATTCAACAAATGATTTACTGCATTGGTTACATAATTCTCCTGCTCTTTAGCAGGATATAAATATATATGAGACCATCAGGAATCTTCAGGGCTGGATTGGCACCTCTGGACGAGAGGGTGAAACACAAAATAATCTTTAAAAATGTTATAAGCTCATTAGTAAAACACTACACCATAGCCACTGGCTTTTCTTTTGCAGAATGAATTATCTTTTTGAGATACACTGTGGCTTACACATAGGAGACCTGTTCAGAAATTGAAAATGCATTTTCATCTTTGTGGAGATGTTTATTTAAGTACCTCGTCATCCTAATGCTGTTTGTTGCACTGATTACTTCAGTATTATTTTCTCAGGTTCCAGCCTGGACAGATCACTGCAGACAGCTCAGACTTGTCAGGATGTCGAAGAGGGCTTTTAAACCAAAAAAAAAAAAGTAATAAAAGCAAATTCCAATTTGCAAAAATGCTAAATATGTTGAGGCTTGTTTAACAGTCAATTCCATCTTTCCATTCCACCAGACACTTTCTAACTGATTTACCCAGTACAGTGTCACAGGGGATACTGGAGCCTAAACCAGCAAGCAACAAGCGCAAGGCAGGATACACCCTGGACAGGATACTACTCCATCAGACAGCACACATAGACACAAACATGCACACACTCGCACCAGAAGCCAGTTAACCTGTGTTTTGGAATATAAAGCCACTGGCACTTTAAAGATTTTTTTAAAAGAAAGGTTTAAGAATAACTTCCTGTATCTTACCAGTTTTTATTAACGCTTTCTGAAGAGGGCTCTGAACCATCTGAAAGATGTGCAGCCAAGAACACGAAACTGAAACTTGTACTTCCTTGTATGTTAACTGGGAGTGGTTAAGAAAAAAATCCAATGTTGCTTAATAAAATTAAAGATACAAAGACTACAAGTGAGCTTCATACATTTTTATTTTCTCATACACCCTGCTTTGTTATAGACAATGGAGTAACATTTGGGTGAACTTAAAACCAGGTGGGCAAACACCTGGTTAGCCATGTTTAATGTAGAGGAATGCAGGATTTTGAATGCAGAGAACGAAAACATCAACACAAAAGTGATACAAACATGAAGGTCGGGCTCTGTATTCTGGTTGAAGTTAAATTATGCAATAATACACACAAAATCTTCCTCCTATAAGCAGGTACCCTATACATTCTTTGGTATTAGTCGGGGCGCTGTTGCAAGGGAGGGCAGAGATGAAAATTATGGGATGACATCCCCGCTTAGTTTCGTTTAAAACTCCATATGCATCGTAACACAAAGATTTAAGAATGGATTTTTCACGACTCCTTTTCAGTTATTGGATTGGAACGGCCGTCGAGAAGTCAAAGCCGCTGAAACCAGGTGTAGAATGTAATGCCAATCTTGTCCAGTAGATGGAGCTACTTCTAGACTTTTCTCTTATTCAGACTTGTATCAAATTAAAACGTTATCATAATCATTAAAAAGTGTAATTAAATCTTCTTTCAGTCACTCTCTGAAATGGAATGTAGGCAAGAAATAACTGTACAGACACCACTTTAAACATCACTGAGCCCTTTTCCCTTCCCTTACACTGAAGCTAAGCAGGTGTGAGCCTGGTCATGGGAGACCTCCTGGGAAAAACTAAGGTTGTTGCTGGAAGAGGTATTAGTGAGGCCAGCAGGGGGCGCTCACCCTGCGGTCCATGTGGGTCCTAATGCCCCAGTATAGTGATGGGGACACTATGCTGTAAACAGGCGCCGTCCTTCGGATGAGACGTAAAACCGAGGTCCTGACTCTCTGTGGTCATTAAAAATCCCAGGGCGCTTCTCGAAAAGAGTAGAGGTGTAACCCCGGTGTCCTGGCCAAATTTCCCATTGGCCCTCACCAATCATGACCTCCTAATAATCCCCCTCTATGAATTGGCTACATTACTCTCCTCTCCTCCCCACTGATCGCTGATGTGTGGGGAGCGTTCTGGCGCACTATGGCTGCTGTCACATCATCCAGGTGGGGCTGCACACTGGTGGTGGTGGAGGGGAGACCCCATTACCTGTAAAGAGCTTTGAGTGGAGTGTCCAGAAAAGCACTATATAAGTGTAAGCAATTATTATTATTACCTTAATGGCAGCCTTAGGGTTTCAAAGGCAAAACTGGATTGAATTAGAAATGTAATAACTGGTTTAAACTGCCACAGAATGGGTCTATTTCATCCAAGTCAAATTCTCATTCTGGTAAATTTGACCTTTTGTGAGTGCTGAGTGAGCCGTTAGCACCGACTTGAAATGTCTGTGCTCAGAGGTCACGGAGAATGTAGGTGGTGTCAAGGCACCTCAGTGCTATACATACTGTGCGAGCACAGTCAGAGAGCCAAGTTTGAATCACTAGCAGGTTTTGGGCTGCTATAGAGGACCAAGGTCCAATTTTCAAACAAAAGGTGTATGTTTACAGAGTACGGTATTTTAGAGAAGGTTGTTGCAATGACTGTATATGAATTTTGAGGTGACAATGGCAGTTCTACACAACATAAGACATCTTTCTTGTACTGATCATTTATAGTACATCAACAAGGTGTGAGAGCACAGTCCTGGTTGGACCATATTCCCCTGATTCCTGTCACCTGACCAGAGGCAGGAAGCTAGCTGGTCAGGTGATTGTTTTAACAAGCAGGAAGAGGAGAGTGGACAGCTGCTGCCTGGGGCTGAGGGCAAAACACCTGTATGGACCACGGGCCAGAGGGAGGACTTATCATTGATTTGACTTCCAGGGAAAGAAACGGTGAATCCTCTGAATCTCGGAGAGACAAGTGTTTATTTGTCAACATTATTAACAATGTTAATCTAATCATGATGTTCAGTGATAAAAACACAATATAAAGTGCAAACTTTTAAAAAAGGTAATTATGCACTAATGATGAAATTAAATCTTCATACAGAGAGAACTACTCAGCTGAATAAATGTGCAAAAGGGACATTATAAATAAGGTACCAGAAATGACAGGGAATTGTTTAAGTGAATATTTAGAACTCTTCTAAAACTGGTAAGGCACAGAAGAAAGAAAAAGTTCACATTACATCCTGATATTTCAGTTTGTTTGCTGACATTTACTGTAACATACCTTATCCTTGTAGGTCATCAACATGAGAATTTCGGTTGTGAACAAAATATTGAATTTTAAAAAATACTTTTGCAAAATTTAACAATTTAACAAAATGGGACACCACAGAAAGGCTCAAATTACTTTTGCAAAGCACTTTATGCAGCAGAACAGAATGTGTTGGGTCCTTTCTTGAAGCAGTTGCTCAACACTGAAAATGCACTGAGAGTGCAGATGGGCACAAGACAGTGGGAGGAACAGACTGGTGTGGTGTGGACACAAGAGAGCACAGATACTCAAAAGTGGCCACATTCTTGTCAGTCTAGGTGAACAGGATATGTAAAAAAATATATGTCTCCATTTCCTTCATCTGTTAAACAGCATTTCAGTATTCACTTCACAAACAACTGCAGCAGTTACATATTCCTTTGAAAACATGCTGTTATCCAGTATGAAGTAAAAACTAATGAAGTGTTAAATATTTGCTTTCTATTCCCATTTAAAGCTTGCTAGGCCAACACTTCCCTTGACAGGTGTGGACAGGATGTGATTTCTGTCCAGCGCTCCGTCAAACTGAAGTCTTCCCATTTCCTTTCCTTATTGTTCTCTTTACACAACCAAAAGACAGAGGTGGAAACTACACTGTAGTGAGTTAAAAATGTTAAAACCAAATGGTATACAGGGTCTGAATGGCCCCATCTCATTTGTTATCGTTCTTACAGCACGTTATCCATTTACATCTGTTTTTTGCTTCAAACGTGTGAAGATGGTGTGTGCAACATTAACTGCTGCTTCAGCTTGCCATGACTGCAAACTCGCAAACTGCAAAATGCAAAAACTTTGTAAAGCTCTGATATTATTGTAAATATTATTGTATTAATAATAAATATTTCTGCAAGGCACTGTACATACATACAGTAATAAAGGTGGAATAGCAATATGTTTATGAATCACATTGCAGAAACAATACTCTGAAGTTCAATCGTTGTAGTTGATGACAAACATTTAGTGAAGACATTTTCTTCATCAGCAGTACAGTCAAACAAGCAGCCTATGTGGATTCAATATAGACTGTCACCGGCCAAGTGACCATGTTTGGCTCAAAAGAAAAGAAACTCCCACACAGCAGTCTTCAAATGCAAACAAAACTGGATTTATTGCCATCAAAATAGGGATAACAAAATTCCACACCTTCCTTCCAAGGCACCCTCTCCATACTGAGCTCTCCAGTCCCTTTTATAGCCCCTCCTCTCCAAGGACCATCTTTGTAAAGGGACTTGCTCACATTTTCTTAACAGAGATGGGCTGTTTGCTTAAAATAAAGCATTTAACCATCCAAAAAAAACAACTAAACAAAACATTTAACCTTACATCGGTTATTTATAGATGGCTCACCAGTCACCTTTCCTTTTAAGATCATTTGTGTGATACTACAAACAGGAAAGGTGACTGGTGGCCATCTTGAGCAACACAATACAATACTCCAACGGGGAAACACTGCAGTGATTTTAGGGAAACAACAAAAGGGTAAGTATCATTCACACTTCATTCGTATCACATAGACACTCTCAAACATACCAGAAGGATAGAGGGAAGTATTGGAGTATTTCACATTCAGAAAGAAAAAATAACAAGCACTCTGTCACATATACAAGAGACTGAAGACTTTTTTCTTGATGCAACACAATCAATGAATGATAATCCTCACGATGCTTTTGCCATCAGTCTTAAATGACCTACAAGTCCATCAAGAAGTCCATCATTTCAGAGAAATCCTTTTCCTTGCTTTCAACAAACTCCCGGGTGTATGTGTTTATTTTTGGAATTGCCTGATTGTTCAAGATCTGCAAATACTCTTCTTCAGCCTGCAAAAAAGAACAGGTATCATCATTTGTGTAAGAAATGGTACAGTAACTGTTGCTGGCTTCTCTCCATACATTAGAATATACAATTTTCATTTCTAATTTAAAAATTCAAGATTTACAGTGGAAAGAGCATCATGAACAAAAAAGGCCAAGATTATCTTACTTCTGGTGCTGTGTGTTCTCCATACTTATAGCTTTGGATAGGAAAAGGTCCGACCCCTTTGCTTCTGAAGACGGATTCCACGCTGTGTGCCATAAGGTGCAGTTCATGGTTTTCATATGCGTAGACTTTGCCTCTGCTGTCAACCATCACAACCAGCTGCTGCCCCTCAGCCAAGCAGGGGTAGTTGTCAACAGCACCAATAACAACCATCTTCTCACTCTTGGGGAGGTACAGCTCTTGCCAGCTCTCCATCATGTCCTTTCGGCCCCAATAGATGGTCCCATCCTGTCCAGTGATCCTCAGACAAAAGCCTTCTGAACATTTCAGAGGCACTCTCACTCCTGTGTGTCTCTTCACGAGTTTAGACAGCTCATGTAGGTCTAATTTAGCTGCGGGAAGAAGAATGTTTCAGAAAACCTTGGAGAATAAAAATCAGAAACACGCAGACTGAAAAAACACATATTGCGAATGGAAGTCACTATTACAAAAGGCTTCAAACCTAGATATCAAAAGAAGCTCAATGGCAGAGCTTGAAATGAGAACATTCCTAATGTTCCCAGCTGACTATAAATACATTTCAACAAAGAATAACTGGAAAATCACCTACATTTCTTGAGCTGGAGGAAGTCCTTAATGCACTTCTGAACTTCAGGCTTACAAGTCTCAGTTTGTTTACACAGAAGCCGTTCTTCACTAAAAAAAACAAAGAAATGTTAAATCTTTTGCTCATCACTCTCACAAGCTAAGCACTCTCTTACATTTGGATGGTACCTGGATTTGCTTTACTGGATATTTCTCCAATGTATTTCTCAACTATATTGACATTGTTTAAATTGTAAAAGATTTGTTTGCATAATCTTACGTTTTATTACATTTATTCTGAAACATCAGCATTATCTACTAGCACTTTTGTCATCACAACTGATGTAGATATTTTACAATTTCCTTTCAAAACTGCTCATATGTGTTATCTATTAGCATCATACAAATCTTTTTTGATTTTACTAGAAGCTTAAAAACTAGTACACAAAGAAACTGTTCTCCTTCATTCAACAGGGTTTAGTAACCATTTTAAAGTGGATCCCAGTTGTCTAAATAGCTGTGTAGAATAAGGGTATTTGTTAAAAAAATATTTATAGTTTGAAATAGTATTTTAGGAACATATTTGAAATCAACTCCAAACTGTATTTGATAGATTTTTTTGTTATTGAAATACTTAAAAATGCACTGAACTGATTTTGGGCCATTTATTTGAAAATCCACCAAAAAACATTTTCAAATACAAATACTTTGATGTTCATGTAAATAGATGGGGTACATACAGGAAGAAGGAATTAAATCCTTGATTTACTATTTTCAAGCATGAATGGTGAAAATGCTCTTTCACAAAATTGAGTAAAAATGCTGCCACAGAATTATTGGCTAACAATTCCATCACGGATGTTATCTATCTTAAGCCATTCCTGTTAAAGTTTTTAATAAAGACTGCTCTCTGCATTTCATGTTTCCAAGTAATGGAAGCAAACCCACAGCTCTCAACAAGCCTCAGTATCCATTTATAGAATTAAGTTTTCTGAGCCATTTTACTGATTCTAAATAAATCATTTGTAAACATTTTGTCATGATACCCTTTACCTAAAGACTTGAATGTATAAAAATAGAAAAGAAAATTAAAACGATAATTTCTAGTGAACATTGTGTTATATAAATATTAGTTAAGGTGCACAGAAAATGAACTTTTTTTAGCAATATGTTCTAAACTCAATGTTACTGAAGTCATACTCTTGCTACTTCAAAATAAAAAGCAACAATTAGTATTTACTTACCCCTTTTGCCCACCATTGTACGTCTTAAGCTGCACAGACATTTCCAGTGTAAGCAAGAATCAATAAATAGTTATAAATCCAAATACTTTTTTTCCCAGTACTTGCAACCTGTATTTCCTTCCTCCCGTCTGGTTTCAGTTAACGCACAAAAACACACACAAGGATCAAATGGGCAATGTTTCTGAAAGATCTGGACCTAAAAATGAAAAAAAGACATTGATGTTACAAACTGAGCTGCCGAGTATGTAATATGCATAGACTTCAAGACTTTTTAGCTCTCGGTACCCAAATACTGGATTCTCCAAGAGCTGAAAACCACACTTACTCCTACACAAAACGGTGCTGCCAGCGCTGTAGTTACCATGTGAAGAGCACTTGGACAACATTTCTCAAAGAGAAATCGCTTCTGCCTGCTTCACACAAGTGAACACTGGAGAACCTCTGTCTTTACCATAAGTCTTTATGCCCTCACTCCCTTCTTTGAAGGGTGTTCAGATCACAAAAAGTTCCAGACCGGAGCTTACTGATGCGAAACTGAAATACACCGTGGAAATGTTCTGATGGCTAACCCTGGACTGTTAAAAGCAATGATTCCTAAGTATAATTCTGGGAAAGCCCAATTAACACTTTGGTAAAAATGATTAAGTCTAAAGTACTGCAGCGCCACATGCGCACCCAAGGCGGGCTGGGAACTGCACCTGGGGGCGGGACTACGGGACTGTATATAGGGGGGCGGAGGCTGGGCGACAGCTTCTTCCCTTCGTGTCTGTCTGTTCGTGGAGGTGCCGTAACGTGTGTGTACCTTTCCCAGTTCAAGTTAATAAATGCGTTCAACCCTATTCCCCGAGTCCCATGCCTGCTCCATTCCGTACCGAAACCCGAATTCGTTACGATACGTTTAAAGTACAGAGCGGTTAGGTAAAAATCCCCTCCGCTACAGACTTCTGCTGATTTACGAAGTGAAACAATTCGTCTTTCTCAGGGGTGGATCTGCGCCACAGCGATGGCACAGATCTTTCCGTTTTTTTTTTTGGCTAAAGGTGAAATAGAACAGGTGTAATAGTTCTAAAAAACGTGGAAAATTCATTCTCAAGAGACTAGTTAGTAGCATGTAACAGATTTATGACACGTAACCTTAAACAAGATTTTAAAAATCCAGTTCCGCCTAACTGCGCTATAACAAAATGGCACCCGAATCGAAACTTCTTAAAAGTTATCGAGGTTGTCAATAAGAATTTTAGTCCACCATCCACATTCGTATAAATAATAATAAACTAATAAAGCATAAAAACGAACGATACATTTTAAAAGCAGATTCACGAATGCGAAACGTGTGATGGTAAAATGGCTTCTGTACATAGCCTCTACACTAGCTCTCACAAAATACAATACACATTCACGTACCCGTTTTCCAGTGTCCTTGAAAATTTTAAAAAGTTAAAAGGCAGGTCACTTCAACCCGATCCAAACTGTGAAGTACAATGGAACCAGTCCTAACTGAAAACGTCGGAAACAAAAACACTACGCAAACTGTATTAAAAAAATTATCAGGCGTGGCTAGATGTTAGTCCACGCCTGTATTTCGTAATAATAGAGGAAATGAAAAACGACCAAACAGAAGTGGAAACAGTTAGCTTACGCCAAATTTCAGTAAGTTGCGTAAGTTTATTATTTCTAATGTTTTAGCCATACATTGTTTCGCTGTGTGCAATAAAAAAAGCTACAAATGTTATAAGGTTGTGAATTGTCGTTTTACCTCTGAAAAAGTATTGTAATGGTTTAAATGAGTACTATAAAAGGAACAAGTGCCCAGAAGAGGATTGTTGCACCTTACACCCCAGCGTGGGTTTTATGGAGGTAAAAAGGTCAAGTTTTGTTTTTGGGGTTCACCTAAACTGTATCAGAGAACTCCTAGGAATCCCTAGACAAGACCCCTGAGACAGTCCTAAATTATGACATTTATTTTACAAGCATAACATTTTATCTGCTCTCAAGGATTAAACATTGAAGTATAAAAATAACTGGCATGTGTCTGTGCAATAACTTCCAGAAAAATGAACTGGGTGTTTCAGGCAGTGCTCCCCCTGTTCCAACTCCAAGATTTGTCACTCTCTCTCTGCTGGAGTTCCCATGGATCAGGACTGGGACCGTTTCATTTCTTCTTCTGTGGATGTAATGTTTGTATTGGATCACATAAATTCTTCATCTTCTTAAATTTCTTTCCTTTCAGCTTTGGGATATTTGCTGTTCCTGGTTGCAGGCACATGTCATTTCAGGACATTTAATGTACCATTAATAGAGAAGGGGGATTTATTGAAACATTAACAGCTAAATATGTTGCTCAAGGGTATAATGTCACTCTGAATCCGAAGCACAACTGCCTAGTTACCTCAAACCATCAATGATCCAGTGCCCCAGGGGGAAAGAGGTCACTTCGATTTCAAAAACACCAGCTTTACAGTAATTACTCAATATTATTGTGCTTCTTTGTGTTGTATATATCTTTATTAGTGGTTTGAAAGGGTTTCCTGTGTAGAAATATTGTTGTTAAAGTACAGAGCACTTAAAACACACACAAATAGTCTACATTCACACAATTAAAGTAAAGCACTGGTGGAACAGTGCCGTACACCACAAATTATTTCAGCTCATTTAAAGCAAATTACAATACATTAAGCAAGGCAACACTGAAATGAGAAACACAGTACTGTGTGTACATTCTGTATGATAAGCTTTATCCAGACAGCTAAAAAAGGTTGGAAGCCTGGTTATTGGTCACCGAACACTCTGTGTAAAGTAAATGACCTATTGTTGTTTATATTCTTTAAAAAAATAATTTAGGTTTACAAAAGAGTCCTGAAAGGGTTCTTAAATTTTATGTTGTATAGCTGTCTCTTAGTAATTTCATAAATGTAACTATGGAAATAACTGCCTTCCAAAGATTAAACAAAACAGATCAAAAGAATGAAATGCTTCAGCCCTTGGAAATGAATGTATTCGCTGCACAAATCACCAGAACAGTGAAATATCACTTCCAGGGACGGTCGATTCATGCTAGGGGCGCCTTCTATTGGCTCAGCACGGTGAACGACACTAAAAGTCCAAAAGCTGTGGGAGAAGGAGAGAACAAGAGGGTTGCGTGAGACTGAGAGGAAGATTAGACTGTTAACACAGTACACCTGTTTGCTGCTTTAGGTAGTATTGGTAGACCAGAGGCGGGTGCTCTCCCTCTGGACAGGAATTACTAGTGTCCCAAAGTGGTGACAGAGGAGTAGTCTTATATAGCTGTCCTTCAGCACAGACATTAAACAAAGGTTCTATCTTGCTGGAGATTAAGGATTCCATGGGAGTTCTCATAGGGGGTATTGTGACTAAATTTCACACTGGTTTTGCATAATCTGCCTTTCCTAAAGTCCACCCTTTATTCAACTGGTGAACCAGTTTCTCACTGCTCTGATTAACAGTGCCTTCGTAGTGGACGTCTGCAAAATCAATCAGGAAAAGCAAACCAGAGGGCACGAGTGGGAGCTACTGTACATGGAAGAGGATCTGAGACTGAGATCAGGAAGCATTTTTTCCATGCAAAGGTTTGGGAGGGTATGGAACAAACTCATATAATGTTCAAACTACTCAGCCACATTAGTGATGCCAAGCCCCTTGGCTTTCTCCAAAAAACAGCTGAATGCGATCCTTGAATTAATCATCTATTAGCTACCAAACAGGCTAGATGGACCATACAGCCTCCTCTCATTTCTTATGTATCTGTTTGTATGTGTAGGGGATCTGTTCTTCAGGGGTGGGATCTTTTGGGAAGAAAAGCACTATACCAAAGCAAGGAACTAGGGAGGGTTTGTTTTAAAAATCATATTATACTTTAGTCCTAGTTTATGAATTTTAGTTTTAGCAGAATTAACATCACATGATGAAGACGAATACAGTATCTACAGTATGAAATCCAGGATGCTTCTCCAAAATGCATGTACAGTAAATGCCTGCAAATCACTTTTGTATTTTGTTACAAAACATATAAAACAAAGTGAACAGCTGAAGTGTTGCTTTAAAAAAAAAATCACAAAAACAATTATTTGACATCCAACCTTGGTTTTGGTGAAAGTAATCAGAAAGTTGATTCATTTTATATTCTTTAAAGATCTATACAGTCTTCGCAGATGTTGTAGTTACATTCAATCATTTTGAAATAGTTTTTATATTCAGCAATTTAATCAGCTGAAAGTGTAAACAGAATTTGGTGTTTAGGAAAAACAGCTAAACCTAATTCATTAGGCATGTGTGTGAGGTAGTATCGGCAATTATTTCCATTACGTTAAACAATAAATGTAATTTAGAAAGGAGATGAATAATCCAAGCTACATTTAATCACATGATATCTTAGTCTATGCATTTAAATTCTGTCTTATTTTCAAAGAAAGAAAACAATCACTTAATATATTAAACAGATCAGACACTAGAACAGTGTTGGAAGCCTGATTATCGGTCACCGAACAGTCTGTACAAGTAGATAGCAGATCATATCTTGGTAAAATCACTTATAATTTGTAGATTTGTAGGCTATAAGTACCTTATTAAAATGGATTACAAATTTCTGTGCTTGTTTTAAGTACTAACGGGAAGCCTGCACTTTATTATGATACGCTGTTCAGTTTCATATTGTGCGCCATTCAATGGTTTCTTGAAAGCTTTATATTGATACTTTCTTCAGTATTTTAATGACACATACCTCTTCATGATTTCAAGAATTTCAAGTATTCTCAACTAGTGTGAAACATCTAGACAAGGCAGCACATTTTCATGATGCACACAGAATAAATACTACAGTCAGAGATTTGGATCTGATTATGTTGCAAAGTACAAAAGTAACAAGAAGCTTCTTATTAATTTAAGTGACAAGATAAAAAAAGTCTACACATTTTCAAGGATTCGCTTCTCTGTCCTTTTGACATTTTGTGCTTATGCACTATGACCTGACTCCGTAAAAACACCTGAGCTGTTGCATTTGAGTGCTAAACCACAGAGCAAGCAGAAAACACTGACACCTGTTGTCACCTTATTCTGACAACTCACTAACTACACTACAGGAAATTGGAACTGTTGCAGTTTTGATTATATATCAAAATATATGTATATATTTTGTACTTTAATGTTTTATTGTAGTTATTCTTAAAATCTGCTTTAGCTAATGGTGACCCAGAAGAGTTATTTTACATGTTGTTTACACATATTTTGGTAGAGTATCAAAGAAAAAAGTTTTGATATCCACAAATCTTTCTTAAAGGCAATACCTAACATTTCAAAGCCACTTGTACTTATTGTGTTTGTCTTGAACAAATCTGAATCAGGGAAAGAAATACAGGCACAGATTTTAGATTGAGGAAAAGAATCAACTTTAGGTAAAACATTGCACAAACATAATACTTCTCTAGAAAAAGCCTTTAAAAAATATCACCATTCTGATGTAGTTCTAAACTTGCAGAGGAGCAGAATGTTTCTTTTCCTTCCTTAGGGGGACCGTTTTTTAAAATAAAAAAAATGTTTTTTTAATCAAAAATAAACATAAATAGACTAAAAAATAAACAAGAAACATGTCACGAAATGTCAAGCTAATAAATTATCTTCATAGACAGAGGAAGATGAAGACTTCTATAAGCTGAGTGAAGTCTGAAGTGGCCCAGATACGAGAAAATTGACCTTGTGATGTCTGAACAGGACCAGACTCTATAGACTGGTCCAGGACATGTTTATTCCCACATACCAGCTGTGGCAGGATCTTCTCGAAGTGATCGATGTCAACACTCTCACTGTCTTCAGTCACTGCCTGCTTCACCGATCGCTCCGCAGCTTCTGGAACATGCAATGGGCACATGGCACGAGCCTCAGTGATACAACATCACCCTGCAACTCACAGCTGGCAGCCCACTGAACCTCAGCAGGTGTGAGCCTGGCCAGTACCTGGATGGGAGACTCCTGGGAAAGCTAAGGCTGCTGCTGGGAGAGGTGTTAGTGGGGCCAGCAGGGGGCACTCACCCTGTGGTCTGTGAGTGTCCTAATGCCCCAGTATAGTGACGGGGACACTATACTGTAAAAAGGCACAATGTAAAATCAAGATCCTGACTCTCTGTGGTCACTACAAATCCCAGAGTGTTTCTTGAAAAGAGCAGGGGTGTAACCCTGGCGTCCTGACCAAATTACCCCGTGGTGTTTACCAATCATGTGAACTGAACTGGCTTCATCACTCTGTTCTCCTCCCCACCAATTGCTGGTGTGTGGTGAGCGGACTGTCGCTTCATCCAGGTGGGGCTGCACACCGGTGGTGGTGGACGGATCCCCATTACCTGTAAAGCGCTTTGAGTGGCGAGTCCACAGTGCTATACAAGTGTAAGGAATGTATTATTGTTATTAAAGTCCTCCCTCTGGCCTGAGGTAATATAGGTGTTGTGCCCTCACCCCCCTCCTCTTCCTGCTTTTTAAAACAATCACCTGGCCAGCTGGCTTCCTGCAACATTCCCTTATGTAACATGGCCAAACATGGTGAAATATTTTTTTACAATAAAAAGATTAGTTGGCTGGCCTGTGGATGTGTTGTTTTTTCAAACATTTATTTAAATTAATTTAATAGTGTACTCAGAAACAGAAGTAAAAAAAAAAGCACATTAAGAAAGATGGCAGAAGGATGGTGGTAAAGAGCAGCTGCAGTGGTTTTTGTTAAAAAATACAACTTTCTAATTTTCCCCAGAGGATAGCCTTTCAGTCGTCACGTACAAGAAGCTCAGACGTACTGTATAAAGAAACCTTCCGTGTTTCTTAAAGCCGTGCAGTAATTTGAGGACAGTTTCTTGAGGAGTGAACAAATTAAGCATTGCTATTTTGCCTTAAACCTCAATTAAGAATATCAATATTACACTTGTATGCAGCAAATCTTCACGTGCCACAATCAAGATAATTAAGACAAAGTTTTAGCTTGCTTATCTTCTATTATGTTCTATTCTATTGTCACAGAACGTATCGGAAACAAAACAGCTGTAGTTCTACAACTGGCTTCTTCATGTAGAAATGGTAATTGCTTTTTTCTTTCATCTTACTTTTAAATGAATGGTTTATCAAATATTTCCAGTATATTAACAGGAAATCTTACCATAGCAAACTGTTAAACATAATTTGGTTAATGTAAAACATCTTGGGTAGACTAATTTTATTTACAAAAGAACCAAATGAAAAATACAGCTTGCTTTAAATTTGCTACGGTGCAGCTGTGTGAATGAGATTTATCCCAGTTGTATCAAGAGTGAGGAATTAGGAAACCCTTACCTTGTACAAACACCTTCAACATCTCTGCCATAAGGATTAAGGCATCACTGCTGACTATTAAAAAAGATAAATGCAGTTTTTGTTAATTAAATTTTACTTTAAAAAATATTTCAAAGATTTTTCATGTTCATTTTGCTATAACTATTAGGGGGATAATTCTTACTTTAAATCATAAAACATACTGCTAAATATCCAAATCATGGCTCTTCCTGTACACCTCTCAACAATGTTAGTTAACAGTTATGTTAATTAACAAACTAACATCCTACATATAGTATGTGTTTCTGAAACTCATATAAACCGTATAAGAACTGGTTAATGAAGGTACATTAAATAGTCCTAGGCTGTCTAGTATCTCAGTATCTTATTAATAAGTTTAATATTTTCAGAAGCTACATATTATTTTACTGTACTTGCTACAAACGTGCATTTATTACTGTACTCCTCGGTTTGTGAATGCAGACCTATTGAGTTTTATAAGTGTTAAGACACAACCAGAGCACCATTGAAGGTAATGTACATATATTAGTAGATATTTTAAAATACAGCTTGCGTCAATTGCACTAATGACAGCTTACCTCTAGTTTTCTCGTCTTTAAAGAACAATGACAGCAGTTTGTTAACCGTTTCCTGAATGAAGAAATGAACGAATTAACAACCAATTAACAGTTTTACCAAAATGAGTGCAGCGAGATGTATCGTTTGAGATGTATCGTTTCGCGTTGCCTCTTTGATATTAACTACCTGCACCAAATACGGTAACATAATCGATATTAACCACTGAACTGGTCATTGAGTGTAACTACTTTATAAGATACAAAAGGTCACCGCACTTTTATAGGATTAGCGTTAAATATATAACCTTTTCTTTGAGTAACTGAAAAATGTAAACGTTACGATACTTTTGTTTTTATGGGTACTTATGGCCAACTTATTATTATAATTATTATTCACCTTTTTGAAAGCGGCGCCTTCTCCTTTGTCTTCCATTGCTCTTCTGACAACACTCCAACTTCTTCCGGTTTCCGGTTTCCCCACCAATCATTTCTCGCGTCTCTGCAGGTCATTAGGGGTCAATGGCAACGCAGTAAAAGCGGCGGACTAGCTTTTTTTTATTTATTTTTTTTAAATTTGTATTGATGCTTAACAAAAGAACAAACATAGCGGCGGACTAGCTGGGGACGATGCAGTTGTTAGCATCCAGTTCCGTGCGAGACGGGTTTGATGGGTTATACTAGCAATTGCAACGGACGTAGCTGCTGAAATTAGTCCCCAGCTCTTCGGTGAAAATGTTCTCTAGTGCAACGAACCCAAAGTTACAGCTGCTGCACTCTTGAGGTCATTGAAGCCCGGCACACGATACTCTTGCAGGCTAAGCAATTTAGTACCGTACTAAGGGGAACGATGAATCGCATTGGAAAATCCCGGATGTAGTAGCAGGAACGTCTCACTGGAAAAAAAAACATCGTTTATACGAAACGATGTTAAGCTTCCGTCGCGGGGGAAATTCACTGTAAGATGCTACTAAAATTGCATTCCAAGCAGCCGCAGTACGGCAGACTAACAGTGGGGCACTGAACTCAAGAAGAGCTACTATTCTAAAATAAAATAATGTAGTTTTGCATTGGTAGTGTGGTAGCTCATGATGCTAATGTTAGAAGTAAGTAAATTATTATTTTTGTTAAATAACAAAATTAACAAAAATAATAATTTACTTACTTCTAACATTAGCATCATGAGCTACCACACTAGCCAGGTTCATTGGCTTTCAGGAGAAATTGGCTCTGGGAAGGATTGGCCTAGTTTGTGCTTGTCTGTGTCAATGCGTGTCCCGCAGTGGACTGGCGTCCCATCCAGGTTGTACCCTGACTTGCTGGGAAAGGCTCCAGCTCCCCCTAAACCCTGAATTGGAAGAGGCGGTTAGACAGTGGATGGATATACATGCCCACTGTGCACCTCAAGTTTTAATGATTGACAAAATCACAAAATGGACATCTTCTTAAGAGAAGCACAGGGCATGGGAGGCATAAATGACACCATAATAATAATAATAATAATAATAATAATAATAATTGCTTACACTTATATAGCGCTTTTCTGGACACTCCACTCAAAGCGCTTTATAGGTAATGGGGACTCCCCTCCACCACCACCAATGTGCAGCCCCACCTGGATGATAGATCAGATCCTCAAGCTAAATGTCTCCAAGACTAAAGACGTGATAAATGACTTCAGGAAAAACTGTTCTGGGCTCCAAGCTAAATTTCGAAGCCAATACTGACTTGATCCTCAAAAAGGGACAACAGCCTCTCTTTTTCTTAAGGAAGCTTAAGCATTTAAAGGTTGATGACTCGTTGTTGATTTTGTTCTACCGATCCTTCCTTGAATCTGTTCTTTTACCCTGATCTGCTGGTTTGGTGACTTGATCCTGAGAGGCACGAACAAACTGGGCTGTCTTGTGCAAATATTGTCTGAAGGTCATTGGTGCTGATCTTCCAGCTCTCTCCACCGTCTATCGTTCACGTGTTTGTGCGTAAAGCAAAGTCGACCTGTGACGATCCTTCAATAATTTCCAGTTACTCCCATCAGAACGCGGATACCGGCTCCCCAACACCAAAACCAACAGACCCATTTTCTCATACCTGTAGTCATATCGTTACTTAACACTTGACTTTCTATGCAAATATGTTGTTCTTGTGGCGTTTTTTTCCGTCCGTCTGAACACCAACACTGCTGCTGTAAAACAAATTCCCCCCTCGGGGATAATAAAGACACTCTTTCTCAAATATCATATATGACGCGACTGTGAACTCTTACTGTGCGATAAGAGAAGGACTCAGCCTTCCACGCATAATTTAAATTACCCAGTTCAGAACAACTTCTTACGTGAATTTATATTGTAGCGCATTGCCCGGCTGGGATATGATAGCGAAGAGCGCCCGGCTGGGATACGCGGCGAGGGGCAGGAGGGGAGTAGTAGTGGTCAGGGCGGGGACGAGGAAAGCCGCTGACCAGTGCAGCTGACCCGCTGCAAAACGGGCGTACAGTCTGGTGAGATCGCCCGGATTCTTGGAAATAGCTCCCTGGTTTCGCACCCCTGTTCTACTCGTACTCAATTGCCATCCTATCGCTGTGTAGCTACCCGAATAGACCCAGTGTGTTGCTCTCTCTGCGGAGAGTGGTGCTGTGCTGGTTCTGCCGAAAAAGAAAGCGCCGTTTTTCAGTCAACGAGTGTCTGAGTGACTGTGTCTGTCCTCGCCGAACCCGGAAATAGTACAGTATTAATAATTAAACAGAGCGTTCTAAATATTATATATAATTTTATTTATCTACAATTGCGTTGCTGGGCTGCCCTGGTCTTCTCAGTGAGAACTGTTGCTCAGAAATGGTGACACTGTGTGTGCCGGGGGATTTTTTTTAACTTGCCTACGCATTTCTTTAAAAAGCTTTGAAATTCTCGACCACGCTGTTTCATTTTTTCCCGGGGGTTCTTCATGTTCCGCTTGTAAGCGACAGAAAGGGGCCTTTTTTTTAATTACATAGAAGTACAATTGCTTAACCGTGTGTTACAAAGGAACAAGTAATAGGTTTCTTCCATGCTGAAAAGAGAAGAAAACACACCGTTTCGGTTGTGGTGCCTTCTTGATATATAGTATTATTATCGACTTCGGGGCGTCACAGTGGCGCAGTGGTTATCATCGCTGCCTCGCAGCGCTGGGGGTCTGTCTGTGTGGAGTTTACATGTTCTTCCCGTATTAGTGTGGGTTCCCTCCCAGTGCTCCAGTTTCATCCCACAGTCCAAAAACATACTGTAAGGTAATTGGCTTCTGGGAAAACTGGGCCTGGTGTGAGTGTGTGCGTGTTTGTGTTTATGTCTGCACTGTGATGGGGGCTGGTGACCCATCCAGGATTTGCGCCTTTTGCTTGCCGGGACAGGCTCGGCTCCCCGATGAACCTTATGAGGTGCTTTTCTTGTATTGGATGACGCGGTTAGAAAATGGGTGGACGGATTGTTTTCTAGACAAAACCTGTTTCACTGGCTGGGTGGTTTAGTGTTTTCTATAAAAGTAAATGAAAGTACATTACAGCCACTTACTGATAATCGAAACTTAACCTTCAAAAATGCTTGCACAATCTTTTTCAAAGTGGGAAGGGCAAATTCTGAACAACGCCCAAGCTCTGCTCTTGATAGAACTCCACAGGACTGGCAGAACTTTTGAAACAAAACATCAAAATTTCATATCACAATTTTGGTAAAAACCACTCGGAAATACGTAAGGTCATATGTCCAAAGCCTGCAAGCTGCAAATTCCTAAAGCGATAGCATACCTTTTGATTAAGTAATATTACAATTGCAAACACAAATTGTAATTTACACAGACGCGGCTCAGGGAGCGAGCTCAAGTTTCGCAATAAGGAAGTCGTAACAGTTGCCCCTGAATTCTTAGTCACCAAGCAGCACTAGATTCATAGAAATAACCCTGCCACAAATTGCCTTTGTTTTTAATTTTGTTTAAAGTTTGAGTTGTCATATACGTAACTGCTAAATCTATCTTTATCGTCATGGACTCCACTAATTACTTCCGTCTTTTTTAATTTTGGGTGTACGATATTTGCACGAACAGCGTCTATCCATACCCCTTGAACTTGAAATCAGATCCAATTATATGTTTTTATATTTTAATGCTGAACTGTGACAACTAGTTTACTTCACATATTTGTTTTAAACATTTTTTTGCGTTTTGTTTTACCCCCCTCATTTAGCAATATGTTGTCATGTGACGCAGGGATTTGTGTATCTGGGTGAGCAGATCTCTCCAGTTTTCCAACGCGACAAGGTTTTAGGTGAAGCGAGCTGAGGGTCTGAGTGTTTGTGAGGTAGGAAAAACGCCCTTATACTTTGGTTTTAACTGTCATTGAGAGAACAACTGTCAGAAGAGGACTCTGTCTTTATCAGAAATGTTATTTTACATTTAAAAATACGAATGTACTATGGCGAAAAAGAATACGTCAGAAGAACTGTCGCGTTACGGTTCCGCCATTGTCGTCTGAACCAGGAAAAGTTTTATTTTTCAGACAATATATTTTTAGTTACAGTAAAAATAATCTTTGGGTTATATTTATTTAAACAAGATGTCTTTATTTTTTAGATTAAATACCAATTTACGCGTATCTTACTAAAAGGCAAAACGTAGTTTTAAAACCAGCTATGCATTATTTCCTTCTGGTATCTCGATTTTATGTTAGTGGTAATCTTGCAGTATCTGAACACTTAAATCGAACGTGTTGCGCACGGAACTAAATGAGATTTTATGAGATGGTTCTGTCAGAAAATACATTTTAACTGCCATACTTATACTCCGGTTTTCATAGTGAAATTTTCTCATTGTGGTTTTAAATGCAAGGATAATGAAGAATCTTATTTTAAAACGTTATGTACTTATTCGTACACCCATATTAAACATGTCTATTACTTTAATACTACTAAATACTCCTACTTTTAATTACTTTAATATGGTGGTATTCTGTTAATTCCAGCAATTGTTTTTAACAATTTATGTCCTGAATAGACCTACGCATAGATATGGAAGCCCGTTTCCGCCAGGGAGTAAAAAAACGCGCTACGGTATCTCAGAATTGCAACTTTATATCCCGAAATTGCGACTTTTTATCTCACATTTGCGACTTCGAAATAGCCCACATTTCATTGTCTGTCCTTTTGTTATTGTAACGGATTCGGGTTCAAGGCCTCACTGCATGGGCTCGAACCCAGGTCTTGCCAGCTGAGCTAAAGAACACTTTCTTTAGCCCCGGCGGCCAGCATCCCTGTTATGCGTACAATCTGTATGTCGGCCGTTCCGTTACACCATATTCATGAATCGTACGGGATCATAGGATCTATAGGCCTGAAGACTTGTCTTGTACAGTGCCCTGTTAAAAAAAACAAATTAATTACACTATTTTTTATAGAATCCCATTTCCGCCAGGGAGGCTTCCATAGTACCCGGATAGAATAGTGGACGGTGGGCTTTTTAAAAAAGTTTTTTCTTTAAACACCAGAAAGACAAAAACGGAGACAGAATATGAAATAAGACACAGAAATAGACACTTCACGTCCAGAGGAATTAACAGTTATGAAAGCTGAAACGTGTTCTTTTTACATATTTCCATTGTATGTCCTTTTTTACTTAAAAAAGAAGGTCTTCTTTAGCTCAGCTGGCAAGACCTGGGTTCGAGCCCATGCAGTGAGGCACGAAGTAGGGTGGGAGCGGCGAGGGCACAAGCCCTAGAACCCGAATCCGTTACAATAACAAAAGGACAGACAATGAAATGTGGGCTATTTCGAAGTCGCAAATGTGAGATAAAAAGTCGAAATTCTGAGTTACAAAGTCGGAATTCTGAGATACCATAACGCGTTTTTTTTACTCCCTGGCGGAAACGGGCTTCCATACATAGAGACAACATAGGAAAGACCCTACAAATCCAAAGACACTTTAGAAGTTACCTAATGTAATTCTGAATTGTGTGCCAGTTTTTTATAGTTGAACTGTTCAGCGTGTTCTCAGACACTGTAAAGGCATCACTGGCAACAGTAAAAACAAAACAATTTACAGATTCAAATATTCCAGTAATGAACGAAACACCATAATCAATTAAAAAATATTTAAAGACATTTATACATTCACATAGGCATGCAATGTACTTTTACGATTTAATTAAGTTTTAAGTAAAAATTTAGCCTTGTATATTATTTAAATCAAATGATTATAACCCATAATTTGCTTTCATTTTCATAACTAACCTGTCTTTGCTCTCAGATCCTTAACCAAACTGAACCATCTAACACTTGCGTGGATCAGAACATCGAGTTCTGACTCCTTCTGCATGCTCTTTGTCTAACAAAGTTTTGTAACTATCCTCCCCATCTCCTTAGTTACAGAACACATTTGCAGGAGCCTCTTGGAGAATAATGCAGTTAAAAATATTTTCTGCTCTTGAGTTATTTTCTGTCACTTGGTCTTGTATTTTTAGTGACAATACAGCATTTTGTGTTGTCTAGAAAATAATTCCATTAGTGGTCATATCAGGAATTTTTTGGTTAGCTCCGAGTTATTAGTAATGTTTTGTTTAAAAAAAACAGCTGCTGGTTTGTGTCTTCAACGTCACAACTGTCATCAAGTGCAGAAGCAAAGTAAAACAAATTATTTTTGTCGCAGCAGGGGGGTCTCAGTTCTTGTCTAGTGCTCTGCATTGTACTAGACTGTATCTGATGTTATCATGCTATACAGTGTTCGCTGATAGATTAAATTACTATGAAGGCCTCCCAATGTGCAGGAGCAAGAAAGATAAAAATTTGATATTTGTATGTAGGTATACAGAAGTTACAAGGGTTTGATTTCCTCCTGAAATCTATTTTAAAACTTCATTCAGTGTACTTAATAAAATAATTAATCTCTATGTTAGAGATAATAATAATAATAAACTTTATTTTATATAGCGCCTTTAAAGGTGGCTTCTCAAAGCGCTTTACAGGATGACAATAACAATAAATAAGAAGACTACAACAATAAATAAGAAAATTTCACAAATTTCCAGACAGGACACAATTATAATTACAACAATACAACAATAACAATAGAGGAGACCGTGGAAGATGGTATTAAGAAGAGCAGAGGGGTGAAGAATGGAACCAGTTAAGTAAAGGCTTTTCTGAAAAGGAGGGTTTTGAGTCTGGATTTGAAGGAGTTTAGAGAAGGTGACTCTCTAATATCCTTGGGCAAAGAGTTCCAGAGCTTGGGGGCATAGCAGGAGAAGGCCCTGTCGCCCATACAATGTAGACGGGCTTGGGGGACAGTAAGGAGGGCAGAATTTGAAGAGCGGAGGTTGCGAGGTGGGGAGTAGGGCGATAAATGTTCAGACAGGTATTGAGGTGCCAAGCCATGTAAAGCCTTGTAGGTGAGCATGAGGATTTTAAAGTCTACGCGGAATTTGACCGGAAGCCAGTGCAAGGACTCCAGGATAGGAGTAATGTGAACACTTGCACTAGACCTGGTCAGGATTCTGGCTGCTGAATTTTGGACATACTGCAGCTTGTTCAGAGTAGATTTAGATACCCCAGGGAGCAGAGCATTGCAGTAGTCAATTTGAGAGAATACAAATATGTTGATCAGCTTTTCAGCCACAGTTAATGATAGCATAGGGCGTAGTCTTGCGATATTTCTAAGGTGAAAAAAAGATGTTTTGACAGTATGCTGTACATGTGGGTCGAATGTTAAGCCAGAATCGAATATAACCCCAAGGTTTTTCAATTTTGATTGGAGCTCAAGTACAGAGCCATCTACAGACAGGGTTACAGGACTGGCTTTACGAAGTTGATGGGGGGTACC
Organism: Lepisosteus platostomus; assembly: GCF_059453375.1. Classification (NCBI taxonomy): domain Eukaryota; kingdom Metazoa; phylum Chordata; class Actinopteri; order Semionotiformes; family Lepisosteidae; genus Lepisosteus; species Lepisosteus platostomus. The sequence goes on from NC_142621.1 coordinate 42,504,801, forward strand.
AATAAGCATGACTTCAGTCTTGTCACAGTTAAGATGAAGGAAGATGAAGAGATCTACGTGGTTGTACCAAAGTCTGTGATTGTGAATACTGATTTTTTGTTTTTTAGGTACTCAGTATCCTTAGAGCTCAATGATTCCATTTCGCTTCATCTAAAACCTTGTGGTAATTCATTTATTTTACATATCATTTGTGAAACATATGTTTGATTCATTTTCAAGTTCCGGTATATTGTGTAATTGACAAGCTATGAGGAGAATTCAAAACATTTTGCAACTCACATAGGCTGTGACTATTGTACAGTTCATATGAATTGGTGACATCTTATAAATCACGCATCATTTCATATTTGTATCACCATCTCTGGAGATTAATTCTGCCAGTTCTTTCCCGTGCTTATTGGGGAAAATTGACCTTTTAAGCTGTATGCGTTAGAATGTACTGAAAAGAAAATCGATTAAAATGTTGTTTCTAGTTTATCATTAGAGGAAAGTTCACTTAAAAGCTCCAGTACACTTGCCACACACCAGCTATCAGTGGGGAGGAGAACAGAGTGCTGATTGGCCAGAGCCAATTCATAGATGAGGATTATTAGGAGGCCATGATTGGTAAGGGCCAATGGGAAATTTAGCCAGAACACCAGGGTGACACCCCTCCTCTTTTCGAGAGACGCCCTGGGATTTTAAATGACCACATAGGGTCAGAACTTCGGTTTTACGTCTCATCCGAAAAACGGTGCCTTTTTTACAGTATAGTTTCCCCATCACTATACTGGGGTATTTGGACCCACACAAACTGCAGGGTGAGCGCCCCCTACTGGTCCCACTAACACCTCTTCCAGCACCAACCTTAGCTTTCCCAGGAGTCTTCCATCCAGGTACTGGTCAGGCTCACATCTGCTGAGCTTAAGTGGGTTGTCGATTGTGAGCTGCAGAGTGATATGGCTGGTGGCAATAGATGTAGGTGTATCCGTTAGAATATACGAAAAAGTTAGTTGCATTGAGATAAAGAGTGTAAAAAATGTTGATAGATAATCCTGTATACCAGAGTTGCAAATAGCTTTGGATGTCACTCCTATAATGAGATAATACAGAATGTAACACAAGTTAAATGCAACATTATAAGTAGTAAATGTTAGTGACAAAATAGAATAAATTATAATACAAAAAGAGCATGATTCAGTGATTTAAAAATGTAATGTTAGCTTGTGTATTCATGCATTTTGAAGCTTGATGATCCAAGTGAATAAGAATTCATATTCTTGAATGTTGAGCATAAATAATAGCGAGTTTTTCCTAGGTGTAAGTTATCTGAAAGGGATTATTCACAAGCTTAAATATAATTTATTTGTAAATATGTTTTATATTCCCCATTTTAAATTTTTAATTATCACTTTACCACTTAATGATTAGGTATTATGTTTTTTATTCAGGAAAATGGTTGCAAGCACCCTAAGGTAAGTTGTAAAAGTGTTTTTCCTTGTTCATGATTTAGAAACATTTGTAAAAATAGTCTTGTTTACTGGCTTTCTACTATCTTTTAATTAGTCCTATATTTGACACTCAAACAGTTAAGTAACTGTATCTATAAGTTAAGTAAATATATATATCTTTTTCTATACCCTCTATAAACTTGTATATCAGTCCCTCTAAGAGGGTTGAAGTGTATTTTGCAGAAGCAGAAATCTTGGTTAAAATCGTATGAATATCATGTATGGAATTAATAAATGGATTTAAATAAAAGCATTCAAAGTTCTGCTGTATCCCCATTTAAGTAAAATTGCAGTTTTCAAATAACATTACTAATGATTAAAAAAAATTTCTTCATAGCCTGAATAACCCTGTCTTTCCCTAAAAATGAAATCTGCACAAATTTGGCGTTCTTGTGTTTGTCCAAGAGGAGAAAATCCATAAGACCTGCATGGGCAGATAGACAGATATAACTGACCTACAGTGCTGTCTGTCTCTTGGGCCCATGGTCACGTTTCATGGAAAGTTCTCCTAGGAACAGACAAGAAATGCCAGATTTGTACAAATATTTCATTAAATGAGGGAAAGGCAGGTATACTCAGAAAGCCAACATACATCTCTTACAAATGGTGCAACATGTGTGGAAAATTGGATGCCAGACAGGTCTTATTAGACCATTTGTAAGGTAAGGTAAGGGTCTTTGTTTCTGTAGAACCAAAGGAGTTTTGGAATTTTATTTGACTTAACTTTTTTTGTTTAATTTTTTATTTATTTAAGCAAAGAATACAGTCAATTTAATATGATCCGCTATTGCATGAATTCAGTCTTGCAATAATCAGGCTTGCAAACTCAAAAGTAACTCAAAGAATTACATTTATCTGTTTAGAAAAGTTATACTTGGCTTACAAAAGCAGTACGAGATAAATTTCAGATTTTGCTGTTCATTCCTTTTCCCGATTTTTTTTAATCTTCTCTTCAATCCAATTTGTCAAGTCAAGATTGTATAAGTATTCAAACATTTTAGGTGCATTAAATTGCCTTAAGCCATGTTAATTAACTTAGTTGGGCTCTGTACAATAACAGTGGTTCACATGATTGGACAATAAATTCATCTGTCTCTGTACAATTCCTCAATCATGTAAAGAATTTCAAGCAAAGATTCAACGAGGACGACTAAGGATCAGGAGAAAATTTTAAAAAAATGTAAAACCATAGAGAATTATTCAGTTAACACTATCCCTACAGTCAAGCAAGTTGGTGACAGCATGATGTTACAGTTTTGCTTCTCATCAGCAAAGAAGTTTGTCGAGACGAAGAGAATAGATGGAACAAAGTACTGACAAATCTTAGAAGTAAACCTGCTTCTGACCCTAAACTGAGACATAAATTCAACATTTCAGCAGAATAATGACCCAAAGCTTATGTCCCGAGCTATACTGGAGTGGCTTAAGAAAAAGAAAGATGTTGTTCTTGAGTGGCTAGTCAAAAATGCTGTTGAGAATCTATGGAAATACTTTAAGCAACTTGAGATAGCTTAAGGAAATCTGTGAAGAAGAGTTTTCAAAAACTGTGGTTGCTGCTAAAGATGCTTCTACCAAATATTGGGTTCTTTGGTTTATGTTTAATTTTTTTCTTTTTAGTTTCTGCGGACATTTAATGTACATCACCCTTAGAAGTCCTCAGTAAGCACGTTAAGATTTCTAATAAGTTAATGTTTAAAAAATGTGATAGCTGCGATAAGGGAATGAATGTATGTCTTCAGAGACATAGCTAAATATAACAATTAGAAGTAAACAAGAAGCAAAGAAACTGGAATGTTTAAACTTTTGTGGGAATACTATAAAATGAACTCTGGAAATAAAGAATTAACTCTGGACTTTTACTCTAGGAATTTGGAACACGAAAAGTTGAAAGATGCATTCTGCAGTGTCAGCAACGGTAATGTTGAATTTTATTTTTCTTATTCTTGTTAATAGATTAAATGTTTCATCATTATTTTTGTTCTTCTTTTTTATTTAATAAGCTTAATAAAATGAAGTTGTTTTGAAAACAAAAATAAGAATATTAAAAAAGATTAAACTGTTTATAGGTGGCCCAGTGATGCTGGGGCCATGAGTTCAATTTCTGGAGTGTTTTCTGTGTGTGGAGTTTGTGTGTTCATGTTGTGTGGGTTTCCTCCAGGCGCTCTGGTTTCCTCCTACAGGTCAGAGATATCCTATAAGGAAATGTGTGTTTGAGTTTGTGTGTGCCCTGCGATGGACTATTGTCCTGTCCATGGTCTTTTAATCTTTTTCCATGCTTGACAATCCGAAGCCTGTTGTGCTATTAAAAATGTTAAGCTCAACTGATGTGTTTTAATGGACAACCCTTTTTCTTACACATGTTGTTAAGACAAATCAATTAATTCAGTTTTCTGCTTTGATTAATAAAGCCTGTATTTTCTCTCAAACAACTGTTGTGTTGGAAAGGCTTGCCCTTCATTATGCTCTGTTTGATCATTTGTTTTACTTTTTTCTCAGGTGATCCAGGTTACCTTGACCACATATCCTCACAGGTGGTCAAGTACCGACACACAAAGGTTCCTCTTCCGAAGCCACAGAAATATGACTTGAGAATCGGGGGCCTGAGTGACACCGTCTACTCAGGAAACGAAGAGGAGCTTGAAGCTTGGAAAGATTTTTACCTCCCAGAAAGTACAGAGATGGAAGTCATTGGTACAATTGATAATTTTCCCAGTTTGGCAGTAGGTCTGCAGCTGATCATCTTAGCAGGCGAAGATGGTAAAGTCTACGCTTACGAAAACGAGGTGTTGCACCTAGTGGCCGAGAGCCTGATCGATCTGTTTGATTCCGGAGCCGTCTTTCCTGGCATCAGATCCTACAATCTTGGGGAATGTTTTGAGGAGCCGGTAAGATTTTAAGCTTTTTTTAAAAAAAAGACTGCATTTTCTGCTTTTTGAGACACAGCAGCAGCTATGTAACTTGTTCCAGTTTAGTAACTTGTGAGCCACAGTTTGCATCCATACCACAAACATCAAAGTGGGCTGACAGCAAAAATATTGACACTGAAAAAAATACTTGAATGCAAATAGAAAAAACAAGTATTTTTGTATTTAGAAAAGGGTTACATTCACCACCTTTTGCCATTCACAGCATCACTCTGTGCACACAATTCACATTATTTGTGTAGTTAAATGGTACAGAATTGTGCTTTATACATTTACCTTCCTGTTAGTAATATTGTCTTTTTGTGGAAGTAAAATACATGTTAACATGGCTCTCGACACTAACTAGTAAAAAGAGGGAACTTGACTGAAAAATTGTCAGTTCAACAGCAAGTGCACCATTTTCTTTATCTACCACCTGTCAAAGTGTTATTCTATGATGAATTTGCTGTACTCCTGCTCACTACAAATGTACAAACCTATACACTGGGATCAATCTTCTCTCATACAAACTTAGCCTTACCTTTGGAATGAAAAGCACAATGTAAAGGCAATTAAAATTATAAAGTGCAACCAGCTTGGTTCCCTAAGCATTGGAAAACTGTAGAATTACCTCCAAATATTTTGATGTTAAGAATTCCTCCATAAGCTAGAGATGATTAATGTGGCTGAAGGAAACTTCACATTAAACTTACAATTAACTAATAATGCTGAACACAAGACACTGTCCTGTTTCTGAGTGAATTTCAGTTGTATAGCAGTCAGTACTCAATTTTTGTGAGTATAGTGTATCTGCTTGACATTGATCCTAGAAATCTCTTTACTAAAGAAAAGCACAGAACTCTCCTTTTTACACATGGTTTTGGTTAAATTCACTTGGTTTCATTTACTTCAGGAATTAACCGTGACTGAATTTCAGTTTCTGTGATTTTAATTTTTGCTGCAAGTACTGCAAGCCCACATACTGTACATTGGTTTGAGCGTGAGCCAGGCAAAACCAAAATAAGTTAGTTTACACATGGTTTTACCCTTTGTAAAATAAAAGAAAGCTGCCGCTCCAGTTTTTTTAAAACAGCAGCCTCCCGCCCTGGTTCTTATTAATCATCTGGTTCTTAGAGGATGTCTGTCTGTATTTCAGTTTAGTATAGATTTTTTTGGCAAGTAAATGGAAGAAAACTATAAAGATTGATTAATCACCACAGGGGCAACAGAATAAAACATACCAAATAAAATAGTCTATTTTTATTAAATGTACATTATTAAATTCTTATTTTGTATTACTGTGTGGCAGGCAGTCTGCAAGAGTTATTGCCTGAGGGGAGCTGGCTGACAATTTTTGGACTCCTGGCTGAGCTCCGCTGTATTTAATAGTTTGTGTCTTCTCAGCAGGGATGTGAGGTCGGCTAGAGAAAGCCACAGCTAAAGAGACAAAAGACACCTAAAGAGTAAACGACTGTCAGCATAAGACAGACAAACTGCAAAAAAGAATGTTTTGTTTCTCTTGTGGCAAATAAAAAAGTGCTCCGTATCTGCTGTATTTTTATGTCATTTGTTTTTTTTTATATTTGAAAGACTGAGGAAGAACTAGAAGAAATTATGCAAGACGATGGATTAAAGGAAATTAAAGCAAAAACCAAAGAAATCCTCAAAAGCACAGAAGCTGAATTTTTGGAAATCCTGGATCTTATTGAAAGCAAGAGAGTGTCCAAGGCTGTTGTTCCCTATCAGAGTAATAAGTCTTCAATAACATTGTGTAATGTCTTAACTGGGGAATATTTAGTGGACTCGGTAAGATTTAACGCTAGTTATCCATTTCCCTCTATTAGTATGGTGACTTCCTTGGACAGGATCTTTTCATGTTTTTATTTCTTTTTTTATTTGCTTATATTCATAGACATTTCACTAGGAATAATGTCATCCAAGAATCAGATTCTTTGTGCCTATTGAGTGTTTTAGCTAGAGTAGTTTCGGCTAAACCCATTTGGTTAAGGGGCTATAGATGAGGAGACTTGAAACCCATTCAGAGTGAGGAGTTAGCCAAGGGGGAGCTGCGAAGGTGGAGGTGGGGTGGAGGAGGCATGCATGAGGCAATGCATAAAAAGAGGTTTTCGTGTGAGATACATTTCTATATTTAAATTTAGTAATGACTATGATATAAAACAGCAGGGTGAAACTGGCTTGTTTGTCGCTATTCCTCCCAAACTTTGTTTATGAAATCTTGTTTATTGTTCAGAAGATACCGTTTTCCAGGGTGACTCACAGCTGCATACAATCTGTGCATTAAGTTAAATATTCAGCTGAATTCCTGAGTTCTTGTTCGTTAACGACCCAAGATCCCGTGACACTGTTTGCAACAGTTAGAGAGCCCAGATTGCACAAGTTCTGAAATCTCAAAATACACCTTTATAAAAGCAGAATGCCCTGCAGTCTGCAAGCATCCTCTGTACTAAGTGAGTTATTGCTATATTTGAATCACATCCCTAACTATACCAGAATCTAGATCATTGATATAAATTAGGAAGAGCTGTTCCATAGTACAGATACTTGAGGTAGTCAGCTACTTACATTGCCTCAGTTTGGGCATTTTCATTTTGTCTGTTCTGTCTTTACTAACCATTAATCAATTCTCAATTCAAACACGTGCATTTCTCCAAAAGCCAACAGATTGTATACTATGTGTGTCTATTACTGTTATTGCTTGTTCAAAGATTTGTAAGTTTTGTTAAGCAAGACTTAATTTCTCTAAATCCATATTGAAGGTTTCCTAGGGCGTTATATCCATACCTTATTTGTGTAGGTGATGCTCTAGTTCTAATTATTGTTTTTATAACCTTACATGAAAAAATGGTCTATAATTGTCTTTCAGTTTTGTCACCTTTTTGTGCAGGAAGGCACTCCAAGGTTAATATTTCTTAAGTGCATCAGTACCACACCTGTCTTGATCGACTGTTACAGTAGTTGTCAATGGCTTATGAATAACATTCCTTGTTTCCTTTAGTACAATTGGTAGAATACCATCAGGCCACGGACATTTATTAAGATTCTAATGCATAAAACACCACTGCTTCTTCTGTGCTAATACTGTTTAATACAGAACCTTATCCTTTCCTCTATGCTGTTTATTTCATTAAAAACAAATAAGATTGATGTCCACTGACACCATTTTTGTCAATTACATATTTGCATTTAGTTTTGAGATGTAGGTTTGGGAAAAGTTTGTTGTATTACATTATTAATCCATGTGGAGGAACAATGCAGAAATACTTATGTAAATAATGGGAAGCCATGAATTACCTATATAATTTATTCCTTTATAAATGTAATAGGTCTGAGAATTAACATATTTGTGCAGTAACTTAATTTAATGTTTTAGGAAAATATATAATTTATTTTTGTATTTTGAAGACACAAATGAAATGCAAGAACCAAGATGAAAATATAAAGCGAAATGAAAAAAATGTTTCAGGAATCCTAGACATCCGCCCAAACATGTTCCATGAAGTTCTGGACATCCTGAATCATGATGAAATCAAGAGAGTGTCCAGGGCTGTTGTTCCCTATCAGAGTAATAAGTCTTCAATAACATTGTGTAACGCCTCAACTCTGGTATATTTCATGGACTTGGTAAGATTTTAAACCACTGAAATAATAATATTATAACAAATGGATAATTCAACATTCCATTTTAAGAAGCATGTTTATAGACTTTTGTTGTATTACATTAATAATCTAAGCAGAAGAATGATGTGGAGACACCTATGTACAGTATGTACTTATACTTTAATAAGAAGGCATAAGTTACATATTACTTTTTTACATACATGATAAGCCTGCAGATTAACATCATTGTACTGCAACTGTTTTCAAATATTGTGGGACATTAGTTAATATATCTGTTTTTGCATTTTAAAGGGGGAAGACGATCTGAAAGAAAGAAGCATGCGAGATGAAATTAAAACAATCATCCAGATCCCATATCAAGAGCTGAAAACCCTGTATCACATTGAAAGAAAGACTCATCCACTTGAGAAGTTTCCAAGTGTAGTATTAGCAGTTCTTTGCTTCCTGTACCGTCTTGTGGGTTTCAAACCACGTCTGGCCATACACTATACATAAAAATTGATTAATTTACATCCATTACCTCTTATTATCTCAATATAGTAACAAATGGAAATGGGTCAACAAGAGAAAGAAATGTGTGCCTTTAGTAGCATCCTTGGTTTAAATTAACATTAGCATGTCCTGAATCACTTAGCATAAAGGTGCCCCTCTTTGGGCATAACATCTCAAGGAATTTAGCCAGCAACAGGCATGTTATGTTGGAGGCGTTGTTTTGTGCATCGATGCAGAATCGTACAAGAGAGAATCACGATGCATCTAATAATTTTTTTCCCTTTAATAATTTAATTCTTTTTTTAACTTTAATAATGTTTTGCTTTTCCTGCCACAATTCAGACTGATAGAACAACTGATCAATGTTTCTGATATAATTGTAAAATAATTGAGTACACAAATAATGATATATGGAGAGTTAACACAGGAAAATGGCTTACAAGTAGTCTAAAAAATAAAAATAAAAAGACTTTTAATGTTCAAAATTTATAAATTTAAATTTTGAACCTGCTTAAAGGTTCCTTTACTACCTTTACTACTTTAATACCTTTACTCAATAAAGTATCTTTATTATGAATTTGTTTTATGGGAAAATTATATTCCAGACTTGACAAATTTAAATCTAAATAATTGTGTGTAATAAGTTTTACTTTTAATGCTTAAGGGTATTTTTCTGTATTTTTTATAAACAATGCATAGAAGGGTTTTTTCACAGTGCTTGCATTCAAAGGTTTTGAAAGCTTTTTCCATCAGAACATAATCACAGAAAATCACGCATGTTGGTAAAATAAACAATAATTTGGGTAATCCTAATGTATTTCAATTGTTATAACAATGCATGGATGTTTTCTGTTATTGCAACAAGACAAATAAAGAAAATTTTAAAAGATGAATATCTGTGTATAAACCAGTTGCTGTTGCTTCTATCATAATTTTTTTTAAATGTATAATACTTTAACTCAAAATTCTTACTGTTCAAATCTTGATGATCTACAGTTTGGGCCAGCAGGTCAGTGGATAGAGCTGTTAACATGGGCCTTCCCTTCAAGGTGCAACATCTAGACTTCAGGCGCATATGCAATAATTCAGATAATTCAGCAGAGAATGTACTTTTTACACCAAGTGGTAATGTTTGGTGTCTATACCAATTTTAACACAATTCTACAGAACCATAACTGAGAGCATCCTGACTGCCTCTATAAGTGTTTGTTTTGGCAGCACGCTGGCTGGCTCTGGAGGGAAACCGCAGTGTATGGTTCACTCTGTAAAGAGGGTCATTGGCTGTCACCTGCCCTCAACCGATGATTTGTATGATTCCAGAGCAAAGAAGTGGACAGGAAAGATTCCTGATTGCTGAATCTAGTTGTCTTTTCACAGAAGGTTTCTGGTGTGATGGAGTGGTCAGAGTAAATTGGAGGCTTCTGTGAAATCAAAAGGTTTAGTTATAACCATGAAATTAAATGGATACTATCTTTTGGTGGTTCTAAGATTTATGTAAATGCAAGGAAGAACATTCACATTATATAACATATTATATATAAATATGCAAACCGTGAGAGACCAAGCTATCAAAAAGTCATTTCTGGGAGTGGACTAGTAGAACCTAAATGTGGACCTTTTAAAGATGTAACGTTAAATGTAACAGAACTCAAATAAATGAATACAAGGTTTGGCATTTTGTATTCCAGTATGTTTTAAGAAAGATTTCTGGCAGGCATTGAGCCAGGTGGAGGTAAATGGTTTATTCAATGGGTACATAGCCCATTTGCAGTGTTGGTTGTGTTAGTGAGGAGGAAAGACAAGTGATTTTGCATGGACTATTGGTGCCATAATGAGGTCACTATACAGGATACTTTATTCAGTACCAGAAATGAAAATAACTTCTCATTGGTGCTTTGACAAAGCCCCTTCTACACACACCCTAAATTATTTTTACACAAAACAGAGAGAAAGGATAACATTCAACTCATATTTTCAAAAATCAGCTGAGCAAGCTGTAAGATATAATATACACGTTATTACTAAAGGTTGTATAAAAAAGCAAAAAAAAATTAAAGTTACAAATTTCAAGACAAGAGCGTAATATTACTTATTTTTTGTTAGAGCACTGCATGTCTATTTTTTAACTTTTTTAAAAACATTAATATGGACGGGAATCTCCTGGGAAAGTTAAGGTTGGGCTGGAAGAGGTGTTAGAGGGGCCAGCAGGGGGCGCTCACCCTGCATTCTGTGTGGGTCCTAATGCCCCAGTATAGTGACGGGGACACTATACTGTAAACAGGTGCCATCCTTGGGATGAGACTGAAAACCGAGATCCTGACTCTCTGTGGTCATTAAAAATCCCAAGGCCTTTCTTGAAAAGAGTAGTGGTGTAACCATGGTGTCCTGGCCAAATTTCTCCCTGGCCTTTACCAATCATGGCCTCCTAATAATCCCCATCTATGAACTGGTTTCATCAGTCTGCTCTCCTCCCCACTGATAGCTGATGTGTGGTGAGTGTTCTGGTGCACTATGGCTGCCTTCGCATCATCGAAGTGGGACTGCACACTGGTGGTGGAGGGGAGTCCCCACTACCTGTAAAGCACTTTGAGTGGAGTGTCCAGAAAAGTGCTATGTAAGTGTTAATTGTCTCAGTTAGCCTTGGGCAACCCACAGATGAAAAATACCTTCAAGCATTACCATAATTTCTAGCATACTTAACAGAAAATCTCTATCCATTAAAGTTAAAAAATAAAATTTAAATGCTTAGAAATTAGATTAAGATAACAGGTTAAAAGAACCAAAGATGGAGAGGTCTTCAGTTCCATTTAAACAAAGACAGGATGATAGTGTTTTAAGGAGTCTGAAGTTCCTCCTATTAATGACAGCAGTTATAATAATACCAGAGATCTATGACAGGCAATTTGTCTGGATCTTGAATACAATGCAAAACATGATGGGACACCAGTATATATGTCAAGCTACCATTTTTCAGCATTATTTATCTACAATTAGGGGCCTGTTGCTATACAGAAAACACATAATACATTTCCATCCACTTCTGTAGTCAAGATGAGTGGACACAAAGGTTTGGAAAATGATCTGAACTTTTGGAATGCAGAGGTTTGAGTGTAGCCAGCTGATGATTCACTTTCCGCAGAAGATTTCACAATACAAAAATACAAATTGGATGAGATGGCTTCCCAATTAGGTTTTAGCTTTCTGACTAAAAGATAGATACAGTATAGGAGTGTTTCCAGATGATTGCAAAGAGGGTCTTTTGGATTAAAATTGTAGACTAATGTGTTGGGCTGTGTGAGAAAAAGGTGATTCTGAAACAGTTACTGAAAGATGTACATTTACATACATTAAGTATGACATAACATGTATACAGTGGTAAAATACCACCACAAAAAAACTTTTTCACAAATCGGAATTGAGAACTTGACATTTGCAGATGAATGTTGCTTTCTTTACATCTTTTTGCGAGAAATTCATGAAGCCTGTAACATATTTAGATCATTGTCCAACTGGACTATACAGTACATTTTCATTCAATAAACTTTCTACCATTCATTGTTCATTCCAAATTAATTGAAAAATTGTCAGTAATTGTCAAAGCTCTATTGTCACACAAAAACCATGTTTAAGACATCATGAAGATTGCTTTAAATTCTTCACTTCTCCTCCAAATATATTGGTTCATAAGTGTAAAAAATTAACCCTCCTGATCATATATCTTTTTGATTTTACTAATATTTCAAAAACACCTTTACAAGATTGATGTTAATATTCTTTGCAATATTCCCGTCAAATTATTGATTGATTAGCAAGACTACATAGAGGACTTTTCTAGCATCTCAGAGATAGTTTCCAGATCTGTAACTACTTGCAGTAATGATAGTTCTCTATCGGCTGTGCATACAGCACTTCATGGTGAAATAGGCTATCATAACAAAAGGCAGAACATACTTTTCATCTTTGTTTTAGCATTACTTTGGTATTTGGACATTGGATTTAGTCGAGGTAAACATACTAAGTCAGTTTTCTATACAATCGTTCGGGGGCATTTATGCTGTCATCTAATTTACGTGTTGTTGTTGTTTTTTCCCGTTCTACACCATACATTCAAATCTTTCTATTTCTTACCGAGGAAATACGAACCCTCCCACTTAGTTACCATGTTAAAGTCATATTCCACACCCACAGTTTCTCTTCAGAACAAGGAAGAGATGTTCAGTTTCGTTTCTGTAGCAGTGGAGAAAAGCGCTTAAATCAGGTGAGAAAATCGATTGAAACATCTTTGGAAGATTCATTTAAATTATTTTAGCGAACATGTTTATTTACCATTTATTTTAATTAGTACCGAATTGAGTAGTTTGAGTAGAACTGAAGTTTCTTATAAGAGTTTATAATTACATTTAATTAGTGGTAATTTAGTTTGACATTACGTCGAAATATATTCCCATGTATTCATGAGAATTTTTCACACAAATGATCAGTTCGTTATTAAAGCCAAATAAAGTCAGACATTCGGCTAAGATTTGTACTGCAACATGTTGTCTATTAAACTATTGATTTGTTTCTGATTATTTAAGCTTCAAAACAGGATAATGGTATGCATATTAACGACATTGTAAATATTGCAAGAAAAATACGTACTGATGTTGTTTTGTTTTTAGCGAGAATAACGATGGGGAGTGTGAAGAAAGTAAGTACCCTATTGATTTCAATTTGTATTGGCAATGTCCTTTTTTTCCTTTGAACTATTAAGAAAAGCCCATGACATTTCATTAGAAAGTCTCAATGTGTTAATACTGTACTGTATGTGTGCTGATGGCAACTTTTTGTTTTCCATGTTTGAAATGGAATCAGTCTCTGCAGGAGAGAAGGTAATTTAAATGTTTTTTTAATTTTAAAACTTGCTTTTCTATATGTACAACTACCTTTCTTGAAACTACCTCTTCACTTTACAGAATAAATTTAGGTTTTTGTCTGAGCATGACCTAAGTTTGATAACTGGGTGGACTTGAGTAGTCTAGGCTAAGTCCTAGGACTCTCCTGGCACATCTAGTTTTAAGTATGGTCAGTTAAAAAAAATACTCCAGTTAATGCTGTAAAGCACTGAGGAATGTGCACTGTATTAAAGAGCAAATGAATTCTGAAACATGGGTTAGTGGATGTTTTCAGTGGAAAACGTGTGCAGGCCTTATTCTTCTTTTTCTGGAATAGGAGCTCGAAGTGGTGAACTGCATTAATTACCAATTGGCTGTTTCTAATTATGAACCAAGCATAAGAGTAAAAATTGTAGATTTCTAATTTTAGAGTGGGGAAAAAAATCTTATTATAGGCAGTCAAACTTGCCCCTTTAACCTTTGGGATCAGCTAGCAACCTCAAAGATACAAGCACCTCTGGGTAATGTTAGTGACAAGGCATTATTCAATCCACTGCAGTAAAGATTTCTCAAACCTGGATCATTTGAAACCAAGAAAACACCAAAACGTTTATAGAACATAAGGCTTCCTGGCATCCAAGCTTTGGCCATTAATTTTAGCAGGCAGAGTTTGTCATTGTCACAGCCAGCAGCCATATCACAATGCAACTCACAGCTGGCAGCCCAATGTGAGCCTGGCCAGTACCTGGATGAGAGACTCCTGGGAAAGCTAAGGTTGCTGCTGGAAGAGGTGTTAGTGGGGCCAGTAGGGGGTGCTCACACGACGGTCTGTGTGGGTTCTAATACCCCAGTCTAGTGATAGGGACACTATACTGTAAAAAGGTGCTGTCCTTCGAATGAGATGTAAAACTGAGATCCTGACTCTCTGTGGTCATTAAAAATCCCGGGGTGTTTCTCAAAAAGAGTAGGGGTGTTACCCGGCATCCTGACCAAATTTCCCATTGGCCTTTGCCACTCATGACCTCCACAAATCCCCATCTCTGAACTGGCTTCATCACTCTGCTCTCCTCCCCACTGAGAGCTGGTGTGTGGGGAGCCTGCTGGCGCACTCTGGCTGCTGCTGCATCATCCAGGTGGGGCTGCACACTGGTGGTGGTGGAGGGGAGTCTCTATTCCCTTAAACGCTTTGAGTGGAATCCAGAAAAGCACTATATAAGTGGAAGGAATTATTATTATCCTGATATTATCCTCAAATTAACTGGACAAAAAAAGCAAAATGTATATTCAAAGCCTTCTGATTGCATCAACTATGCAAAGTACAAACCTGCATAGCCAGTCTAAGAGGGTAAAGAGCTATAACTCACAACAGTGGTAAAAACAAGGTAATTAATACTTAAATTGTAAAATGTATATACAATAAAAACGTTTCTAAAGCTAGAAACATTGAGGTCACAAAAGCTTACAACACAGCACTGTCAGTCAACTTTGGTCATGAATCACAGGTTTATTTCATCATTCATGCCCCCCTCCGGGATCCTAGCTTTCTCATTGTTCTCCCTAGTCTTCTTCCTTCGACATTACTCTTTGCTTGACTCCACTCAGGTCACTAGAAATTCTTAATTTGCTCTACTTCAACGACTCATTACACTGTGTTTCACTGAGGACTAGATCTTCAGTAATCAACTCTTCTCCTCGCTTTCCTGACTGATCCCTCCCTGTTGATCAGGGGTGCCTCTGTGCAGCCAACATCTGTACCACTGACAGCAACAGCTGCCAGTTTATGGTCATCCCAGTGTGACCATAGGCTACTGATGGTAAGGCCTAGGGAGTGCTCAGGACTCAGTTTGTGCCATCTAGGGAGAAAAAATACACTACTACCAAGTGATGCTCCACTCCTCAACGCTATTGAACCTAGCAAACAAAATGCCAAAACTTTGGAACATAGGATACTCTTCCTCCCCCATCGGCAGGGCTTCCGGGACATCCGTACACCGCCTTCCTCACTTTCATTAGTCTTTTGGTTAGTTGATCATCTTGGTAGTTACAACATCTGTCCAGCACATCTGTTCAGCTCACTGTAGAGACTGAAATGGACTTTCTCAAGCACCTCTAGCTTTAGGAGTCCCACAGATTTATAAGCTAGCCCAATTGCTCCTTGCTCCTTGCTCCAGTTTAGACAGAGACCCCACTCTGTTTGCCTCATAACTGTTTTTATGAGCCAAGAGACATGGCTAATTCCACATAGAGCCTATCCTGTTGGCTCTTCCCTCACGTGGAATTTTACTGCTTCTGAGAGCTAATGACCTCCTTCTGCGGGTGATTTCCATCAACAGATGGCTGTTTCACAAAGCCTCCACTCACTACCTCATAGTGTTCTTATGTTGAATTTTAATTAAAAATGTCAGTATCACCTACAGTATGTACTCAGAAAGGTAATGAATTAAATTGCATGGATATTTTCTACATTAGCAGATGGTATCAAAAGTTTCCCATATGAGAACAGTTGAGAAAAAATTAATGTTAATATTTTGATAAGACGTCATATTTTTAAAACTTTGTAACTTAACTGTTTTTCAGATGTTTAACAGTTTTATTTTTATTATTAAAGGAAGAATTTTTTCCGGTATGCTGAAAAAAATGTTGCAGATCTTCAAATTTGTGGAAAGAAATTCATAATGAATTTCTTCAAATTCTGTTTGACGCATGAGAACGTGATCGAAAAATACATGGATGAGGTACCGTATTACTGTAATTACTGTAATTCTAACCCTCTGAATGTGATTACTGTATACACATCCCAGTAAACATGTTAACATTAGCCCACCATTGGCTGAAGATAATTCTGCCCATTGACCTAATGACCAACATCAGATAAAAATGGCATAATATGACAGATAGACGGCAAAGTAACTAATGTATGTCTATCAACCTAACACTGCATACTCTCCCCCTCTGATGGAGGAGGAGCTCTGTTGTAATCTTTAAAAAAAACATCCACAATATAGCAAATAAACTAAAATTTATATGAGCTTAGTTACAGATGTAAAAAAGAGACTGATTTAATTGTCCTTTTCATTGAATACTGTCCATCCATGGGAGCTAAAAGTAATACAGAGGCTGGTCATCAATAAGCCCAACTGTAACCCACCCACCACAACCCACAGCCTTATAAGTCTATAGTGTTAAACACTGCTGCCCCAGCTATTACAGTACATAATATGATATAAATGCACTTTGTATTATAGAACAGGAAAAACATATGTTCTTTTTTTTTTAAGGTGCTTCACTCCATTTTATTTCTGGGACATATACACAGGAAGTCTTATGAGCCTGACGCATTCTTGACTCAGAACGAAATGGAAAAAATACAAGGAATGTTTCCAGATCCTTTTCTCAAGTTCAAAACCCACCTCCCAAAGCAAACACCATTTTCTATCCTACTTGATGCGGTCAGTATAATCTTTTTGTCTTTGTGTCTCTTATGTTAAATGATTCAGTTTTCACGCATCATCACGGTAAACAGGTTTCCGAATTTAGTATGATTTAAAATGAACATTTTTTTATTCACATGAAATTGACTTGGACCATGTATGACAATTCCCAGAGATTGATTTATGTTTACCTATTGATCTTAAAGAAACCAATTTGAAAGGCTAGATGTTGTATTACCTCCTTTATAACATAGACAAAGTATACATGTGACTTTTTGTGTAGTAAAACACAAAAACTGTATATCAGAAAATCGACAGTGAAAAAGAAGCATAGTCCTTTGACAATGGAAGTTCTGAAGTTAATGTTCAGTTTCACTTGAAAAATAAGGTGAAATGAAAAACCTTTGGTTCAAAACAAGAAAATACTAGTAAGTATTTTTACACATACAAATTTTAGTACTGTATATGTTCAACACTTGTGACCCCACAGCTATCTGCCCCCCCACACACACACTTATTTTTCAACTGAAAAAGAATATTAAGTTGAAAACTTATACTGCCAAAGGATTGTTCTTCTTTTTCAGTTTTAAGAATCTGGGCTTCTTTAAAAAGGTTATCTTGTAACACTTTTTCATAGAGTCCTTGAATGATTTAAGAACAAAATAATCAACAAAGACAGATTTCTTCCATCTATCCACTATCAGAAATATACCTGTTCCTGGTAATCAACCCTAGAACCAAAGTGCACCACCAGTTAACACCAGTTAACCCAACCAGCATGTCCTTGGAAAGTGGGAGGAAACAAGAGCACCCAGGGAAAGCTCATGTGGACATGAAGAGAGCATGCAAACTCCACACAGAATGTGCCGATGTCCTGTGAGGCAGTTAGAACCATCATAGTGCCTAATAAATTGTTTGTTCAAATATGCTAGTATTAGTATTAGCATTAGTATTAGATTACCACATTTGATTTTGTTATAAGTTATAATATGTTGGGATCAGTTTTGTGGTAGATACTCAAAACAGAAAGGGTCATTAAAGAGAGAGCCCCACTCCTCAGCAGTCAGGATCAGCAAGATAACACTGCCAATAAACCTCTCAGCATGACTTTCAGATATGGGAGGAAATGAGAGTACCTGAAGAAAGCCCACACAAACACATGATGAACATACAGTCTTCAAACAGAAGGTGCCTCAGGCCAAAATTGAGTTCAGGATTCCAGAGCAGTGAGTTAGCAGCCTTGACAGTCATCTGACACACTGCCAATCCAGTCTGTTGACATTACTTTTTAATTTGCAACAAAAAAAAATACGTCTACAATAGTGCATTTCTAGGGCTTACAATAACTTACAATATTCAAAATTACAAGTTCAACTAATACCAATACTACTAATAACTAGTTGTATATGAACACACCGTATATGGTTCCGTTTTGTGTGTCCTTGAACATATGTGGGGTTTATTTTTCTAAAGGATATTAATCTTAAATTATAAATACATAATTAATGTATTGTTTATCTATATTTTAATTTTTTTAGGTCGTTCAAATCAAAGGCTGTGAAAATGAAGAGGAAATTCTGAGGTTTCTTGCACAGATGTGGAAAGACATGGACATGCCAAAAAAACCAAGTAAACCAAATGTTAATAATTTTTATACTTTGGAAGCCACTGTTGTCTGCGTCTGCTATAATGATAAACCTGAAATTAATACTCCAATGAAGTATTATGGAGCTTCCTTGTCCTGCCGAGGTAAAGAGGAAAAACAAATCTTCATTGCTCTCTCATGTCTACACACATGGAATACACTGGTAGCTCATGCTGTTGCTTTTGGAGAACATGGCCATGCAATACAGTTCCCAGAAACAGTGAACTGCCAAGCTTTTGAAAGAAATTGGACCACAAATCAATATCAAGCTAAAGAGGCTTGCAAGAAATGTCAGGACATTTTTTTGGGCATTTCATACAGCAGTCAGTCACAAGAAGATTCACAGTGGCCCTTTGGAAACTGTGCAGAGACTGAGTGCCTAAGCAAGCTTCTGAATAAGGATCGTGATCTTTATCATGGTACAAAACTTGTTAAAAATGGAACGACAATTGACATTCAGAAAAATGACATAATGAACAAAGCTAAAAATGCTTTGATCGAATGTTTACAAAAAAGAAATTTTATGACCAATGGCCATACTCTTAAATTTTATAATGATATAACACATGATAATCATGTGCAGTCTTAATAAGTACTTACTGTAGTTAGAACAAAATACATTTGTGCATAGATTTATTATTATTCTATTGTTTTAGTATGTTTAAAATCTCGGTTTAGTTTTTATTCAAGCCATAAACCAGGCTTCTACTGTGTAATCTTCCAGAGATATTACAATGTGTTTGAGGGGACATCATACCAGGCAGAAATTGACACTTTTTCCAGTGGTGACAAAGTGTTAATGTCTCGCAGAGTGAAATAATGAAAATCGCTTATTGAATAACCACTTATGTTGATGCATGTAATACACACAGTTAAGTTCAAATACTCAGAAAAAAGAAATCTGTAGCCATCAATGGTGTCTTGCAGAAAGTTGCTGCTAGATATCTCCAGAAAGTGGATGATATCATGGATGAGAATTAATACAACTTTTCGGGTATTATTTAGGTGTAGAAAAGATTATGAATCACAATCTTATTTTTGGTGTCAATGACTTCCATGAAGCAGCATTCAAAATTCATCATTTTGAAACAAACCATTTGAATTAGCATAACAAATTTCTTGGTAGATTGACTTAATTTGGCATGTGCAAACATTAAAATCTTCTGTTATTCTATGTGTGCAATGCTCCATACATTTCTTTTTATTTAGATTCCTTACTACATGTGAAGTTTTATGTACATACGTGTGAGAGATATTCACTAATTTAAAACTTTAAAGTATTTCTTCAGGTTATCTTTTACATGATTGTATGTGATTACCTTCAGAGCTGTGATCATCATTACAGGAAAATGATATGTTCTTAAATACTTTTTGAACTAAATCATTCTATAATAACATTTTTCAATGAAATTCACTTTTCTAAGTTTTGTAAAAAGTGTTTATTTTATAAACAGTTGCTTTTTTTGGTAAAATTTCAATGCATTTCTGATCCAGAATATTTTAATCTGTTATCTATACTGTATATTGCTCCTATAACGTATTAGTTTTAGTCTATGTTGTGTAGTTTTAATGAATATTTGTAATAAATCATTGACTTTTTCTTACTTTGTGACCCTGCTTGTTTCTTTTGATCAGTGGCTGTCACTTTAGAAATGGGCGCCAGTCCATCGCAGGGCACGTGCAAGCCAATCATACATGGGGACAATTTGGAGCCACGGTATAGGCCCAAGGGGGGGAATTTGCCCCGGACGCTGAAATAACTCCGTACTCTTATCGAGAAATGCCCGGGGATCTTTAATGGCCACTGAGAGTCGGGACCCCGGTTTAACATCTCATCCGTAAAACGGACTTAAAAAATGGACTTGATTTATTTTTACCTACACTAAAACTGAAGGCGCAAACAGTTCAGTTACATAAACTGGCTACAATTAAGAGGGTTGCCATTTCTTGTATAAATGCCACAATTCTAGAAAATTACATGGTTTTAAGACAATGGGTCACATTTATTTGTTCCAAAGCGCAGACCAGAAATGTTTGGCTCGCACAAGCCAGCATATCTAATGCTTTTAAAATCAACTCTAGCTCATTTTTCTCTTCTCTACAACAAGCTAAGCCCAATCATATTACTGAGTTATCCTTCTCCTTATTCACATTCTCTCCTGTCAAAGCATGAACTCTCTCTCTTCTTGATTATTTGAATAGGAAGATGATAAGAGCTCCTTGACCATATAAAATCTCCTGACTTTTTCCTCCACTTCTTCCACTGCACTTTACGAATTGTACCCCTAGCCTTAGCAACTGTTCTTAAGGGTTCCTTTTGGTCTGCACTCATGCAATATACTGTGCCTTGCAAAAGTATTTAGACCCTTCCTATGGTTCTCGTTTTGTGAAATTATAAAATAATGCAAACATTTTTTAACATAACATTTCAATAAAAACCTGAATACACAAAGTGGAAACTTCTGAGGTTAAGATAAGTTATAGTTAAGAGTTATAAGCTATAAGTTAAGAGAAAAACTGATTTTTTTCTGCGGGGTTCACATGGGCGCCCTCACCTGCTGCCGCATCAGGTCGGCCCCCCACCGTCGGGTACTTGAACCCCGGCCTCCAGAGGAGACTCGACAGGGACCCAGCCTGTTGATCTAAAGAGCGATCTCCCCCTAGCCCAGCAGCTGTGGTCCTGCTATTACAGGGAAGGGCGGTGACGTCACCGCTCTGGTAAGCCAGCTCTTACACACTCACCGGTGGCCGTATGCGTTACAATATGTTTATAGCATAAGTCATCAATACCCCAGTACCTAATATGGTAAAGATGGTAGATGCATCTTTAGCAACAACTACAGTTTGTTTAGTTAAGTCTCTATTAACTTTGCACACTGGCTTGCTGCAGTTTCTGACCACTTTTCTTGACAGATTTGCTCAAGATCTCTCAAGTTGCTTTGGGATCCCTTCCAGAGAGCAGTTTTCAAGCATTTCGCTATAGACAATAAAGCTCTAACCTGCTACATTATTTAATAAACAACTTACAGGAAATTTGGTTTCACTGTTAGGCTGTAGACTAAAACCCACGTGACAATTCAGTTTCCTCTAAGAAAGAGGTGTTTTTCGATCAGGGTTTAGCGGTAAGTATTTTCTTGTCTCGCTCTTCATTTAATGAAGCACAGTCCTAAATCTCACAGGGTTAAAAAAATACGCCCAAAGTGTAACTCACAAAAATAATCTGGTCATAAATAATTCAGGGAGTTAAAAATGAAAAGTAGTGTTTAAAATGTGACTTTGAACTCTACAGAAAGCCCAAACCAGAGAGTCTGGACCTACAGTAGGATTGTATTTTCATCAGACTGAGGTCAAGTCTGCGTTGGAGCTGCTAAACTCTGAAAAGGAGTGCAAACCAATCCTAGAGTATTTGATTAATAACTAAAACATATAACAGCATCTAATTGGCATAATTACTTCTAAATTAAATCGAATGTTTTAAACTACATTGTTATGTCAACTCTGATTTCTGAACAAATTAAAATATATTATGGTATCTATTTTTCAGGGTTTTGATTATTTTTTTTTTTAAGATGTGGAAGAGTTATCTAAATGTAATACTGTGAATGAACCACATATTTTTCCGGTTGACATTTTAGGCTGCATTACACTGCAGTGGGCGGTTTCAGCCATTATGTACAGTATGCACACAGTGAGTCAAGCAAGGTGTGGTGGAAACAAAACATCTTTAAAATGCACTATAAGAAGGAAATTAACGTGATGCAAGGTACAATAAGTGACAAGAATGATCCGGAAGTGTATGTAAATAGCAAAATTTCAATCAAAATAAAATAAATAAAATAAATTACCACAGTAGTGTATGAGGAGTATAACAACATTAAGCGAAGTGACAAAGCAGCTGAAACACCTGCTTTGTTATTTCTTCGTGGTTAACTGTGATTCCTGTGGGTCTATTTATCACATTCTACCCAGTTTTGAGGATGTAAAAAGTGTTGTTGTGCTATAAATGTGACTTTCCCTGGTCCAGAATTATTTTTTCTGAGGCAGGTTTAATGGGGATTTTATTTTGAAAGGTGCCGCCACGCCAGCATCGCTTAATATAGCTTCACGCTGCTCTACTACGACACAGACAGGTCTGAAAAAGACCGAGTAACTTCCGCAGTTCACGTTCTTGACGGTTTGGCCGCGCTGCCGAGAGAAGGTAAGAGAAATTAGATTAAAAACGGACAAGGACTTCGTACTGATTTAAAAGATATCGAGTTGGACAAATAGGCAGGTTTGTGATACTTGTACACCACATTTCGCATTAGAAAGGAATAATATACGTCACAGAATATCAGCGACGCCATTACAGTCGACGTGTTTTCTTTCTAGTCCCTTGCATAACGAGTTTACTTCGTTTCGTTTCAGTGTAGGTGCTGTTATAGGTTTTTGTAGTCCTTTTCGTTTGTATGTTCTGTTTGCTCACTATGAAAATTAAATGATGTGGCTACAGGACCCGATTTGTAAACCATGTTTACAACTCATTATTCTCAGAGACATTCTGTTCCAGAAGCTGCTCTCTTGAAAATGTAGACCTGATTTCACTCGTACTAGTAAACGGAATTCACGCAAAATCAAGTTGAAAATAATTTAACAGATGTAATACTTTCGAATATTTATATAATTGTATTCATGTATTTTTGCATTCATTAAGAAGCTTAAGATGGCATTGGATAAAAAAAGTAAATTGAATCTACAGTAGCAATGAATACGTAGAATTTCACGTTTATAATGGAATATTATTGTCCTATATTTACATTATAGATGCAGTAGGCAGACAAGCCTTATAACTTATGTTAAATAAACTGGGTGTGTGTTTAACGTCGTTGTTTCTGCAAGTTTTGCTTTCTCTTTTAGGTTCGTGTAAATATGTGAAAAAATACTTAGACGCTGTTTTAATGTGTCTTTTTAAAAGACTTTTTTGACAAACGCAGTTTAAGTATGCTGTATGCCTTACATATTTAAACATGTTTCCTTATTAATAACGGGTTATGGGAAAGCACGTTCTTATTAGTCATTTAGTCTAGATTGCGTGCGCACGAAGTCATACACGGGGATCTTTTTGAAAATAACGAGTGGTTTACTAACTTCATTACTACGTGGGTTTTTTTCTTTCGTCACTAGTAAACTGAACAGACCATTGTGGTTGGAGTCAGGAACAATAGAGATAAAGAAATTCCACACAAAACTCAAAATAAAAAAAAAGGTCCTCTCAACTAGAAAACATCTGAACTGTTTTGTATAACAATAATGTGTAAATTATAGGAAAACAATGTGTGGAGGGGTAGAATGATATGTTAACAATGAGAAGGAAATAAAACATAAAGTGCCAAAAGTCTGTAAAATATGTATTATAAGCCACAAAAATTGATAAAACCTTAAAAGGTGTAAAATAAATATTTTAAAGACCAGAGACAGATAATTTTAAATTCATAATAATATTGAGTGAATATTAAGGTATTATATACGAAAAGACTATGATGAGACCTCATTATGAGAATACAAACAAATCTTCTCAATCTTCTCAATGGGGAAAAAAAAACATTTTTCACTGAAAATGTCCCACGCATATTTGACACGTGGTCTCCCAAGTTCAACCATTATCTCCTTGTGGTTTTAATATTATTAAATATTAATAGCTGCAGGTGTGAAACTGTGTTGCACTGTCCAGTATTGCTACCTCGCAGCGTTGGGACCCTGGGTTCAGTTCGTGGGGTGATATCTATATGGTGTTTGCATTGTACTCCCCTGTGTTCGCGTGGGTTTCCTCTGGGCGCTCTGTTTTGTTCTGGTTGATTGGCTTCTAGGAAAATTGGTCCTGGTGTGCGTTTTGTCTGTATGCCCTGTGATGGACTGGCGTCCCATCCAAAGTGTATCCTGCCTTGTGCCCATTGCTTGCCGAGGACAGGCTTCGGCCCCCTCATGAACTTGTGTTGGATAAAGCGGTTATAAGATGGATGGATTAATAAGTGCTTAATTTTAAAGCTGTAGAATTTAAGTGGAGGCTGCACACAGTGTATGCTGACTACATGTGACCTGACGTTTTCAGAGATATGAAAGAGTGCAGGCGTTGACTGAGAAATTTAACGAGGAAAAAAACAAATGAAAACATTTTCAACGTGTTTTAATTTTATGCGATGATGATTTTCAAAGTGTGAAAACCATAATAAACATTCTGCATTTTTAGAGGTGTAGCAGCAAGGCTTATTAAAAATACAGGAATTAGGTTTGCTGCTCCCTTGCTAGTCCCTCTCTCCTTTAACTCAGTGGTGCTGGATACTGAGAGGCCAGTCCATTTGGTTCACATTTAAGGTGTTTTTCTAGCTGATAGATTGTCCTATAAGGAACAACTCCCAAAGCTGAGATTCTCCAGCAACCTTAATAAATGGTCATCTCTGGCGCCTTACTGTCTGGGAGATTCCAAGGGAGAGTCTCATCCCAAGTTTACAACCCTAAGGTCAGAGTGCATTGTTCCTCATCATCAGCCTATCAGAAACTGGTAGGGCAGGGTAACCCCACGTGGGTCTCAAATGCCCATGAAACTTTCAACCAATAAACGACCTTAGTTCCTCCAGGTAAAACAGGCACCACAGGGCTCCTCCGTGCTCCTCCTGGACATTCTTCGACTCAGCTCGGACAACCACGTAACGGCCAGTGTGCCCCAAGTGCTGGGACTTTCCTTTGTTCTAAGAGTCGAGAACGGAGGTCGCCAGCGCGTAACCAAAGGATCCAGCCAAGGTTATCCCAGCAGCAAGCCTCTTGAAGCCACCGCGAATGCTCACCTGATCAATAAGTGAACTACGGTCGGAACTGTGGACAGCTGAATCACACAATTCAGGAGTAGCGCTACATCGGGAACGAACCAGTCTTCTTCCTGTCTAAAGAGTGTGACCTGCTTGGACCCGCAGTCACTTTTCTCATGTGCACAAACTGCTAGTAAGCCAGAACTAACTAGCCGGTCTTCAGAGAGTCCACTGCTAGAGCATCGCAGCAGAAATCTCTCCCACATCCCACGCCGAACCAGCACTGCCTGGCACCGGGCCAGAGAGCGCCGATTGGACACGACAGCCTGCCACTGTTCCTTTGTGTCCGCAGGAGATCTGAATCCACACAGATTGGATGAGTATTCAACATTCTGCATTACAGCTCGAGAATTCAGTTGTTACCTCAACCCCAGTTGATATCAATTTAATTCCTGTGAGTGATGTACTTGCTTTTGAGTGTCTAGTGTAGAAGTTGTAATCCAAGTTCATTTACGAAACAGTCTTAATGAATGGTATACTGAATGTATGTCCCTCTTGGTTTTTAACTCTTCGTGATTGAATATATACCTTTTGTATTCTGCTAATCCTCACTATAAGATCTGTTATGTTTATATGCACATTTTATGGATTAATAAATGTATTCCTGTGTATTAGTATCCGTTTGTGTGCGTGCTGAGTTATCCTGCTGGGTCGGTCTTCTACTAGCCATCAAAGAATCATTTTGTGAATTACTGCTACAATTAATAACTGTCCCAGTAAATGCACAAAACCCCTACATTTATTGGTGCCTCGTGAGAGGATGCCTACAGAGGTAATCAGATTTGAGGTTTTCTTGCAGGATGCCATTATGGTGAAAATAAATAAACCCAAACCTGGTATTAATATCACCATGGTACTTGTTGGGTAATTATGTGTTTTGTTGTCGAGGTGGTTAGGCGTTAACAGGCAGAGGCAGTTCGATGCACAACATGATATAAACATGTACAATGACAGAGGAGAAAGTCCAGGGGTGACAGGTGAGATCTTCAGACTTACAAGTATTCTTTAACTATTTGAAGATGAAGGAGAAAAAAAAATGAAACTGTTATACAGTATCTTTAAATTATACCGGAACTAATGGACAGTTTAGTTCTTCTATAAGTTGTAGCAGCAAGGTTTATTAAAAATACAGGAATTAAGTTTGCTGCTCCCTTGCTAGTCCCTCTCTCCTTCATCTCAGTGCTGCTGGATACTGAGAGGCCAGTCCATTTGGTTCACATTTAAGGTGTTTTTCTTGCTGAAAGAGTGTCCTGATAAGGAACAACTCCCAAAGCTGAGATTCTCCAGCATCCTTAATAAATGGTCATCTCTGGCGCCTTACTGTCTGGGAGATTCCAAGGGAGAGTCTCATCCCAAGTTTACAACCCTAAGGTCAGAGTGCATTGTTACTCATCATCAGCCAATCAGGAACTGGTAGGGCAGGACAACCCCACGTGGGTCTCGGATGACCATGAAACTTTCAACCAGTGAACGACCGTAGTTCCTCCAGGTAAAACAAGCAGCACAGGACTCCCTCGGTGCGCCTCCTGGACATTTCACGAACTCGGCTCCTCCTAAACTTTTCTCAAACTCAGCTTGGACAACCACGTAACGGCCAGTGTGTCCGTGTGCCGGGACTTTCCTTTGTTCTAAGAGTCGAGAACGGAGGTCGTCAGCGCGTAACCAAAGGATCCAGCCGAGGTTATCCCAGCAGCAAGCCTCGTGAACCCACCGCGAACGCTCGCCTGATCATCAAGTGAACTATGGTCGGAACTGTGGACAGCTGAATCACACAATTCAGGAGTAGCGCTACATCGGGAACGAACCAGTCTTCTTCCTGTCTAAAGAGTGTGACCTGCTTGGACCCGCAGTCACTTTTCTCATGTGCACAAACTGCTAGTAAGCCAGAACTAACTAGCCGGTCTTCAGAGAGTCCACTGCTAGAGCATCGCAGCAGAAATCTCTCCCACATCCCACGCCGAACCAGCACTGCCTGGCACCGGGCCAGAGAGCGCCGATTGGACACGACAGCCTGCCACTGTTCCTTTGTGTCCGCAGGAGATCTGAATCCACACAGATTGGATGAGTATTCAACATTCTGCATTACAGCTCGAGAATTCTATTGTTACCTCAACCCCAGTTGATATCAATTTAATTCCTGTGAGTGATGTACTTGCTTTTGAGTGTCTAGTGTAGAAGTTGTAATCCAAGTTCATTTACGAAACAGTCTTAATGAATGGTATACTGAATGTATGTCCCTCTTGGTTTTTAACTCTTCGTGATTGAATATATACCTTTTGTATTCTGCTAATCCTCACGATAAGATCTGTTATGTTTATATGCACATTTTATGGATTAATAAATGTATTCCTGTGTATTAGTATCCGTTTGTGTGCGTGCTGAGTTATCCTGCTGGGTCGGTCTTCTACTAGCCATCAAAGAATCATTTTGTGAATTACTGCTACAATTAATAACTGTCCCAGTAAATGCACAAAACCCCTACATTTATTGGTGCCTCGTGAGAGGATGCCTACAGAGGTAATCAGATTTGAGGTTTTCTTGCAGGATGCCATTATGGTGAAAATAAATAAACCCAAACCTGGTATTAATATCACCATGGTACTTGTTGGGTAATTATGTGTTTTGTTGTCGAGGTGGTTAGGCGTTAACAGGCAGAGGCAGTTCGATGCACAACATGATATAAACATGTACAATGACAGAGGAGAAAGTCCAGGGGTGACAGGTGAGATCTTCAGACTTACAAGTATTCTTTAACTATTTGAAGATGAAGGAGAAAAAAAAATGAAACTGTTATACAGTATCTTTAAATTATACCGGAACTAATGGACAGTTTAGTTCTTCTATAAGTTGTAGCGGCAAGGTTTATTAAAAATACAGGAATTAAGTTTGCTGCTCCCTTGCTAGTCCCTCTCTCCTTCATCTCAGTGCTGCTGGATACTGAGAGGCCAGTCCATTTGGTTCACATTTAAGGTGTTTTTCTTGCTGAAAGAGTGTCCTGATAAGGAACAACTCCCAAAGCTGAGATTCTCCAGCATCCTTAATAAATGGTCATCTCTGGCGCCTTACTGTCTGGGAGATTCCAAGGGAGAGTCTCATCCCAAGTTTACAACCCTAAGGTCAGAGTGCATTGTTACTCATCATCAGCCAATCAGGAACTGGTAGGGCAGGACAACCCCACGTGGGTCTCGGATGACCATGAAACTTTCAACCAGTGAACGACCGTAGTTCCTCCAGGTAAAACAAGCAGCACAGGACTCCCTCGGTGCGCCTCCTGGACATTTCACGAACTCGGCTCCTCCTAAACTTTTCTCAAACTCAGCTTGGACAACCACGTAACGGCCAGTGTGTCCGAGTGCCGGGACTTTCCTTTGTTCTAAGAGTCGAGAACGGAGGTCGTCAGCGCGTAACCAAAGGATCCAGCCGAGGTTATCCCAGCAGCAAGCCTCGTGAACCCACCGCGAACGCTCGCCTGATCATCAAGTGAACTATGGTCGGAACTGTGGACAGCTGAATCACAGGATTCAGGACTATCGCTACATCAGGAACGAACCGGTCTTCCTGTCTAAAGAATGTGACCTGCTTGGACCCGCAGTCACCTTTTCCGTGTGCACAAACTCTGCTAACACTAACTAGAGAGCCTTCAGAGAGCCTACTGCTAGAGCATCGCAGCAGAAATCTCTCCCACATCGCACGCCGAACCAGCACTGCCTGGCACCTGACCAGAGAGCGCCGATTGGACACGACAGCCTGCCACTGTTCCTTTGTGTCTGCAGGAGATCTGAATCCACACAGATTGGATGAGTATTCAACATTCTGCATTACAGCTTGAGAATTCAATTGTTACCTCAACCCCAGTTGATTTCAACTTAATTCCTGTGAGTGATGTACTTGCTTTTGAGCGTCTAGTGTAGAAGTTGTAATCCAAGTTCATTTACGAAACGGTCTTAATGAATGGTATACTGAATGTATGTCCCTCTTGGTATTTGTAACTCTTGAATATATACTTGAATATATATACCTTTTGTATTCTGCTAATCCTCACTATAAGATCTGTTATGTTTATATGCACATTTTATGTATTGAGGAATCATTCAAAGAATAATTTTGTGACTTACTGCTACAATTAATAATTGTCGCAGTAAATGCACAAAACCCCTACATTTATTGGTGCCTCGTGAGAGGATGCCTACAAAGTGATGTTCATTATAACAAAATGGCAATGAATGCTTTTGTTATATATTTTAGTGTTGAAACTTTGACTCAGATGCTTGTGTTTTATTTAGGCACTCATTTGTCCCATCCTTCAAACGTTGGAACTTTTCCAAACCTAATGACGACATGTACAATCTCAAGGTAATGTTCAAAATGTATACTTTTATAATTATCTAGGAGGTATTAAATTCTGTATTACACTTTAATAGGCAATGATTTACACTAGGTGTTTGGTATTGGTATTTACAGTTACGAATAAACATGTAAAATGCTGTTTTATTGTGTAATATGGTAAATGGTCATATAGCAAGTGACCTAATGCTTTACTGTATGTATTATTTTAATATACGTAACAGATTACAGGAGGCCACCTTATTTGCCCTTTAAATAGGGAGACCTTTAAATAACAAGCTACACCAGCTGGGAAGAAGGTGCAATGAGTAGATCTATCACGTGAATCTGATAAAAACATGGGTAATCAAGAAGACTTTATTAATGGAATTAATAAACACATATGATGACATATTAAACCCTGTGCAAGAAAGTACCTGTGTGTTGCAGCATGAGATCAGGACACCTCCAAGGAAAATTACATGTTGAGCCATAATTGGCTATCAATATTTAGGATATAGGATGAAAGATGAAATGTCCAAGGAAAAAAAAGTCATTGTAATATGCGAGTAGCTAACCATGTTACAAGAAAGAGGAAAAAATACTGCTATTATTTATTGGGAAGACAGTTACACTTATTCTGGATCATGCACCATTAATCTGGATGTGCCAGAACTATGAAAAAAATTGCAAGAATCACGTTGAGGTTTCTTTCTCATCAGCCATATGGAGTCCACCTCTTTTTTTCTTTATTCCGTAACAGGGGTCTGAGCTGTGGGTATTGTATTTGTATAAGATTGCTATATAACTAACTCAAAACCACAGCACTATATTTCATATATGGCTAAATCAATTGCAGTATACACTTATGATGCTATGATATTTCTGAAACCACATTTTGTGAACAATAGTCATTATTATAACTTCACGTTTTTGCAGCTCTTCAAGTTTGAAACGTCTGAGAAAGGATTTCCGCAGTGTTAAAGCAGGTAGAATTAAATTTTTATTTCACTAAGAAAAAAATTAAAGTTTTGCATTCTTTCACTTGGATTTTCTAGTTTTGCAGATTTAATCTTTAGATTTTGCAGTTTAATCTTCTTAAATAATAGGAATGGTATGTTTCAGAATGTGATCCCAAAAGTTTAATTATTACTTTTATATTAAACTACTACTAAAGAAGTATAAATTCAATTTCAGTGAAACAATTATATTTTAAAGCATTTAAAGTATTTTGAACATATTTCTGGTCAAGAGAAGGTTTCCAAATTCTATTTTTTTAGCATTTAAAATCAATCACTGTTCAGGGGCTGTCTTAGAAAATGCATACCTCTACCAGAATGGGAAAGCACTTTAAATTAATTTGAATAAAAAAATAAGGATCTATATTGGACACCTGTAGCAAAAGTGAGCCATAGAAATATTCCTATAATATTTTTTAAACTTGTTTGGCTGAGTTGTGTTCAGTTAATCTTCCTCATGAATTTATTTATGCAATTTTATGCAACTTGCATTACCCTCCAGAATCATTACCATCAGTTGTAATCAATACTCAGTGAAATGCATCAAATCCGTTTTCTAAGAATAAGATCATAATTGGAAAATATATATACCCCATTTGGTAAAGTTTGGATTCCATTTGTTTTTAAGTGAAATTCTATTTTTCTGTTGTTGGATAGATGATCCAGGTTACCTTGACCACATATCCTCACAGGTGGTCAAGTACCGACACACAAAGGTTCCTCTTCCGAAGCCACAGAAATATGACTTGAGAATCGGGGGCCTGAGTGACACCGTCTACTCAGGAAACGAAGAGGAGCTTGAAGCTTGGAAAGATTTTTACCTCCCAGAAAGTACAGAGATGGAAGTCATTGGTACAATTGATAATTTTCCCAGTTTGGCAGTAGGTCTGCAGCTGATCATCTTAGCAGGCGAAGATGGTAAAGTCTACGCTTACGAAAACGAGGTGTTGCACCTAGTGGCCGAGAGCCTGAACGATCTGTTTGATTCCGGAGCCGTCTTTCCTGGCATCAGATCCTACAATCTTGGGGAATGTTTTGAGGAGCCGGTAAGATTTTAAATTTGTCAAAAATTGATTATGGCAAAAATACATAAATAACTGTCACAGCTTAAAGGGTAGGTAGAGAAAAACAGAATTTTCGTAGATATTGAATACATGAGCTTTGATGTCTAACAGGTTCTTTATTGCTCTCCAGTGTATTTAAAAGGCACATTTATAACAGGAAAGTATGTGCTTAATTCTGTAATGTGCAATTTGCTGTAACACACATAACTGTGGAAAAATCCTATATAAAACAGAGGGTTAGATACATTTCATTTCAGCATGTCATATGTTTCATTTTTAGTTCTATTATGTTGCATGTTTGTTTTAAACTTTTAATCAAAGCCGTGGTATTGGTCATATGGTAGTAGTATACATTTCATTTACAACAAAAGTTCAGGGGAAGACAAGGTCCTCATGGGAAGGATATCAAGTAAAATTCAAGACATAGTCACTCCATGAGACTTGTCTGCACAATCTGTGATGTTATTGCTGTTTATTTTATCCTTCTTTAGGTCTACCCCAGTCTAGAGCCACATTAGAAACAATACACAGAATTCCAGTAGAACTAAAACTTCTGTTGAGAGTGCAGGACAAACCTGTCAACCTGGGAAGTTGCTAACTCTATGGTTGGTTAGCCAGATCCTGATTGTGAAACTTCCTGACCCTGGTGAAGAATTCTTATTGAGGCTTACCATCACCTATGAATAAGAATCAATAGGTTCTAAAACCATATACATATGTTCATGATGTGAATACAACCTTATGTCTGGAATTTCTCTATTACAGGCTGGTTAAACAGAAACTGGCACAACACTGCTGTGACAGTCAGCTGAATTAGTCACCATCTGAGAGGAGCCAGCTGACGATCCTTACAGTCCCTATACCTGACAGCCATGCTCCTCTCTATTTAAACATGTGCTCCCTTTGTAGCAAGAGGGTGTGTGACCAAGCCGGGTACAGGATGAAAGACGCCACACACTGGGGCCCTGTGGGAGAACACAGAGTTTTCATAGAGAGGATCGCAGCTGTTGGCTATCAGTCTCTCATGAACCTGCACCTTTCCAGCAGTGTTGTGCAAACCTTGCGAAAAAATTCTGTCAAATGTTTTCCCGGAACATTTGAAAATGTTGTGACAAAATGTTTAATTAGTTACAAGAGTTTATATTATAGTTGCGTGAGCCTTATCTGTGCTCCACATTGGGCTTTACTAATTCAAATTTTTTAAAATGTGTATCATTAGCCCCATTGAGCATTTCTGAGAACCTGGCCTTTTAGCAGCATTGTTGGAATTTGTTTTACTGAACGTAAAATGGCAGTAGGCAGGATAGCAAATAAGAATGAAAACGCTGTTTTAAAAATGAAAAACTTCCTCTGAACATAGTTCTTAATATTGTGTACTGAAAGAACTCTTCGTTTACGTGTACCTTCTGATTTTTTTATATCAAAATATGACACCACTTTGTTTTTCCAGATATGATCAGTGTTAGAGGTAGTTAAGGCTCGTTTCAGTTGCAGTCACCCTTTGGTTTGCTTTATTGGGGGGTGGACACCTCTACTCTCTTTCACACAGTCAGAGCTCACCTAATTGCCCATACAGCCTGTGGCTTGTCTGAAAATACGAAGACAGTTTTGTACTGTGTGCACGTCTGACAAATATATTGCCTCAGATCACAAAAAGTACTGTGACGTATTTGAACTTGTTAGAATGTGTGGCAATCATAAAACTAATTCAACCGATTACACTTTAAACTTTATGAATTTTGAGAGCAGTTATGGTCAGGTGTTTAAGATTTTCTGTTATTTATGTTATTTATAGGATGCATCAGTAACTTTGTGTTTTTGTATACTGAGAGGCTATTAAGGTCTCTGAGCACATGTGATTGGTTCAGTATATATACATGTAGTTTGAACCTTGCAGATGGCTGATAAGGGTGTAATAGTAGTTTTTGTAATGATGAAATAAATATAAATGGAAATGGAATTAATTTAGTACCTTTAGAAAAAAATTTCAGTAGTAATAAATGCCAACACAGTACAAACAGATAATTTGTTCATGTTTGGCCTTAACTCTTTGTATTTGTATTTAACTCTTTGACAAGCTGGTCATATGAATAAGGTAGTTGGAAACCTCTTGGATAACGAATAGATGAACATGATTACCCATATAGCCGAGCATTTGTCTGCTTCTTGCTTTTGTAGTTGTTTGGGAGAGAGAGAAATTATTTTTTTTAATATTTAACTTTGTATTTTAAGACAGAGGATGAGCTGCAAGAAATGATGGAAGATGAAAAAATAAAACAAATTGAAGAGAAGACCAAAGAAGAACTCAAAAGCACAGAAGCTGAATTTCTGGAAATCCTGGATCAGATTGAAAGGCAAAAGAAAGGACAGGATTGTAAGGCACTTGTGCCCTACAATTTGTGTTTGACACATCTTTTGATGCCGTTGTTAAGTGCCAATGATCCAGATAAGAAAAAAGTTCATCAGAGGGCCAATACTAGAGGTCCATTTACCAGCTGTGAAATGGTTTATTGAGTTGCTGTGGATCAGGGGTTTGTTTCAATGTCGTGGACACGTGAGTACAAATACAAAACAGAATTTATTACCTCCAGTTTTGAACTTTTGGTGCTTACTATATTTCTTCCCAATCAAAACTTCTTGTGTATTGTGTACATCCCGTAAATAACAAAATCCTGAAAATGTAAATGTGAGCACAGACTACCCAAACATCCCCTCACTATTGTGACGAGTGAGCTACGGAGTTTTGTGGGTGTAGATGGGGAGGTGGTTGGAGGGGCATGTGAGAGAGATGCGCAATGGGGAGACTTACAGTGGATATCAAACGTATTCACCTCTCTTGGACTTTTTTGTATTTTAAGGTGTTATAATATGTAATCATAATGTATTAAAAGTGGGAGTTTTGGACATTGGTTGACGGAAAACACTCTGTAATGTGTTTGTGTAATCTGAGTTAAATGTAAAAAGTCCAAGGGGTGAATACTTTTGATAGCCACTTAGGATATACAGTAGCTATGTATAGCAATGTGTATATGTAGGTGAGTGGAAGATGTCAAGATCAGTATCTAAACGTCCTATGAAACGACTGTTACATATTGCATTTAATGTATCGGTACCCTTAAAATTAAAACGGGTGGTAGTTTTTTTTAAGCAAAAACTGTGGTGGGTGTCTGGAAACTTAGCAGTCTTGTAGCACATTCCTCTGGATCCTTGAACTCATTGGTGTGTGAGGTTTTTAGCACAAGCTCCTACCAACAGCCAAATGGATTTTTTTTAAAAGATGTCCATATTCTAATCTTCCATTTCTACTCTCTCGCACGTAAATGCTTCGGCTGCTGTGTGTACCTTTTCTCGCACCCCATTTTCACGCTTTGCAGCTGCCTCCTTGGTTCATTCTTCACGAGTGAAGGGGTTTTGTCAGCCTCAGCTTTTCCTGCCAAGGCTGTCATTGCATTATTCTTTTGAGATAATTCTAAATATTAAATGAATTGAAAAAAGAGGGCTCAATGGGGAATATTTTTTACTGTCACATCTGTATACTTTATGTAATGCATCTCTAGACAAGTGATGATTAGCAAAGCTACAGTACACTGATAGTTGCCACTTTATTTACAATATACATGCACTTCTTTATTTTGCACTTATGATTGCATCGAGTGATTTATTTTTGTTGCCTTTAGTGAAAATGAGTGAAAACAGTCTGTAGTGAGTGTTATGGTGTGCTTCCTGACATTTCCTGACTCCTCGACTGAAAACAAGCAAAGTAAATAAAGGAAAAAATGCCAATACCACTCTCACTCTGTTTATTCAAAGCTTTGTAGTGTTAAATACATTGCTGGCAGCCATATCACCCTGCAACTCACAACTGGCGACAGCGTTAAACTTCATAGCCTCCTAATAATCCCCATCTATGAACTGGTTTCATCAATCTATTCTTCTCCCCACTGAGAGCTGGTGTGTGGTGAGCGGACTGGTGCACTATGGCTGCTGTTTCATGAGCCAGGTGGGGCTGCACACAGGTGGTGGTGGAGGGGAGCCTCGATTACCTGTACAGCACTTTTCAGTGGAGTGTCCAAAAAAGTGCTATAGAAGTTTAAGGAATTTTATTATTATTATTATTATTATTGTTATTATTATTATTATTATTTCATCTCGTCTGCCCCAGTACGAGGAGCAAACTACACCACAGGCAAATATTCATCGGTCGAATTAGGGGAATTAAAAGATTTACATCAACACTTCGTACCAAGAATACTGTAACGAACGCGGCCTTGGGTTCGGAATGGACAGTCATAACGCTCAGGAAATGGGGTTGAACAACATTTATTAACTCGAACCGGGGAAAGGTACACACACCCACAGGGGCAGGGGTTACAGCGCCATACCTACACCAACACACAGACACGAAGGGAAGAGACCGTCTCCCACCCTCCGCCCCACTATATACAGTCCCGTAGTCCAGTCCCCAGGCTGTCTTGCGTGCGCAAGGCTAACGCGCCCAGCGCGGCGCTGCAATACGTACAGTATGAATCTTAAAATAACCTCATGAAATTATTTTTTTTTACATAAAATATTATGAGTTTTAAAAAGTTACATCTTGCTACCACATGAAGAACGTATCTCCGTGGCAACTTTTCTCCGCTTTGAGAGGCTACATTTTTTTAAAATCTTTTTTTATTTATGCCTAACAAAAGAACAAAAATGACAATACAAACAAGAGTACATATAACAATTCAAAACAAAAATATCGTCAGGGGTACATATTACTACAGCAATTCAAGTTATGAAAAAAAGATTAAACAAATGAAATAAAAATAATGTCCGCACCGCTTTCATATTTTTGCATTTCGAAATAGTCTGCAAATACCCCCTTACTTCCATTTTAAAATACTCAAACAGAGGGTACTTCCCAGACCACTTCATTTTATGTATGTGACAACGTGCCAGTATAATAATTAAATTTATTACAAACGAAATTTTGATATTGTTTTCAATGGGGCTGAAACTTAACATCTTTTTCATCAAAACAAATATCAATATTGGTACAGAACATTTTTACCCTAGGACATAACCAAAACAAATGCTGAATAGTTTCAAGGCTATTGTCACACACACAAAAAACACATTTGTCATCTATATTTTAAATCGTTGGGTAAAAGCGAGGCTACAACATGAAACGTGGCCATTCCGCGAGGACTTCTGGGTAATTCCCTGCAGCGGCACAGTGTCTCCTACCCTTCATATGCGCGTCCCCGCTCAAGTCTGCAAGGGCTTAGGGAGTCCCATTTCTAAGTCAGTGTTTCACAGGGGGGCTCAGGAGACCTTGATGTCCCCTTCTCTGAGGTCCGCAATGGGGCAGAATACGCTGAAGGGAATCGCCCCCATGTTCTCTAGGTCTAGCCCATCAAAGCAGAGAGAAGTGGCCGTGGAGAATGAATGATTCACGTGTTAGTAAAATTAAGCTTTTTTTTTTTTACAGCTTTGAAACTCATAATATGTTATGTTAGAAAAAAAATCATGAGGCTACTTTAGTTACATACTGTATGTATTCTAGGTACGACGTTTTGACATAAAATGTTCTATTTCCTCATTTCGACTGAGGGATAATAATCGTTTACCTGCAGTGTAGTTTTTTGACGGAATACTTCGTAGTATACGTATTTAATAGTACAAATCTTTTAAGTATTGCCAAGTTCACCTTATTTAGTTCACATTAATATTATACAACGCGTTTTGTTCCTCGTTCTGTCGTGTCTACAGGAACAGACGATAGGAAATGCATCTTGTAAAGCTTTGAGAGAGTGGTATCGCCAAGGTTTCCTTAGTTTACTTCGCCCGTTTCGAGTCGAGCCTCTCGACATGAAATGAACACGACGTGTCACTACTTTTGTGCAGGGATAGACGAGATGAAATTGAATTTAATCAAACTGCGAGCGGAGAATGAAAAAACTCTCAAAATACCGACATGCCACTGGAAAAGAAACTTCAACAACAGAAAGCATTTTCACCTTGAGTCGAGTAACCAGCGAGATGTGGCGTCACGGAAGTGAGGACTAGGAGGAAGAGCTTAGGCTGTAATGTTTAAGGTTAAATGTTACATTTGGAGATTTTGATATTTTATATTTTACTAGACCTGATTTGGATAAAGGATATGTTTTTAGAATGTATCTGTTATTTTGGCGAAATACTCCATCCACATAAAATAAATGGTCTAATACTGCTCCCTCTATTAATGCTTTAAAGGTAGAATTCCTTTTTATTTAAATTCGATTAGAAATTCAAAGAATCAAAAGGCAGGACATACAATGGGAATAAGTAAAACGCTTAATTTCCATCTTTTATAATTCCCGACGTTTAAATAAAAACTTAATTTAAAAAAGTTTAGGGTGTAATGAAGGGCACATGTCTGAATACGGAGGGCAGAGCCTCTGATTAGGCAATTGCACCAGCAGCCGAGACAGAACTGAGTCACTGTCGGACTGGCTGAGCTAGCCAGCCGTCTTAGTTACCGGCGAATATTCTGTGAGTTTGACACGCAAGTTTAGATGTGGCACGGAGGGCTTTCTGCAGTAGAAGGACAGTTGCAGGCGTTACTGGGGATGACCCCCGGGGTTAGTGCGCAGCATCGTACTAAACTGCAAAGGAACAAGTAGTGGGTTTATTCTCTGCTGAAAAGAAAAGAAAGGAGACGCAACGTGGGTCCTTCTTCAGGTGTGAGAAAGACAGGGTAGAGGGCAGAGATTAAATAGCACAGGAGAACAAGAGCTGGAAAAGTGGTGGGAGAGGGGAGAGACAGAGAGGCCACTCAGGAAGTACGAAGTGGAGAGGGGTGGAGAAAGGTGTGAAGTCGAAACCAGCATGAGAATAGAGAAGATTACACGAAAATAAGTCTTTCATTGAGAGAAGGGAGAAGGTGTGAACCTAGTTTCAGGATGAGTCATTTTTCAGCTATGGGAGTTGAGAAACCCGTCTTTGAGAACGGAGACAGATCAGTGTGATCATGGCCGTCTGAGGTGAAAGGAGAAACTATGGGCTTGTAGAAATCTTTAATCCTCACAGTCCTAACATGTTCTCTGAAGCAGTCTCCTAGTCTCCTTCCGGTTTCCCCAACGTAGATAACTGGGCGTTTTTTGCGAGAGATACAGTAAAGGAGATTGCTGGAGATACAGGATGTTGTCTGGATGATCCGGAATTGCAGTGAGTCTGTTGCAGGGGAGGGTGCCTGGTGGGGATGATGGCCGAGTGCGATCAAGGGGAGCTGTGTACCAGACATTTACATAGACTGGCTGGTCAGTGGTAAGAGATGATTGGGCGCTCGGAAAAAAGGGTACAGATGGAGGGATCGTCCTGTAAAATGGAGTAGTTCTTAATGATGGTCCTGGGGCTAGAAAGTGTGTTAAGTGTGTTAGATCGTCCTAAACTAAGCGCTAGGTAAATACCAGTTGCGCATTGGTTACCTTTGCGTGTCAGTCCTTGTGTTTACAGTGGTAAAAAGGGTGACTCTCAGGAGGATGGAGACACACAGCGTGTTTATTTACTCGGCTGTCTGAAAAACTAAAATTGTCCGAACAATTCCCAGCGCTGTGGAGCTACTGCAGGAGACAGTTAAAGAATGTGAGTTTTCAGCAGCTTATATAGAAGTAATGTTAATTTACTTGTAACATTGTGTCCTGCAGATGACTCAGAAAAAACTACTCAGAGTAGAGGGGTAAAGAACGGAACCAGTTAAGTAAAGGCTCTTCTAAAGAAGAAGGTTTTGAGTCTGGATCTGAAGGAGTTTAAAGAAGGTGACTCTCTGATATCCTTGGGGAGAGAGTTCCAGAGCATGGGGGCATAACAGGAGAAGGCCCTGTCACCCATACAATGTAGACGGGCTTGGGGGACAGTAAGGAGACCAGAATTTGAAGAGCAAAGGTTGCGAGGTGGGGAGTAGGGCGAGAATAGTTCAGACAGGTACTGAGGTGCCAAGCCATGCAGAGCCTTATAGGTGAGAATGAGGATTTTAAAGTCTACACAGAATTTGACAGGAAGCCAGTGCAAGGACTCCAGAATAGGAGTCATGTGATCACTTGCGCTAGAGCTGGTCAGGATTCTGGCTGCCAAAATTTGAAAATACTGCAGTTTGTTCAATGGTGATTTAGATACCCCAGCGAGTAGAGCATTACAGTAGTCCATTTGGGAAAACACAAATGTGTTGATCAGCTTTTCAGCCACAGTTAGTGATAACATAGGGCGTAGTCTAGTGATGTTTCTGAGGTGAAAAAAAGATGTTTTGACAATATACTGTACAAGTGGGTCGAATATTAAGCCAGAAGCGATTATAACCCCAAGGCTTTTCAATTTAGACTGAAAGTGTTAAAGGTTCTAGGTGCTACACCTGTTGTTAAATGTAGCCATTTAAATAAAACAGACCTAGGTAACTCCTGCCTTTGAGTTTTTATTCACTTCTTAAAATAAACACTTGCATTCATTTACTTGACTTTCCAGGACAACCTGCTGCTGTTTCAAAGATCCAAACAAAACCTGCAAGATTCCATCTCATGACTGATTATTCAGCATGAAGCTGGTTATCCTCTGAATTTAGTAGTAAACATTTGTGCAGTTTAGGAACAAAAATATAAAAAATGAATGCGGCTCAATTACAGGATAAGGTGCAAGTCATTTCAATCTGGTGTTGGAAGACAGGAATTGATAAAAAAAATAACTTTATTAAATGCCAGTTGATCAGTTTTCACAATATAAACATAAGAAAATCCATGAATATTAAATATCTTTATTTCAGGAAAGACTTTTACTGTTTCATAACATCAGCCATTAAAAATGTGAAATGTGAAACATACAGTATACATGAAAAGAAACCTTCTATGGTATAGAAAGGACAACCTTAAAAAAAGAAAATGTTCAAAATAAAGAATAATAAAAGCATTCTTCTTACTTTTATGGGATTTGGAGTCTTCAGCAATATTCTGATTTGTCAATCAAATCAAAATAACATTTTTCTATTTCAAAAGGATATGTTTTTGTGGGTTTTCAAAATGTTTACACAAAGATGCTTTATTTTGCAGTCTAAATGTTACACAGTTCTAAATGGATATAAAATATTTGGTTTTAAGAGAGCCTGCAAAGTAAAGCAAATACTGTATGTAAACACTATATATGGAAATATAGTGTTAATATAGTGCAGAATAAATACGAATTTGGATCTGATTTCCAGTCCCAACCGCTGGTGAGTAAATTTTTTCCCACCACAAAATCAAGGTTATTCTGCTCCTTTTTTTAAAACAAGTTCTTTTGGTTTCTGCATGCAGCCAATATTTCTAACATCATGCTTCCAAAAGTAAAAAGGTAAAAAACCTAAATACACCATACTAGTGCATTTAGTCAAACACACCAATATATCTTTTGTAACATGCTGTATTATTTAACACAACTTTGGGGGATGGTCTAATGCTAAATGCACTTCTGCTCTCTTACATACTGTATTATACAGTACCATCACAACTCTGATCTTTTTTAGCTCCTCCTCCACCTCAACTTCACCCTTGCAGGAGCTCCCTGATTCATTTCTCGTACATGTTCGTAAGCCAGCGCTGCATTTCTTTAGCCAGAAGAGTTAACACCAGACTATCGAGCATGCTATCCTTTCTATTCATTGGCCCCATATGTTGTTATTAGAATTTGACAGAACTACTGAATGCAGGGCCTGTAGTGAAATTCCAAAGTGTCCCGTAACGGTGCCTCTGCAGAATCCCAGCTTTGTTTGGTTCAACAAAAGTTTATTAAACGAGCTTTAGGTCTGAAAGTGTTGTAGTCAATTCTGCACAGCAAAGAATTTAAAATCGTCCAATTGGATTCTAAACTTTCTCGAATTCAGCAGCTGGGTCACGTTCTTTTTTGCTTCCTGCACGATTTCTTCTCTGTTTATAATTACCTCGTGTGTTTTAAAAGCCTTAATTGCATTCCTCACATTTTGCTCTGTGTTAAGGAGGTGGCTGAGAGATTCAGTTTCAGCACAATTGCCATACTGCCAGTCCTGCCCTTTTGACCATTCAGATGGTGGAGGCAGAAAGTTCACGTTCCGGAATATCCCGTGACACTTCTTGCAGGGGGCTTTCTCAATATTGTAGCCTGATTTTAGATCATATTTATAGGCCTGGCATGTCACCCCGTCAGGAAATTTGATGAAGCCCCCATTCTTAGCGTGACAGACAGCGTGTGCAACTGCATCATTCCACGTTTTGATGCACGAGAGTGCGATCATGATCTTAGTCTCTACTTTACCGCTGCAAGAAAGAGACGCTCCATAATTAAACCCTTTCTCTGGTGTGCAGAAGTAGGACATGCAGATGACACTGGCTGTCAAGCTGTAGTTATTTGCAAATTGGTTGTCTTTGCTTTTCTCAGTTAATTTTTTCTTCACCTCCTCCACTTGGCTCAGTATAGTTCTGTGATCCGTGTGACCCTTCACCTTTGATACCTTCAATTAAGAGACAC
Organism: Lepisosteus platostomus; assembly: GCF_059453375.1. Taxonomy (NCBI): domain Eukaryota; kingdom Metazoa; phylum Chordata; class Actinopteri; order Semionotiformes; family Lepisosteidae; genus Lepisosteus; species Lepisosteus platostomus. Next base: position 42,547,014 of record NC_142621.1, read on the forward strand.
AAATAAGGAAGTATTGTTACTACGCTGAAGTTAGATGGAATTTATTCTATGGTGGACAAATTTTCTGTACAAAAGAACTTAACGGATTTCATTAAAGCTTTAGGCATCAAATATGTCGCTGTAAGATGTGTATATTCTGTGGTTAAGAACTAAAGAATGAATAATGACAATAAGATTCACAAACTTAATGAAGCATTCTCCATGACCACTTCGATCAAATTAAATAAATTCTATATTAAATCATAAAATGACTAATTGTATACTGACCATATCAAGAAGGATGGAGAATGGTGTGCGTTTTGGCAGATGGGTGGAGTAGTGCTCGAAAGGCTCTGGAAACTGTCTCTTAAATATCTGAAACAGTCTGTCGTTCTGGAAGAAGGTCTTGGGATTAATGGGCATTTCATGGATGTGCCCCAAGAAGAATATACAGTGAAGAACCTGGTTCAATGAGAACATACAAGCAGAGAAGGGTTATAATGCAAAAGAAACGAATTGTTAACTTTATGCACTGGCATTGGGTAACATTCACAAGTGTAGCACTTTTCGTTGTCACTAGAACCCTCACTTCTGCACATTCCTTTTTTGTGAGGCCTTGTGATCCACAGCGCTGACTGTATATTAACACACAGCTACTCAATTCATGACACTGTGTCGAAAAAATAGCCCTTAGCAAGGGTTTAGCAGCTGACAATAAGAAAGACATTAATCAAAGAGCAAAAATCTAAATTCCACTTTGCTGCTGTTAAAATTAATTAAATTAATGAAGGATTTAAGTTATGCAGGCATATTTAGTCAGCTAAGCAAAAAATCAGATTTTAGTTAACAACATTAAAGTAGCTTTAAATCTAGTATCACCTCAGCCATGTAAGCCATCAGAGTCGCTACAGACACATCTGCATTGCTTTGGATATTTTCCTCTAAGGCTGACAGCACTTTCCAGAACGTCAAGATGAAATCCGTTCCACTTTGCACAAGTCTCTGCTTAACTTCTTCTTTATTTTTCTGAAGCTTACAATTTTTCATCGGTGCCTCCATTCTGAAAGAAGTAAAACAAGCAGAGCAGATCATCATGAGCTCCATCATGCCTGGGATTCTTAGGTTTTGACAAAGATGGGTTTAAAATATCTGAATTACCTTGAAGGGGAATGTGCATCAGCTTCCTGGGGATTGTCGTTCTGTTCCACAAAAAGAATATGATATAATTATAAAAGTTTCCAGTAGGTGGATTAGGTCAGAATGAATGGGATAGAGAGATGAAATGTGTAGGGTGTATTTGGCGTGATTTTACGAGCTGAGGCAATAGCTATGAGGAGTAGCCTGCCCATACCCTCCCTCAATTTTGAGGAATGAGCCAGGGAGGTGCTTCAGAGGTGTAGAGGTGAGAGTAAGCGCAGTTAATAATAATTACAATTGCTTACACTTATATAGCGCTTTTCTGGACACTCCACTCAAAGCGCTTTACAGGTAATGGGGACTTCCCTCCACCACCACCAATGTGCAGCATCCATCTGGATGATGCGATGGCAGCCATAGTGCGCCAGAACACTCACCACACATCAGCTATCAGTAGGGAGGAGAGCAGAGTAATGAAGCCAATTCAGAGATGGGGATTATTAGGAGGCCATGATTGGTAAGGGCCAATGGGAAATTTGGCCAGGACGCCGGGGTTACACCCCTACTCTTTTCGAGAAATGCCCTGGGATTTTTAATTACCACAGAGAGTCAGGACCTCAGTTTTACGTCTCATCCGAAGGAAGACCTGTTTACAGTATAGTGTCCCCGTCACGATACTGGGGCATTAGGACCCACACAGACCGCAGGGTGAGCGCCCCCTGCTGGCTCCACTAACACCTCTTCCAGCAGCAACCTTAGTTTTTCCCAGGAGATCTTCCCATCCAGGTACTGACCAGGCTCACACCTGCTGAGCTTCAGTGGGTTCCCAGTTGTGAGTTGCAGGGTGATATGGCTGCTGACCAAGTTAAGATCTCACCTTCCTCCCTAACCTCTGTTACAAAATCCATTTCTTTCAAAAGCACCAGAATCTTGTAAATGAGTTTGCAAGGCTCCATAAATTGCTGAGTTATTTTGTTTTATTCAGATTTTAGGATTACAACAGTAGATAGAGGTGAGGTGTTTAGCAGGTCTACATTGATATAGGGAGCTACCACGAGAAAATTAACACTATCTTAGGTGATGTGCCACTTTACATTTGTTCTAGCGCCAACAGAAAAAAATGTCATGCTGAATAGCTAAAAGAGAAATGGCATCAGATGTTGATATCAAAGAGAATACTTACATTTTCCATGAATGTTGTCAGAATGTTCCAAATAAATTTTAAAAATGTATTCCGTTCAGGCTGTAAAATAAAATGCATTTATATTATTGTGATTTGGAAGTGTCCTATCATGTTTCACTGAGCTAACATTAGATGATTACAGCAGGGCTGTATTATCCAGTTGGCACAGTAACCACTATTCCTAGAGCCTAGGAGAAGTAAGGGGTTTATGGCAAATCATGTTTTTTTATATGATAAAAAGGTAACAAAGATCTCTTCTTGAATATAGTATATAGCAAGAACAGGCTGCCTGAACAACCACCTACCCACAGAATTGATAGCCCCCCAAAACAAACTATATCCACGGACGGGCCTATAAGGAAATTAATCGGCCCTGTTTTAAAGGAGGAAAACAGAAGAATTTTTCTGGCATGGTGCAATAGCTGAAACTAGTTTTTTTGGTTCTGAATTACCTGAGTCGGTAATTTCATTGCTTTAACGTTGCTTGTTTGTAACTGCCGTTTATGTATCAGATCAATAAAACTAATGTTATACATTACCAATAAGGCTTTCTGTATTTCTTTTATAATATAGTGAATACAGCTCGAACGCAAATTTACTTGATTCGTCGTTTTGCAGCTCCAAACATTAAAAAAAGTGTGGTTTTATATTGTACTCTTAACTATTCTATTTGGTTACATACGGTAAATCTATCTGCGGCTAAAGTAGCGTAAAATATTTAGTTCGAGAAACTAGATGGACTGCGCCCAACCCTAACAATGAAGAATCAACAAGACTTACATAAAAAGACTATGCGGAAATGTTGTATACTGTAGTTCCGATACTTTTCACGACAAATTTACTCGAACAGCGCTGAGCTGATATGCTGATGAGTTTTGTAAAAGCGATTTACCTGACGAGTTAAAAGGTTTAACTCCGAAACGTTAAACGATCGCTCAGTCCGTGTTCATAAAATTTCAACTTGATCTGCAATGCAAACTTTTTTGCACACGTGTCACATCAATATTTCTATTCATGTATTGTTACCTTCTAAGAACCAACCCAGAGAATATAGTAGGATAGACATACCTTGTCTACCAGGGTAGAGGAAATTTTAAATCCAGTTTTCCCGAGATTAAAATATGGTCGTCGGTTTCCTACAGAATATAGATAACTAATAAGAAAAAAAATCTAACCCAACTAACTTTAGCACCGCCTTCTGACCATTAAAGTGGGAAACGAAACTGGAAGATACAAGATACTGTCAAAGCGTACCTTCCGATAATCATCTTTTTAAAGAGGTTTTGAAGTTGTATGGTGCTATAGTATAAAGTACGTTTTGTAGATTTTCATGTTAAACTTGCTAAAATCATGTTTCCATTTTTTTATATTCCATCCCATCCATTTTTAAACATATGTTTTCATAAAGATAAATAATGGACCCATATAAAATGACTGCGCTGGAAATTAAACCTTTAAACATAAAATACACTCAAGTGCGCTCTTGATCGCGGAAATTCAGGATTTAAATGCGGGCATTCTGTCTGTCAAAAGTCATCTCCGTCGCCGAGGAGCAGACTGCAACTCTCAGCATTTATTGTTTTACTCGTTTAATTTTTCACGGGTTGTATACCGAATAAACGGTGCGCTAAATCGACTGACACTGTGAGCGTCAAGAAATCGTTTAAAAACAAGGAAATTGGCCAAATAAAATATCCAAAAGTGATTTTTTTTATGTTCTCCGATCAGATTAAATGTATTTAATGTAAAACTCCTTTCCTCAACGTGTTGTTTATAGCCAAACTACAGCACTCGAGCTCTTGGGCGGTTCCTCTGAAACCATGTCGGAAACTAAAAAAAAAAACTGTCGGTACAGATTCCGGAATCGAAATCGAGGTCCTAAATAAATGGAGATGTTTACATCTACGTGTTTTAAATCTTAAACCAATTGCAAATGATTTAGGAATAGATCAGTGTATCCAATATCCTCCCTATACTATACTACACGTCTCACGAGCTCTTTCAACTTTACAGCACTTTCCATCCTGTTTAGTTTTACAGAGGACTTCCTACGGCATTGAATGTTTTAAACAGTGAAAGTACTGAAGTTAAGAATACAAATTATAAGGATATGAACACTAATGACCTTAGCTTGGAAATTCATCAAACGTCTTGGATTAATTGTTTTTTTTTAACGAACATGGAGTAGGTCAACAGGGAAAGAATATTTAATGAACCACTGAGGTAAATGACAGGTACAGGCTTAAACGGTAGACACCATATACAGTACATTTATATAATTGTAAAGGAACAGGTAAAGCTTTACGCCACGCTGAAAGGAAGAGAAAAGAAACACTGTTTTTTTTTACACCTGATACCACCCGAAGAAGGCTCCACAGCTGAAAAGTTGCGTCTCTTTTTCATTTTCCTTTCAGCATGGAATAAACCTTTACCTGTTCCATTGCAGGCTAGGCCTGCTGTCGCACCACCTACAGTACTTTAACTTCTTCATATGATCGTAGCTGGATCCCGCCAATACGGGGTGAGTGATAACACGCAATCAAGGAATCACCATTTTCTTACTCAGAAAGTGGGAAAGTGGATCACATCTGCTCCCCTACAAACAGCACAATGTAGCCCACCGCGACCAGTAGTGCTCCGTTTGTGCGGGTTGTTCTGGGTGAGCAACTTCACGGAACTGCTGTAATCAAGGTAACGGAGAAACGAGGACAAAACCAGCAAAACACATACTATTGCATGTGAATAACCACAATTTTCAGGCGACCAGTGTCATTTCTGTAATACCAACAGCAATCACGCTCCATACCGTGTGTAACTCTCGGTATCAAATTACAGTATGTCGTGTTGGGTAACATTGAAAATGCGGCAGAAAGAGGGATACGGGTATATTAATTAGTTACAAACGTAAAAAAGGCCATCCCCGCTTTAAAACAAATTAAATCCTCAGTAAAAAACTAACGTAATGATCCATGTAACTGAACGTGGATCCTCTATTATGTTGAGAATGCAGGAATAGCCTGATTAAGGTCGCACTGTTACTGAGCACAAAGACTTCCGCGGCCCATAAAAGGACCGAGGACACGTAAGACTACCTCAGCAGTAGCCTAATCGACACCGTTTATCAAAGAAAATACGCACATACAAGCTACAAACATGGCTTTACAAAAAACTTTTTTATTGATTACAGAAGGGGTCCAGTCAGCACCTCACAAAAAAAAATAAAATAAAAATAAAAAAATGTAAAAACTAAGGCACCAGTACGGCTTTATTATGATATCTCACGTACTTAAAGCTAGCCTTGTCAAACACAAAACGGAGCAGGCGGAATCATAACGAGCTGAATTGTTTTCCAGAGGTGCAGGGTAGCCGTCTGTGCAAATCGACTTATGAAGAAACGAAAATATGCACATTAACTATCAGAACAGGTATAAAAAAGAAGTAGATGTTAACTCCCATCCGTGACATTATATTCAACACGTAGGTTTTCCAATGGACGCATGAATGCATTGTCACTCAATAGCGTCCAGCTAGCCCGGCAGTAAACACGCACCGTCTTTTCTGGCTCACTCGGTGAGAGGGCTGGTTCCGGTTGACACATACCAAATGCTGGATGTCGGGCTGCAGAGACATATGTTGTTCAGCTTTAAAGCCTCGTTTGATAACACGTCGGAACACACAGTTCCCAGGCACGTAAAGCCCAGAGCCAGGTACTCACTGCTGTATTTTCTCTTTTTTAATTTGGGTTATCGGTATATGACACTGAATCAGTTTCTTTGACCATAGATGGGCCTTCCTCTGTCTTTCCTTATAACAGAACCGAACGCAAGCCACTTATCCATGATATGAAGGGTAACGAAGAGGTGAGGTGGAAGAGGTGTTAGTGGGGCCAGCAGGGGGCGCTCACCCTGCGGTCTGTGTAGGTCCTAATGCCCCAGTGTAGTGACGGGGACACTATACTGTAAACAGGCGCCGTCCTTCGGATGAGACGTAAAACCGAGGTCCTGACTCTCTGTGGTCATTAAAAATCCCAGGGCGTGGTGTAACCCCGGCGTCCTGGCCAAATTTCCCATTGGCCCTTACCAATCATGGCCTCCTAATAATCCCCCTCTATGAATTGGCTTCATCACTCTGCTCTCCTCCCCACTGATGGCTGATGTGTGGTGAACGTTCTGGCGCACAATGGCTGTCGTCGCATCATCCAGGTGGGGCTGCACACAGCTGGTGGTGGAGGGGAGTCCCCATTACCTGTAAAGCGCTTTGAGTGGAGTGTCCAGAAAAGCGCTATATAAATGTAAGCGATTATTATTTTTATTATTATTAAGATAGATAGATAGATACTTTATTGATCCCGTGAGGGAAATTGCAGTGCAACAGCAGCTTAACACACACAACACAGCCACAGTGTAACGAATTATATACTAATAGTACAATACATACAATACAATACAAGAGTTACTCACAGTCCGGACACACAAGAGGAAACTAGAACAGAACAGTACACAGAAAATCGTATCACACGTATGAATATAAATATAGATGTAACCATAGATATAAATATAAATATAAATATAAATATAAATGTATTGCACAGGTCCCTGGCATATATTGCACAAAAGTGGTTGTAAACGGGAAAAAGAAAAAGAAAAAGAAAAAGAAAGAGAACAGATGTAGCAGTATATGTGTATATGCGTTTAGTCCAGAAACAGGTCACTGTCGCTGTTGCCTCTGCCAAGACGCAAGGTGGATGCGTTGTACAGTCTTATGGCAGACGGCAAGAATGACCTCCTGTAGCGCTCCCTGTCGCACCGTGGGTGAATCAGTCTATTGCTGAACGTGCTCTTCATTCCTGCAAGCCTGTCATAGAGGGGATGGGAGAAGTTGTCCATGATGGCCTCCAGTTTGGACATCATTCTCCTCTCAGCCACTACCTCCAAGGGGTCCAGGTCAGACCCAATGACAGAGCTCGCTCTCCTGATGAGCTTGTTCAGCCTTTTGGAATCTACTGCTCTAATCCCAGAGCCCCAGCACACCACTGCGTAGAAAATGGCACTCGCTACCACCGACTGATAAAACATGTGTAGCATCTTACTACACACATTGAAGGACCTGAGCCTCCTCAAGAAGTAAAGTCGGCTCTGTCCGTTCTTATAGATGGCCTCGATGTTCTTAGACCATTCCAGTCTATCGTCGATGTGCACTCCCAGGTACTTGTACGAGTCCACCATCTCCACGCCACTCCCATGGATGTAGACAGGAGTAGGTTTGACCTTTTTCCTCCTGAAATCTACCACCAGTTCCTTTGTCTTTGTAACATTCAGTTCCAAGTGGTTCACCCCACACCACTCCACAAAGCTGCTGACCAGTCCTCTGTACTCCTCCTCCTGCTCACCCTTGATACATCCCACAATCGCAGAGTCATCTGAGAACTTTTGCAGGTGGCATGACTTTGAGTTGTACTTAAAGTCCGAAGTATAGAGGGTGAAGAGGAATGGAGAAAGAACTGTCCCTTGAGGTGCCCCTGTGTTACTCACTACCAGTTCAGACACGCAGTTCTGAAGTCTCACAGACTGTGGTCTGCCCGTCAGGTAGTCAGTGATCCACGAGGTCATGGAGGCATCGACTTGCATCTCCTCCAGCTTCCTCCTTAGAAGTAAGGGCTGGATGGTATTGAAGGCACTGGAGAAGTCGAAAAACATGATCCTTACAGTGTTGCCAGCCCTGTCCAGGTGTGAGTAGGCCCTTTGCAGCATGTAGATGATCGCATCCTCCACACCAACACTGGGCTGGTAGGCAAACTGTAGGGTGTCCAGTGATGAGCTGACCATGGGTCTCAGGTGGGATAAGACCAGTCTCTCCAGTGTCTTCATGATGTGAGAAGTCAGTGCAACTGGTCTGTAGTCGTTGAGGACAGAGGGGCGCCCTTTCTTTGGTACCGGGACCAGGCATGATGTCTTCCAGAGCACCGGGACTCTCTCCAAGCGCAGGCTCAGGTTGAACAGTCGCTGGAGCACTCCGCTCAGCTGATCAGCACAGGCCCTCAGAACTCTGGGACAGATGTTATCTGGTCCTGTGGCCTTACCCCCGTGCAGCCTCTTCAGCTCCTTCTTCACCTGGTCAGCTGTGATGGTCAGCCTGGCCCGGGGGATGATGCTCATAGTGCTTTCAGTGCCGGAGGTGTTAATGGCGGAGGTGTTGGAGAGTGGCAGCTGTGGGGGATGGGTGGGTGAGCAGCCGTCGGGGGTTGTAGCTGTAGGCGGCCATGTTTGTGGGGGGATGGAGGAGGTGTTGGGCAGTTGCAGCTGTGAAGGGTTAGGGAGCGTGTGGCTGTGGGGGGATGGGTGTTGCGCCACAGAGGACCCAGAATCAAACCTGTTAAAGAACTGGTTCAACTTGTTGGCCATCTCCAGGTTCCCTTCTGTTGCAACCCCAGCCTGTTTGAAGCCAGTGATCTCTCTCATGCTGCTCCATACATCTCTCACCCTATTCCTTTGCAGCTTGTCCTCTACCTTCCTCCTGTAGGCATCCTTGCTCTCTCTTAACTTCTGCTTTAGCTCCCTCTGTACACGCTTGACCTCTTCCTTATCTCCCCTCCTAAAGGCTCTCTTCTTGTCATTCAGAAGAGCCTTCAGGTCGCTGGTGATCCAGGGTTTGTTATTTGAAAAGCAGTGTACGTCTTTGGTGGGGATGCTGTTGTCTACGCAGAAGTTAATATAGTCAGTGACACAGTCCACCATGCTGTCTATGTCCTCCCCATGTGGTTCGCACAGCACATCCCAGTTGGTGGCCTCCAAAGCACCACGTAGATCCTCCATAGCCTCCTGAGACCATCTCCTCACGGTCCTCATGGTCACAGGTTGGCGCTGGACAATAGGCTTGTATAGTGGTGTAAGCAAGACAAGGTTGTGATCTGATCTGCCAAGGGGGGGAAGGGCTGTGGAACTATATGCATCCTTAGCATTGGCATATAATAAGTCCAGTGTTTTGTTTTCCCTGGTCGGGCACTTAACAAACTGGTGGAAAGTAGGCAGAGTGGTGGAAATAGATACGTGGTTAAAGTCTCCTGAAATAGCTATAAAAGCGCTTGGGTGCTTTGTTTGTAGCCTGGGCAGTTCTACTACACTTTGTTTGTAGCCTAACGAGGCAGTTCTACTACATTCTGAATTAGCTTTCTTGTCATGTCACATATAATGGCGCTCGCAGCATGTTAAGCCATAATATCTATAAAATAGTTATATTATTTTATTTATATTACATATAGTGTTATATATTTACGACTGTTTTACAATTACAACCAGGGCCGGCGCAACCCATTCGTGGGCCCGAGTGCACGTAAGTGCAGGTCCCGCCCCCGGCTTCCTGCTCCGTCCGCCAGCGCACACAGAGCAAGAGAGCACCATTCACACGGGCTAACACATTGCACTTGATACTAAGTAACTAGTTATTGAAAAGTTTACAGCTTGATTCGTCGCAGCAAACGTAGCGATGATATCACTGAAATCCACTGAAATCACTGAAAGCCTTGTGGTGCTTTTGTCTGTAGACAGCAAAGCCAGAGCTGACAGTCTTTCCTGTGACATGGTGGACCTTAGATAAGTTTTGATCAATTTCGGTTTGCTAAACGAGCGTTCATCACTGGCGACAGCAGCTGGAATTGTTAACAACACTTGACGTTATCACTGTGTTCGGGAAACGCAGATTTTATATATTGGTTTACCAAATACTGCAGTACTTCAGACGCAGCGTTGATTTAATCGGGGAGCAGATGAGACAAACTTTAATTCAGTTGCCAAATCCCCGCCATTCGTTACAGGCTTCAGCTGAATTATCTCCGGTATTTTATGTCAAACAAAAAGACGTCTGAATTAGCGCAACAAAAAACGTTGTGTCTCACTGACGACAGTGCCCAGTAAGCAATTGATAAAGTTCACTTTAAACTTTTCCTCTTCAATTGCCTTTTCTGTTCTTTGCGTTTCTCCCTACCCGATTTACATCTCTGGGTCGCTTTCATGTCGCACACTAACGAACACAGCTTGGCTTAATGTAAACTTGTGAGTTGCTAGGTCTTGCAGGGGAACAGGTCGCGTTTTCCAATTCTACATATTTTGGAATGAACGCGCCGATGATCAATTGCAAGTCAGCCGCACAGCCGCGTTTTCCAGTAGAGGAGTTTTATTTTAAAATATGCTGGACTAATATTGCTATTGGATAATACACCGCGTTCCCCGCCCCAGACGTACGAACCCTAGTTCGTTTATTTCACGGGTGGTCTTTTCTTTATAAAAGTCATTTTAATGACGTTAGTCACGGGCCCCCCTGCAGTACCACCGCGGCCCACAGGTTGAAACCACTGGACTACACAATTTCCAGTGAACCAGCCCTAAGGGCGTCCCACTGTACAGCAGCTGCAGTGTAACACGCGCAACAAGTTTTCCCGTGTGATTGTACCTACCCCTCCAACAAGACGAGGCAAGATTCCAATGCTGGTTTGGAAAGGCAGTCATGACCCACTCTAAAACACTCCAGTGTTGGAACACTAGACAATGTTATGGTGCTTTTTTTTTATGTAGAAGCTGACCAGCTATGTCTTGTAATGGGTACTGGAAACGAGAGGTTCATAATTAAATGCCTTAAGAAACATTTGCATTGGCAAGTGAGCCCTGCAGTTCATATAGTTCAAACAGGGAGCTGCGTCGGTATCCGTAGGTGGCAAAGGAACAAGTAAAGGCTTATTCCATGCTGAAAAGAGAAGAAAGGAAATGTTTGGGCCGTGGAGAAGAGGCAGGAGCAGGAGAGAAGCAGAGTGGGCATGCAGGTGAGGTGAACGCGAGGTGTGAAGTGAAAACCTGCAACTAGATAAGAGGATGAGAAGGAAATGAGGCTGTCACTGAGGGGATAGGGAAAGTGTGATCCTAGGATCACCCCACATCAAATTGACTTAAAGAAATGGTTTTTGACACAATTTATTTAAGAAAATATTTTATTTACAGATAAAGGTGCAATGCACCTCATTGTAAAGTATGACACCAACCACTCTTTTCAGCACTGAGTCGCTGATCTATACTATGAGCATGAGGGTCATGTCTAGGTCACGGCACTGGTTTGGCTCACTCCTAAGACACTGAACACATGCTTCCTGCGTAACACCTGATGCACATCTTACCTTCCTTTCATTCTCTCTCCAAATCCAAGGCGAATGAGCTCGACCATCGCACTATGAGTGACAGCTCTCCGAGATAATGCAGTGGCTTCCCAGCCAGCCGTGGTTGTGCAGTGTGTCAAAGCCAGGACATCCCCAGCAAATTTAAAACCACCCCAAACCCCACCCTGCTTCCCTTCTTAGGGAATCCTGGTCCTGCCAGAACGATTGGGCTCCACCTGCCCCACATATCATCAAGGCTCAGGAGGTCAGGAACGGTTTTCTCCTCTCAGTGCTACTTTCTGACCTATGTCGAGTCAAGTCTGTTTTGGATCTTGCTTAGGACCACAGTCACCATTTAAGCCAACAAGCCAGCTTGCCTGCCCAATGCCTTAATTTAGCTTCCCCGTCTTCTCCAACATTCTGTCAAAGAAGGCGGCCATCTCCTCAAACTCCTCCTTTTTACTTTCGACATATTCCTGCGTCCGCCTCTTGATCTCTTGAATTTCTTCACGTTGCTGGAATTCCAGGTATTCTTCTTCAGTCTTTTGAATAAAAAAGAAAAACAAACCACATGCAGTGCAGTCCGTAAGTATTTGGACAGTGACCCAATTTGTGGTGTTTTGGCTCTGTACTCCAGCACACTGGATTTGAAATGAAAACACTGACTACGAGGTTAAAGTGCAGAGTGTCAGCTTTAATTTGAAGGTGTTTACGTCTATATTGGGTGAACCATATAGCAGTCACAACCCCTTTTATACATAGACTCCCCCATTTACTTTTGGGAGGACTATGTATAAAAAGGGGTTGTGATTCCTATATGGTTCACCCAATATAGGCGTAAACACCTTCAAATTAAAGCCGACACTCTGCACTTTAACCTCGTAGTCAGTGTTTTCATTTCAAATCCAGTGTGCTGGAGTACAGAGCCAAAACACCACAAATTGGGTCACTGTCCAAATACTTACGGACTGCACTGCATGTAGACTTCTAGAAAAGTACATGATACATGGTTTTTTTGCTAGAAATCAACATACAGTGCAGTCTGCAAGTATGTCGATTTCTAGAAAAGATACAGGTACACGGTTTTGGCTAGAAATCAACATACAGTGCAGTCCGCATGTAGATTTCTAGCAAAAAAACATGTACCAGTATCTTTGCTAGAAATCTACATACAGTGCAGTCCGCAAGTAGATTTCTAGAAAAGATACAGGTACATGGTTTTGGCTAGAAATCAACATACAGTGCAGTCCGCAAGTATGTAGATTTCTAGCAAAGATGTGGGTACATTGTTTTTTGCTAGAAATCTACATGCAGTGCACTCCGTAAGTATTTGGACAGTGACCCAATTTGTGTTGTTTTGGCTCTGTACTCCAGCACACTGGATTTGAAATGAAAACACTGACTACGAGGTTAAAGTGCAGAGTGTCAGCTTTAATTTGAAGGTGTTTACGTCTATATTGGGTGAACCATATAGCAGTCACAACCCCTTTTATACATAGACCCCCCCATTTACTTTTGGGAGGACTATGTATAAAAAGGGGTTGTGATTCCTATATGGTTCACCCAATATAGGCGTAAACACCTTCAAATTAAAGCTGACACTCTGCACTTTAACCTCGTAGTCAGTGTTTTCATTTCAAATCCAGTGTGCTGGAATACAGAGCCAAAACACCACAAATTGTGTCACTGTCCAAATACTTACAGACTGCACTGCATGTAGATTTCTAGCAAAAAACCATGTACCCGTATCTATGGTAGAGATATGTTGGTTGCCTTACCAGTGGTTCACAGTAGCTTCCCTTTTCATAGCTTTTGATCCAAGGTAAAGAGAACCCATCTTTGAAGAAGTCCTCTAAGCTGCTCGTCACATGGTGCAGCACCTCATTTTCATAGGCGTAGACATTGCCCTTGCTGTCTACCATCAGGATGAGCTGCTGCCCCATGGCCAAGCAGGGGACATTGTCAATGGCACCAAACACAACCATCTTCTCGCTCTCGGGCAGGTAGAGCTCCTCCCAGGCTTCAATCATCTCTTCTCTTCCCCAAAGGACAGTGTCCTCGAGCCCACCAATTCTCATGACCCATGTGCCTTTTAAAGTTACTTCTTTATTTCTGTACTTCTCTACCATTTTGGACAGTTTCTTCAGAAATTCATCAGCTGTAAAGAGACAGCAGACCATCAGTTTAAGAAAAGAGTGCTTCCTCACACCATATAACAAACAGAATAACTTCCAATTCACATATTTATGGATGCAATTTTGCACTATAAATGGAAAACAATCACTTCATCTAGCAAGTGCCATAACTGACTATTGTATATCTCTCAAATTATTCTTCTGTAACGATGAAGAAGCATTGAATAACACAATCCATTTTTTTTAAGCATACAGCTTTGTGATCTTTATATGACCAGTACTGTTCTTGGGGAAAAAAGTTAAGAAACAGAAAATGACTTACAGTTCTGGAGATTGACAAAGTCTCTATGAATTTCATCTTCACTTGGAATTCTGGACCCATTACTCCTTCGGTCCTTCTGGTTCTTTTTATTCCTGGGGAGAAATTCTTTTATAATTATGCCTGAACATCACTGTCTAACTGACCCTCACTGAAACATATTCCTCAATTTTTAACATTATTGATATTATTCTGCAGCATCAATAACTGTACTTCTCAACAGATTTGGGGGCAGAGCAGAACCGTACTAGACAGCCCCACCAACACGAGACGAGTAGACTCTTCGAATTGGTCTTAGCTGCCACTCCTCACCCACAGTTCGTGGAGCAGATGACGCAGGCAGAAAGAATGACAACATTCTGTTCTTCATACTTGACCGACGCTTCCACTGGTTTGTAATGTGCTCACGGTGAACACTGATCCATAACAAAATGTCCCAGATGAATTCAAAACGGATAATCCTTCACCGATGATTCTCCTCTATACACTCAAACAAAAGTCTGTGTCTATTTTATCTTCCAGAGAACAATTTGGTCGTCTTGCTGTCAGAATTATACCAGATGTTGAACAGCTGCGATTAAGCAACATCTGTCAAGACCTCATTTTAGAAATTCTCAGCAATGCAACATGAATGCAAAGAGAAAACACTCTTCTCCTGATCAATTTTATTTATTTTTTTAAATCAGAAGGGGATACAACCACACATTGGTAAGCACTCTGTAGGTCACAATTAACAGGATTACCGGACAATGGAGAGAAGGAGGGCTCCTCATCTCTTCTTGAACTTGTATGATTTTTTCTTGGTTTGCATAAGATGTTTCAGTTTCTCAGGAGAATTCGGACTTCCATTTCAAAAACAGAAAGCACAACCTTAGGTCACAATGCAGAACATGGAAGAGCAGGATATACATGTTTCCAAGGCATGGCAGGGCATAGTACAGCACACATGTTTTCAGAGGACTGCAGCTCAGGTTATACAGCACAAAATCCACAGGACAAGGAAGGGAAATCCATCGGATTTTGTGCAGATCTCAACTGTAGTGGGTTTTAATGGGAGCTTCTCATTAACCTGGTAATCTGTCAGGTTTTTGACTTTTCACTGGTGATCTTCAAGTAGTTTGCTGCAGGTGATGTCCGGCAGAGATTTTGCAGGGAATGGAATTTCGACAGGCTGAATAGTCTTCATTGTTGATTTTGCCTTTTTTTAAAAATGCCCTTCTCCTATGCTGCTTTAGGTGGGGGCATGTCAGACGTTACGAAGTGTACCTTTTAAACTTTAATAACAAAACTATTTCTATTAGCAAAATGACATGGCATAAATAATGCCAAAATGCATCAGTTTACAAACTTACCACTTGTCTCCTGATTCTGAAAAGCCATTTCTCGGTCTTCCAATTTCAATCATTTTCCTCTGAACAACAACCACGGTCACTTCGAATGGAAAAAAAAGCGACTCCGGCCGCAAACACCTAATCTATTGGAGTTTTGTGAGAATCTGACTTTTGTCTTTTATAAAATAACAGGATGGGTTTTGTTCAAGCTTTGTTCCAAAAGGTCCGTGGACGGCACATTAAATGGTTCCTAAAAAAAGAGTATCGTTAATGTATACAATAATTCATCGGTTATCAATACCGCCCTTTTTATTTCGGTTACCTCTAAACTAATAAATGAAACTACAATTTGCATATCAAAATAATGCTTTCATTTTAAAATAAAAAACAGAAATTAAAAATGAAGAGTCCACTCCCAAAAAGAAAACTTTAAACAAACTCCCAAGTTTGCTGTACAGCTACGATACTTCTTGCCAGAATCAGCACACCAATCGGACTGAAAAGTTTTCTTTCTGGGGAAAACATGATCGCTTTAAATTGCTCGTTATCGCACAATCTGACCTAACAATCAGAACTACAGCTGCAATTCACAAACGTCGTAATAAATAGCACTAACAACAAGATTCTCAAAATGCAGGTATTGGCCAATACCTACATGTTTACAAGATATTCGCTTCCACGACATGAATAAGTTAGGCCGAATTTAGGGAATGGCAATTTGGCAATCTGCCATAAATTTAAAACGTATTCCAGTGTCACTTCGGCGTTAAATGGTAAAATGAGACTGTAAAGATTACGATAATTTTAGAATAAGCTAAATTAAAAATAAAGTGAAAAGGTACAATTCTTCAGAAATGGCTGATCTTAAATTTAACTTCTTCTGTAACTCATTTCCGCATTCAACGCCCCAGCGCCATGATGTAGTCTCCGAAATATCCAACTGCGCAATATAACATCTAATAAAAATACATGATTAAACTATATGTTTTTCAAGTCCAGGTAACAAATTATTGTGGGAAAAACATTAAAAAAACAAATCCCCGTCATTCATCGACCCTTAAACAGTAATGCTGCTAAAATGTCCAAAAAAACAACTCTTTCCTACTACGTGTCCATTTTAGAACTGAACCACAACAAAATGGCGCACGAATCGAAACTTTTTTTAAATTAAGTGTAAGATCATGAATTATATAACAATAAAACATTTCCAGTAAATGAGCAGATTTTCTAAAGGTTTTTTTTAAATCAAAACTCAAAAGAATAGATTTAAATAAAGAATATTGTTGAGTATTTTAATTAAACAGATACTAATCTGACTACATTTTTTTCCCCAAATAGGAATTACAAAAGCTAACTAAAGGTTTACATTTCATCACAAGACAAAAAAAAAAGACATAGATAAAATTAAAGATATTTCAAAATACTTACTTCACAAATTCTACATGAAATGGCCGATTAGTAAATGGAGAGGAAGGGCGGACACAAACCTTATATCAAGAAGGAGGAGTGATCGGGGAGAAGAAGAAAGCCTATCAAAACTCGGAAAATACAGCCCAGCCCTTATGCGTCACAAACTATCTGCCGTTTCTGCAACTAAAAGAAAAAAGGAATGAAGTATAAAATAATGTATACTTATTTACAGTCTAAAATAATTGAGGCCTTTTGTTTTTAAACGGGTAATTAACATGTAATAATCCCCTTTCTCAATATACGAATAAATTATCTATAGAGGGTCATACATGTTTATGGAGACGAAAAAAATAGAAACGGTTTGACGCAGAATAACATGTGATCTTGGTCAACGTGATATTTGGCACTTCGTCGAAGGCCTGACTATTTCCCCACACGTCATGACATTTTAACATCTAGTCCGTGACGAAGGTATAAAATCCTGTTATGTTTGGGATATAATCTTTTGCATTTACTTCGTCTGTGCCCTTAGTCTTTTTCAGCCACTGCAGGTACAGTAGGTTGTCGGGAAAATGTAATCTTAATACCTATTAATACCTAAAAACACTGTTCACTTGGTACATGGAACATATGTAAAATTTAACTTCGTGGTTAAATAACACTGGCTTTCATAATAACGACCATTCGAAAGAAAATTATATTAAATTTAATAAAACGCACCAGCAGCCATATCACCCTGCAACTCACAACTGGCAACCCACAGGTGTGAGCCTGGTCAGTACCTGGATGGGAGACCTCCTGGGAAAAACTAAGGTTGCTGCTGGAAGAGGTGTTAGTGGGGCCAGCAGGGGGCGCTCACCCTGCAGTCCTTGTGGGTCCTAATGCCCCAGTATAGTGACGGGGACACTATACTGTAAACAGGCGCCGTCCTTTGGATTAGATGTAAAACCGAGGTCCTGACTCTCTGTGGTCATTAAAAATTCCAGGGCGCTTCTCGAAAAGAGTAGGGGTATAACCCTGGTGGCCTGGCCAAATTTCCAATTGGCCCTTACCAATCATGGCCTCCTAATTATCCCCCTCTATGAATTGGCTACATTACTCTGATCTCCTCCCCACTGATAGCTGATGTGCTGCCGTCGCATCATCCAGATGGGGCTGCACATTGGTGGTGGTGGAGGGGAGTCCCCATTACCTGTAAAGCGCTTTGAGTGGAGTGTCCAGAAAAGCGCTATATAAGTGTAAGCAATTATTATTATTATTTAAAGAGTAAATTGTTGAACTTGGTCATTTCATAGTCACCATAGTCATTTCAGTCTTTGACTTCGGAACGTGTTAGTGGGTTGGGAAGGAACAAAAACATGTTTTGACTTGACAAAACTTTGACTGGATTTGTTTGCCAGGCCCAGAAAATACAGGTTCACTTGAAAGCTTTTAAGTTATCAAGCAATTTTTGGCAATAACCCAAAAATTAACCCACCCCAGAATACCATACTGGAAGAAAATTATGAAAAATGCTAAACCTCTTGCGTGATAAGCTATATCTGTATGTGTCTAATGCTAATTTCTTTCCTTTTAGCTCAGTCATTCTTAATGAATATTTTTTAAATATAAACAACAGGGACAAGGGTAATAAAACGTTTTTTTATTTTTCAAATCACAGTTTTAAACAACAAAAAAGACACCACAACCAGACCCTGTATAAAACACGATAAAAATAAATAAAGTACAATAAGCTATTTAGATGGGATTTGTTTTAATATTCTAGTGGTTAATCCTTATTGAGTTTTGTGTATATTCAGTCCCTACACATCACAAGTTGGATTTCTGTAGTCTTGCGCCCTGAAATGTCCAAACCTTGGTGAAGTACGATATACTGGCTCATAGGTTTTACTGATGGTGCTCAACAATGTGACACAACAGCCAGCAGTCCTATCATTTGCCAGAATTCATCTACCTTCTTCACTCAAGTTCCTCTGGACTGGGTAACCAGAAATTCATTTTTCTTGAAGAGGCTGCAGTCTGTAGGAGGAAGAACGGGTCTGCTGTGCTAGAAAAGCACAATTGGTCTAATATAATGCACCAGTTCCCGAACATCAGAAAAAGCCATTCATTCTTTACACCTGCTACTCAAAAGTGGGCCATCTCCCTTCGGCACCTACAAGGAAGTCCAGACAACACCCTTAACCATCTGGTCTGTAACCTGTGCAGATTTCTGACATGTTCTGCCTCAGCTTGTTTCCTGTTCCTGTTTGTAAAGAGCAGAAGAATGCAGGTATTCCAAAGGTCGATATGATTTGCTTTGTGACTCCGGTTCACATTACGCAGGCGCAGTTCACATTTTATTATCTTCCAGTCAGCCAGGCAGCTTCTCTTTTAAGTAAACCGACTTTAACAGTGGCAAGGGGCAAGTTTAGGGTGCTCGGAACAAATCATTTCCCTTTCCCCAGCTAGGAGTCCTGCGAATTAAAGACATAAAACATCAGAAATTCCCACAGCACTGTACACACAGGAGAGGCCATCTTTTGGACACCACTAAACTGCAGCCCCCTCCTCATTAACTACTTACTAAAGATCACCTGAAAAGAGTTTGACATGACATGACATAACCACACAGGACAGATTGGAAAAGAAAATCTGAATATTGGACATCACTTTTGACGGATTATAAATTGAAAAAGATTCATCAGACAGCTGGATTAACAAGTCAAACCCACATCTGTCTGGTTTTAGTGGAACGAACATCAGCATCAATACTCTAAAGAGCAAACAGTATAGTTCAGATTTTTCTGTATTTGTAAAAAAATTGCTTTATAGTGGTTTGATAGAAACATATTACACCACGGTACTAACACGCATGAATCCAGTGGACTGTCAGCAGACGCGTGGTTCAGTATAAAGGTCGTCATTCCTGCTCAATTTAAAAGCGGGTGTGCGACAATACAGTACACTGTTAGTGTTACTATGGTAACTTCACTTGGATACACACTTCAGACTCTACACCAGCTAAAACAACAGGCCTACTGTACTTGTAATTGCCAAATCAAAATAATATTGATTTAGTTAGATGTTATTGTTCTGTTTTCCAGGTGCAAGAAACCGACAGAGATTGCTCATGTTTGGATTAAAAGGACGAAAGGACAAAACTGGCATTTGGCATTTTAAAAAAATTAATCGTCAACCACAGTTAAATTGGGTCAGGACTTGTGAGAATGAAAATGGTCTGCTTTGCTGTGCTCTATACATAAAATGTTAGCATTAATTATGTGATACAGATTTTTAATTATTGCATTTAGATTTTGTTATCTTTGTTCTTCATCTGATTAGTTTGAATAACCAAAAACAATTTTGTACATATGTTTTTAAAAAGGCTGTTCCTTATTTTTCCCCATATAAAATATCAATGTAATGAATAATAAATTAAGAAATATACTGCAGAACTAAAGTAGCTGATTTTTTTTAAAGGTTTCCAACTCCTCAGGACAAAATCATAATAATGGCTTCACCACCAGGGACAAGTCATAATACATCAATAGTGCAAGCTGACTAAAACTCACCTGACTGCTTCTAATATTCGACCTCCTCCCAGATACTGGCCTCTTCTGCTCATGAATCACCTGCAGTTTTGTAATAAGGAACTTTTTGTCCTCTCCCTCCTATGAATGGCACGGAAAACGTGTCACAGGGAAAAGAGATTTAGTATTTTTACAAATCGCAACAGAGACCTCTTATGGCCAAAAAGGCAATGGCATGTGCGTCTGGGCTTGTAGGAGAAATAGTCTAAATAGTTTGAAATAGTCAAAAAGTGTCTGGGTACAAGTAGGAGGCAAGGTTATCAGATCCACAGTTGTGACAGTAAAACTCCCCTGAAAACTCCCTTTTTATCGAGAAACTCAATGTGAAGTTATGTTAATTTTCTTTACTACTTCACATCCAATACAGCTTTTAATCAACTCATTAATACACATGATTGAGTACTACATGCCTATTTAATAATTCTATACAATACAATCAATGAAGATGCTAGAAAATGACTTAGTGGCAGTGTTTTACTTACATTTTCTATCTGTTCTTGAAGCAAACTGATTATTTTCCTTTGGCCATCCACGACTTGTGTGTGGAAATAAATAACAACTCTGGGTGGAAAGAAAAAAAAAATCAAAACCTTCTGCTGTTCTAGGAACAGGCACAGACAGCATCAACACGAAGCATTTCTCACAGAACTGAATACATGCCTGAATATGCACAGGCTTGTATCGCTCTTTGGAATCAGGGCCTGAATGCAGAATAAAATGTGATGAAGAATGAAGAGGTGCTTAACCTTTTTCTGAATTTTGTGCACTGAGCTAGCCGATACAAGAAAATTAATAGCTCATTGGTAAAACAACGGACTTGCTGCTGATTGAGTCAGATATCAAAAGGAGTCAGATGTTTTACTGTTGTGTACCAGAGCAAAGCTGCAACAGAAAATGCTCTCTGTACTTCTTTCCACTGTAATGCAACTGTGATGCAACTCATGCAGTTATTAGACAGAAGAATACCAACATGTTTGTAAGCTGTGTTGACTTACAGGAAGATGCCCCCTGCAATGAAGAGGAACAGGGGGTTCTCCACCAGGTACGTGTGCACCCAGGCAAGCCAGGCCAGGTCTGGATTGGTGCTCTTGAGCTTCTCAGCCCACTTCTTCCCCGACTGAAACATGCTGTTCAGACCACGGAAAGGCCCACAGCTCTCAGAGGGCTTGATCCTGCAGAAGGAATATTACAATTCCTAAGCAGCCATATCACTCTGCAACTCAGAACTGGCAGCCCACTGAAGCTCAGCAGGTGTGAGCCTGGGCAGTACCTAGATGAGAGAGCTCCTGGGAACAAAACTAAGGCTGCTGCTGGAAGAGGTGTTAGTGGGGCCAGCAGGGGGCGCTCACCCTGTGGGTCCTAATGACCCAGTAAAGTGACGGGGACACTATACTGTAAACAGGCGCCGTCCTTCGGATGAGACGTAAAAGCTCTGTGGTCATTAAAAATCCCAGGCTGTTTCTCAAAAAGAGTAGGGGTGTAACCCCGGCGTCCTGGCCAAATTTCCCATTGGCCCTTACCAATCATGGCCTCCTAATAATCCCCATCTCTGAATTGGCTTCATTACTCTGCTCTCCTCCCCACTGATAGTTGATGTGTGGGGAGCGTTCTGGCGCACTATGGCTGCCGTCACATCATCCAGGTGGGGCTGCACATTGGTGGTGGTGGAGGGGAGACCCCATTACCTGTAAAGCGCTTTGAGTGGAGTGTCCAGAAAAGCGCTATATAAGTGTAAGCTATTTTTTTGTTTGTTTGTTTTTAAGTGTTCTTTAAAACTCATGTTCTGCATCTACAGACTTACAGAAACTGCCAACTTGGGCTCACTCAGACACCTAAGGCCTCCCTGCTTTTGTTCCTCTGCGAGTGTGCACCCCTCCTGCGATCCTCCTGCTGATCCTCCTGAATGGGCGTCCCCCGATGGATTAAGACATGAGTAGCCGAAAGGGTCAGGGGATCCATTCCTCCTTCTCCCCCTTTTTATTTTCATTTGCCTTATTCATGCCTGTGAGCTGTGAGGAAAAACACCAACTTGGCGATTCCCAACTGAACAGGTATATAACAAGAGGAGGTCTGACCTGTGAGAGTGAGTGATTCAGGGCAAGGAGGGTCTCCCTTTTGGGCTATTTAAGACCATGCTCTTCTTTCCATGTCTCTCTCCAGTTTGGAAAATTACATTTTTGCTCGTATTCCATTTACTTCAAGAGTAAAATTACTCCCCTTTTGGCCAAATGGTACAACCCAATGGTAAATCCTACACATTTATACTTTTAAACTACATCAAAAGCAGAGGGGGAACGAAAAATAGAAAGAGCTGTTCTAACCTAAGACTTACTTTGTCTCTGAATCGAAACACACAAGTCGAATATCCAGTGCTATGAATGCAATAATTTCCCCAGGGCAGCACTTAAATAGAGTTTAATGAACTCAAGATAGATTGTCTTGTTTTACAATCGAGAGACTTTCTGTAAGTAAGAATTCCATTGTACCAGTACCGGTTACATATGGCAATAAAGTTCAAGTTCAAGTTCAAGATAAACGAATATGTACTGTTTTTGTGCATGTTTCTCTGTGTTTTGCGGCTGCTTGTTAGGAATTTCCTTGTGCCCCAGTTTCTCTGCCAGGACCACCAAGTCCCCCACACACAGACTGGGAGGGAGGCGATACTTACGCCCAGAAGGTGTACGTGACCGTGACCGCGGCCCCTAGGAAAGAGGGGAAACACAGCAGGCTGATGAAGATGGTGGTCATCTGACTGGCCCTCCACGGCTTCCTCGGAGATTGGCAGTTCATCATCAGACTGGTCTGCAAGGTCAGACAGCAGTGCCTTAACATCAGCTACGTTCGGCTGGTAACATTTTCGTCACCACGATACCATGCTCAAGCTGTCAAGGTAAAATGCAGCCATGCAGTTATTCATGTCTGCTAAAAGCTGGATTCATAATTTGATCCACCTGACCTGAATAAAATAATCCTGAAACGGCAGCCTGGAGAAATGTGCAGGTGGATCAGGGGAATTGTACTACAGGCTGTCTCTGATGAGTGATGCTGTTATAGCTGCAAGACTTGCTTTCTCATGGATAGTAACTGCTTTTGAAATTAATGACCCATACATTCAGTTGTGATCAAGACTGAATGCATGGAATTTGCATATGTATTCTCAGCTGTGTTAG
The DNA here is from genome assembly GCF_059453375.1 of Lepisosteus platostomus. NCBI lineage: Eukaryota > Metazoa > Chordata > Actinopteri > Semionotiformes > Lepisosteidae > Lepisosteus > Lepisosteus platostomus. The sequence continues at coordinate 42,570,389 of NC_142621.1, forward strand.
GATATTTAGGCTTAGGAAAGGACATTACAGCAAAACTACACATTATAGAATTCTTAGCTACCAAGTGATTAAAAATGCTGTGTACTAAAGGCCCTGAACACGAGACCACCAAACTGGTCTCTTGACATTCTTACCCACCTTTTTAATATAAAATAAAAGCAGTAGTTTGATAATCTGCATAGCAGGAAGTAAGGGGGAAAACAGCACACCCAACCTAGAGGGGAAAAAAAGATATTCTGTGATATTCAATCAAAATGATTTCCATGACAGGCATCAAACTCAAAACAGCATTTAAATGCCCTACAAAACATGCTTTTTTGCATGGGGAGAAAACTACACTTTTACTATTACAGTACGGATGACCATTTGGGGTACAGTAACTAAACATTTTCTGACAGTCTGAGTCAAGTCCTAACACGGCAAGAGTAACTTCAAAAATGGCATGCTACTACTAAAACAAAATTTGAATAATTTTCCATTTGAGGAAGTGAGAGATCTATTGGGAACTTCTCACACGCATCGTTCAATAGGAACATCCAGTAAATGAACTGATGCCTGCTTTCACATGCGAAGCTAATGCACCTATCGATTTCTTGAGAAAAGAAAGCTGTGGTTTTCACCAGGCTAGTGTCTGCCCGTAGATAAGTTCCAGCACATTACGGGCAATGTCGAACTCGGGTTTCCTCTTCCTCTTCAGCGCTCTCTGAGAAAACAGCCTGCAAGCAAAGAAAGGAGTTGCAGGGGAAGAGCTGTGGCCACCAGAACCGCGTTTCACTTTGAATCATAGCACCCACAGCACACTGAGGGAATTACCTCAATCTGCCAGTCAAAAACTGGCATTCCGCTGGACGACAGAAAATACCATTTCCTAAAATTTTGCCTACTATTTGATAGCATTTGTTTATCGAGTTCTTCAAGCTCAAGACCCATATAATTTCTCTGGCTTCTGTAAAAATGTCCTTATATCAGGTCTGAGTAAAAGCCAGAAAATTACGTGAAAAAGTGTTTGTAATGCCTGTCCTCTAATATATTTCCATCCACCCATTTTCTAACTGCTTTATCCTGGCAAACCAAAGGCACCAGGCTGGGTACACCCTGGACGAGACCAGCCAGTCCATCGCCGGACACACACATACTGGTACGTTGCCTTCTGGGAAACTGGCCCCAGTGCGAGTATGGGCGTGTTTGAGTCTGTCGTTGGACTGTGGGTGGAAACCAGAGCACCCTGAAGAAAGCCACGTGAACAGAGGGAGAACATGCAAACTCCACACAGATACCGCTCCGGGAACTGAACCCAGGAGCCCAGCACTCAGAGGCAGCAACGCTAACCACTGCACTACCATGTTGCCACTCTAGTACACAGCAACTTTAAATGTTTTAATATTTTTTTAACCGTGTGCTTGCAAGTGTACAAACAGCGTCTGTTTCTTAGATTCAGAGAAAACTGTGGGCAAAATTGTTACTCTTCCATCCTTCCTGAGCATGTTTGGTTTGGTAAGTATAAAACTACCACAAGGTTGTGATTCATACCAATAAAGAATTGGTTTTCCCATGGTAAAATAACATGACAGAACTTCTATACCAATGCACTGTACAACCTGTGATTTAATACATCGTTTGTAAGTACTTCGCACTAAATGTAACGATGAGCCTATGCTGGTAAAGAAAAAGTTAATTGAGGCCCTTCTTGAAATGACAGAACTGCAATTAAACATACTTCCAGAGGAATTCCCCAAAGAGGGTATCCAGTAAGGTGAAGATGAAATCCATCAGTAAAAAGCGATACAGCTCCTGTCCAACAAAGGTCTCCCAGCACTGAGAAGAAGAGAATGAGAGAAGTTACCAGAGTTTGCAGCTGTGGGATTTAAAAATAAATACGTGCTGCACTTTTATTTTCAAAGTAATGCCGAGGCAACGATGTCTTAAAATACTTGAGAAGCAAAAGCACACAGTTGTAACATGTGTAACAGCTGACAACCAAAGACATGCAAGCATCCACTTATTTCACAGGTACTGATATTATCCACAGTAATGATATTATCTCGTATGACTGCAACGCAAAGCTAGACAAATGTATTACTTTCCTTTTTGTTCAACAACTAAGGCTCAATTTCTCAAGGCCCACTGGCAAGCAGAATCTATGTAAGCCAACAACAGATGACAGATCTGGGGCTACTGTTAAATTGCGGCAGTTGATTAAAGATACTCAAGAGCAAATTTTTTGAAAAAAAATTGCAGTTCATGCAGATCATCAGGAGCAGAGCTGAGCACCTCTTGTGTAAGAGGTAAGGTATTTATTCTTAGTGTCTCAATTCAAGTTTAGTTCTGTTACATCGCCAAAGTCAAATATAATATCATACCATAAGAAATTTGGAGCAGAATCACAAATAGAAAACAAACAACACAGGTGAAGGTGAAGTATTCTCTCTTATCTTCCCTTCACCCAATTCAGGGTATTGGTCACCCTATCTAGGCCGGCAAAGGGCACAAGGCAGGATTCATCCTGGACGGGATGCCAGTCCACCGCAGGGCACGCAGACACAGACATGCACCAACTCACACCAGAGCCAGTTTCTCCCAGAAGCCAATTAACCCACCAGCACGTCTGGACTGTGGGAGGAAACCGAAGCACCCAGAGGAAACCCACGCAAACACGGGAAGAACATACGAAACCCTGGGTCCGAAACTGAACCGAGGACCTCACCGCTGCAAGGCGGCATTGCTAACCACTACCACTGCCCTCTCTCCTAATGTTAGCAGCCAATCAGAGCAGACTGCCAAGGACTGGGAGTCTTGCACTGTCCACCAGCCTGCTTGACCGAAACCAGAGGTCAATCTCTCACCTCCAAGTTCACACTCTGTGGGTTCTTGGCAATGTTTCTCAGCCAGTGGTAACACAGCACTCCCAGCAAGCTCACTTTCAGCACCAGGTTCCTGCAAACAGCCCAGAATAGTCATGTCACTGGAGGGCAGTTCTGCTTTGCAACAGGACCCTATCCATTCACCCTTCCTCTTCTTAGCAATGCATGAAGACGGAATAGAAACGCACTCTCTGAAGACAACATAACCGACTTCATTTTCCTAATCTAGCTGGCATCATGTTAGAGTAGGGGGAAAATCATAGCACTAGACCTATTTGTCAGTGAATTCCTTATTTGACTGGAACAAGGAGTTCAGATTTCCAGTCAGATTCCAGCTGTATACTCCCAGCTAATTTGGACCTGTAGATCAGGGTTATTCAATACAATTCCAATTCCTTAAAAGTTCAAAACATTACAATGCTATTAAGGATATTTTCCAGGTCTAAGTAAACGTTTTAAGCGGAAGAATGAACAGACAAATTCCATTTGTTACCTGAAGATGGCGACATAGGTGTGCATACTGGGTGAGCTGAACTCCTCCATCCAGGCTACTGTGTTGAAGAAGCCCGGTACCAGCAGGTTAATACTGGAAACCACCACAGGCAGAGCTAGCAGACTGGCTTCTTGCAGCAGGAGACCCTCTGGCCCGCTGTTCTGGTCAACATTTCGTGTCCTCGTCCTCAGGTCCTGTGTGGAACACACAGAACCAGGGCTGGGATCAGTTGCTTTGCTCCACTGTAACAATACTCTCAATCCAGTCAGATTCCAGTACAGCATTTCACTCTCCCAGCTCTGTTAGAATGTGGAGCATTTACGTTATGAGAAGACGATAAGCTGCTTTAAATTATGATAACCGCAAAGAAAGAGGCTGGGACTATCTAATGAGCTGTCTGGGAGATGACTCTTTCCAACTGCATTGTAAAACAATAATAAAAATTATTTTCGTCTTGGTCATGCGATGATTGTCCCAACACTCCAGCAGGTAGAAGAGAAATGGGACTATTCTGATGCCTGTGTATCGGCAGCAGAGTCCAAAGAAGAGCTCTAAAATAACCTGATGAAAAATATATCATATCTGAGGTAGTACATATCTAGAATTTATTTTAAATCAATGTGGGATCTATTTTGAGCTCAGTTTCTCAACAAACAAAATATCTTCGGCTTATATCAGCTATGACTATGGAGGTCACCACTCCAAACGGACACTGACTTTGTGAACCTCTGCCTGGCCAGGCGCCATGTTAAGACCTTTTGGTTGTGGTGCTGGATGGTGCAAAGATGAGCTCATTTCATGGCAGCACCCAGCCAAGACTGAAAATCTTAAAACCAGGAGTAACAACATTATCTGATGCAGTGCTTGTAGGCGTTACACACACATATGCCTTCAGGTCGTGTGGTTTCATCACACACGTCAGATCTTGCCTCCTTAGACTGGATAAGAGATTGTGAATTATGGAGGTTTCTCTGACAGCTCTTGCACCCACTTGCTGTCTTTCCAGTACATACACTCCCAGCAGGATGTTGTGGTAACAGCTAGTTTAATCATAAATCGCACATTAGCACTGCATTTTTTTGTTGTGGGGGGGGGTAAACTCACAGTTTCTGGTGAGCTGCGTGGATTCCTGTAGGTTGATGTCTTTTATGGATTCTTATATTATTTTTAATTCTTGTCACATCATCCAGACATACTCTGCAGTTTGACCAGGGGCTTTTGGCTGTGAAAAATGTTCTGGAAAATCCAAGCGATGCCCCCCGTGATTACACAGCGCATGTAGTTCGGACATGTGCTGTATGATCCCCTTGTCCACTGTGGTCTTACCTGGTGCATGTAATCAGAGAAGTAGTACGTGGCCAGGACACAGCCCAGCGTGACTCCCAGGCACATTGCCCAGGCCAGCATGTGCACCATCACCCACGCCAGCCTCTGAAGCAGGCTCGTCTTGTTCCTCCTGAGGGCCAGCTCTGACAGCAGCTCCTGCAGCCGAGAGGTTACGGGGAGAGTGAACAACTTGCTCTCATCTCCAGTGTGTGGCTTTGTCATCGGTCTCAGAAGGGGCAACAGCTGTGGTTGTCAAGGGCTGCGCAGTCCCCCCTCTCCCTTCCTGCCCTGCTGCGTCACTGGCTTTTCTGAACTTCATTGTTGTCTGCAGCCCCGGGTGGAATATTTTTCCCCTTTCCAACCCTTCCCAGGAAAACAGAAATCTTTCTGTGGAGTCAGGTCAGGACTATACTCAGTGCCGGATTTCCATTTAGGCACAGTGCCTAGGGCCTCCAAACTTTTTGGGGCCTAGGAAGGAGGGAAACACTAGTGACTAACAAAAAATGAGCTGAAACTAGAATCGAAGTGATGGTCCATCACGTGGTTTAGCATTAGAAAAGTTTAGTGCATCATGTCAATCGACGTCATTCAATTGGCGTTTACCCCTCGTTTTGCACATTTCGGAGTGAAAGTGCCTAGGGCCTACGGACACCAAAATCCAGCCCTGACTACACTGCCCCTGTCTGCTAACTGCTCACTCTCGTCTGGCAGCCTAATCAAGTATAACAATTCCAGCTGTGTGTGCCCAAGTGTGGTCGAGTTACCTTCAGCTGAGTGCTGATGTTCTCACACTGCAGCTTTACAGAGCTCTTCTTAATGACTTTAAAATCCCAGGAACAGAACACCTTCATCGCCAAGTCACCGTGAGGGGTGTCTATGCGGTAGCTTTCACCGAAAGACTTCGACATGCTGCAAAAACAGAAAAGCACAAGCGCTGCTTTAACCATCAAGGAAACCTCTGTGTTCCCAGGCTGCATATAGCTCCTGAATTCGCAATCCACAAGTGTGACACCATATCTGGAAAAATGAAGTTAACAAAGCCTTTTTAAAGGGATCTACAGTTGGAAATATTATTTAGCAGGTCAGCAGTTCTAAAATGGCTTGGATAATGAAAGCCAAGCTGATAATTTGGCTTTCATTATCCATGAAATATGTAATCCAACCGGCACATCATCTTAAAAGAATCACCAGCACAGCTAACCTGAAGACAAGGATGATGCAGGTGATAAAGAACGAGATGCCAATAGTGAAGAAGTAGGCCAGAGGCATGTTGTAGGGCATCCTTTTCTCATCAGAGCCTCCGGCTGCAGGGCTATAGCTGCTGTTCAAGGTAGAGTTGGTGTAGTAGCCATAAAACATCACAGTATCTGTAAAGTAGCCCTGTGCAGAAACAGAATGGGCAGAATTAGATACGTCACCAGGCGACAGAAGGCCCATCTGCCCCGGTCATGCCTCGAAAGCCTAACTGTGACAGTACACGTGTTTATTCAACCAGAATCTTAAAGAATTTGTCATGAAGCCTCCCCTGCTTTAAATTACTTTAAAATCCTCAGCTACCACTTGTCTGTGCTGACTGGGAATTATTCTGGGTGTACAGCATGTGGGCAGATCCTTCTGAGCCCGGACGGAAGGAACGCTAGCGGGTCTCGGGTGTCCGGACGAGAGCGTCGACGGTCAGGCCTGTCCTTACCGCCCCCGTGAGCAGCTCCAGGCCCAGGAAGGATCTGTTCCTGACATCCGGGGGCCGGTGGACCACCTGCGGGATGACTAGGAAGAAGGTGTTGACGAGGAAGAGGAAGACGTTGAAGAGCAGCAGGGTCCTGAGGAAGACGAAGTAGGAGAGCACGCCCGTCCCGAAGCGGCCGCCCAGCTGCTTCAGCGCCACCTGCCACAGCTGCAGGCGGCGCAGGAAGGCCCGCCAGCTGGACCAGCCCTGCCGCAGGCCCTGCGCGAGACAAGCCACAGCACACCACCACTGGCCGTCATCTAGTGGGACACTTTCAGGCGTCCTAAAGCACGTCCAGGCTCAGAGCCGACGGACCGCCTGACTGTGCTCACACCAGCAGGGAAAAACAATTCTTCACTATAAATATCAGTGTCGAAGGAATATTCCTTTTGGTCAATTGCATGGTCAAACGCATGATTCAGACAAACCCAACTGCAAATTAGGAAAACTACAATGGCAATTACTGAGCACAGTGCAGTAATGCAGTGATCAGTGCACGGACTTGCGGCTCTGCGGCTTGATGTGACACACTTAATTTTGTCTTCATTTCAGGATTTTGCGTTTTCTAACGGATTCTGTACACTTGTTTGCTACACGCGAGGAGCAATTTACGTGCAGAAAAAATTGCATTTTAAAAGTTCGAAAATACTTAAGGGAGGATGTTACATAAGAGTTGTAACGCAACATAAAAAAAACCCTTTAGAAAAAAATGAGTCAGACTTTGCTCCTGGTACAAAGGATACAAACGTACCCACAGTGACGCTTTATGCAGAGCGGAAACTACAGTTCTTCGTAAGGATTTGGCAACACTTAACCCTTCACTTGCCAGCTAGGAGCAAAAATTAGCAAAGACATTTTTTTTTTGCCGATTAGAAAATCGTTTCTTCGCATTTTCTGGCTTCCTCTGAAACCCGTGGACTCTCATGCCGTTCGGCTTCTGTCGTTCGATTGTAAGTGAAAGTTAAAGGGGTAAAGTGCGCCTTGTAACCCAAGGTCGTGTTTTGCACACAGCTGCAGGCCGGTTACTCACAATGATGAAATAACTCTTGATGTGGCTGCAGCACGGAATCTCACTGCGGGAAACAGAGTGCCCTCCTTTATAGTTACAGGCCAGTTTCCTGCGGACAAATTCAAGAAAAAACAGAATTTGTCTTTCTTTTCCCCATGTGAATCCAGGATGTCCCAGCTTTACAATGCGAGAAATTGTATACCTAATGCAAGAAACTGTATATGGCTAATAAAGTGATCTTATCTAAAAAAAAAAGGGCCCGTGCCTGTGGCTGGAACTGGTTGCCAGTTCAAATCTCACGGCCGGCAGAAGAATCCTATTCCGTTGGGCCCCTGAGCAAGGCCCTTAACCCCAACTGCTCCAGGGATGCCGTATATAAATGGCTGACCCTGCGCTCTGACCCCAAGCTTCTCTCCCCGTTTGTGTGTCTCATGGAGAGCAAACTGGGGTAAGCAAAAAGAAATTCCTAATGCAAGAAATTGTACATTGCTAATAAAGTGATCTTTTATCTTATCTTATCCCCTGTCTAGACCTTGCACTCTTCGTGTACTGAAACCAACTATTAAAAAAAAATCTCCTGAACTGCAGATATCTGAAAGAGAGGAGATTGAAAGATGGGATGTTGCCTGTATCCAGTGGCAGGTGTGAATCAGAATAACCCCCCCCCCCCCCATCTCCACTGAGAGCAGGGAGCGTGAGGGCTCGGGCTCGGGGCGGGCGCCATGCCTACCGGAGCTCAGACTTCTCGCTCAGGCTGAGGGGCATGGTCCGCAGCGTGCGCGCCCGATCACTGGCTGGCAGGCTCTTCAGGTTGCTGATCAGACGCTCCGTCTTTAGAGCTGAAACCAACCGGACCATCAATGAGATCACTGCAACAGTGTTTTCACTCCCGTGTGGTTGTAGCACACCCGCCGAGACAAAAAAAGTTAGTCTCTCCGTGCAGACGCACAGTAAGTGGGTCAAATATTAATTTCTATTTTTGAGAAGGCACACATACAGTCTCACCACTATATTCATTTCTTCTTTTCTACTATACGAGTTTTAAATAAAGGTCTTCCACTCCTGGCTTCCATAATTGGAACCAGGAACTGCACTTCATTTCATTTCACTTCCTTCATTCTAAAGAAAACAAAAATGTAAAGCCAATGTACCGCATATCTAACCCTCCCACATGAAGTGTTACTTTGTAGACTAGAAGACAGTAAAATAAACAGGTGGTGCTAGTGGAACAGGCCAGTGTGCAAATGACTGACGAGAATTTGGTGCCCACAAGACGCAAGTGTCATTTGCGAGAACCTGACAGCAGACGACGAGCTGCTGATGCAGAAAACCACTTTGGTGGTACTTAACTCACGGGATATAAAGTAAAATGAGTTCATGTATGGATGGTACAGGGGTCATCTAAAGTATTTTAATTCAGCTAAATAGGAAATTAAAGAGCTTGCTTGCTCCAATTCAAAAATCTTGGTTTTCAACCACTCGTTTATTTTTCAGGTGCTCTGGACAGGATATATGTTAGGGTTTGGGTGGTATCGTCTTTGACGAGACGGCTGGGTAGCTTGATCCAGACAAGCCCGGCGGAATTCTCCATTAAAGGGCTTGAACACATTAACCTCGGCTCAACGTCAGTACCGATGTTGGGGCCCCACTGCGATTCTAGGGCATGTGCCATTGCCCCCAGGCACCCCCCTGGGTGCACTCCAACAAAATCCGCGCGCAATGGCGACGGGGCGCGGCAAGGCGGAGCCCTCACCGTCCTCGTCCTCGCCCACCGCCACCCCGTATCCGCGGATGCTGGGCCGGGAGGAGTGGGAGAAGTCCCGGATGGAGGGCCTGCTCTGGTGGCGGCGGCGCAGCTGCAGGGTGCGGTTGTAGTACTGTGAGATGATGGCACCGCGGTTGCGCCCTGGGGCAAGAGGGGGGAAGGGACACGCAGTCAGGAGCCGGCGATAAAAACCTGGAACAGCGGAGCCCACGCCAGGAACCCGAACTCCCCTCGGTTCGGCGCTCGCTGGTGACTAATACTTCTCTGGCCTTCGCGCATGCTACAAGCCACAATGACATCACGGTGGTGCGTCAATGACAGAAAACTGCGCAAGAACAATCTTGAGAATGTTATTTAAAGACCTTACAGGTTGGGTTTCAAGAAACTCCACTGTTTAGTTATAATGCATCAGCTACCTCAGCAGATTGTATGATTTTCTTTGATTAGACTCCTGAAGAGCCTGTGCAAAGTGCTGTTGCGTAGCTATGACCCCACCACCACCAGCAGCAGGCTCCTGTACCGCAACCCCGGATTTTTCCATGCTCTTGCAGGGGAAAGACACTCCCAAGTCAGAAGCATCTGGAAATTATTAGAGGGCTTGACCCATGGAGTCCGTGACACCAGCTGGATTCTCCCCAGAGCTCCTTTGCTGAAGCTCTTGACAGACACATTCTCAAAACACAAAAGATCGAGGGCGGAAAACCAAAGCCCATGAGGATATCGAGGGAGCTGATTTGTATAAGCAGGTCTGACACACTGTGCGTTATACGGGAGATCCCGAAATGTTCCCACCACAATAAGACCTTTTGCAGAAGGAAGTTGCTTTTGACACTGAAAGCTGATTCTGCCAGACAGCAGCAGTGCCAGCGGAAGATGAACTAATGCATAGGTGAGGCAGAGAAGAGCCCTCTGCTGCAATGCCATGCAATAGTCCTGCATGCCTGAAACAGGCAACAAGCAGCACATATGCAGAAGTTCATTGCTGTAGGGAGTAAAACGTCACAGGCAGCAGGTTTCACAAAATAAGCAAACCTAGGCCTGGAACAAATCAAAAAAGTAAGAACATTAACTTCTCCTCCCCACCCCCATCTTCACAATTATGCCCACGGGACTTGATGGTGAATTTCATCTGGTAGATGAATGCAACAGATTAGAACAGAGACCAGATTAGAACACACCCACTGTCAGGCAACTGCGAAAAAAAAATTGCAGTTTTTTTTTTAAACATTACATTTATTTTAATACCATTACAATGTATCACAATTTTGCTTTCTCCAAATTTCTAAGTGGGTCTCAAGTTACGGAGGCAATGGAGGTTATGGGCTGGACCATAGATCCGACAGAACAGGAATGTTTCCTATTCAGCAACTCGAATTTAAGTCAGCTTTTCACACCACGCTTGTAAAAACCTGCTACAGTGCCTTGCAAAAGTATTCGGCCCCCTTGAACTTTTCAACCTTTTGCCACATTTCAGGCTTCAAACATAAAGATATAAATTTTTTATTTTATGTGAAGAATCACCAACAAGTGGGACACAATTGTGAAGTGGAACGAAATCTATTGGATTTTTGAAACTTTTTTAACTAATAAAAAAATGAAAAGTGGGGCGTGCAAAATTATTCGGCCCCTTTACTTTCAGTGCAGCAAACTCACTCCAGAAGTTCAGCGAGGATCTCTGAATGATCCAATGTTGTCCTAAATGACTGATGGTGATAAATAGAATCCACCTGTGTGTAATCAAGTCTCTGTATAAATGCACCTGCTCTGTGATAGTCTCAAGGTTCTGTTGAAAGCGCAGAGAGCATCATGAAGACCAAGGAACACACCAGGCAGGTCCGTAATACTGTTGTGGAGAAGTTTAAAGCCGGATTTGGATACAAAAAGATTTCCCAAGCTTCAAACATCCCAAGGAGCACTGTGCAAGCGATCATCTTGAAATGGAAGGAGTATCAGACCACTGCAAATCTACCAAGACCTGGCCGTCCCTCTAAACTTTCAGCTCAGACAAGGAGAAGACTGATCAGAGATGCAGCCAAGAGGCCCATGATCACTCTGGATGAACTGCAGAGAACTACAGCTGAGGTGGGAGAGTCTGTCCATAGGACAACAATCAGTCTTACACTGCACAAATCTGGCCTTTATGGAAGAGTGGCAAGTTGAAAGCCATTTCTCAAAGATATCCATAAAAAGTCTCGTCTAAAGTTTGCCACAAGCCACCTGGGAGACACCCCAAACATGTGGAAGAAGGTGCTCTGGTCAGATGAAACCAAAATCGAACTTTTTGGCCACAATGCAAAACGATATGTTTGGCGTAAAAGCAACACAGCTCATCACCCTCAACACACCATCCCCACTGTCAAACATGGTGGTGGCAGCATCATGGTTTGGGCCTGCTTTTCTTCAGCAGGGACAGGGAAGATGGTTAAAATTGAGGGGAAGATGGATGCAGCCAAATACAGGACCATTCTGGATGAAAACCTGTTGGAGTCTGCAAAAGACCTGAAACTGGGACGGAGATTTATCTTCCAACAAGACAATGATCCCAAACATACAGCAAAATCTACAAAGGAATGGTTCACAAATAAACGTATCCAGGTGTTTGAATGGCCAAGTCAAAGTCCAGACCTGAATCCAATCGAGAATCTGTGGAAAGAGCTGAAAACTGCTGTTCACAAACGCTCTCCATCCAACCTCACTGAGCTCGAGCTGTTTTGCAAGGAAGAATGGGCAAGAATTTCAGTCTCTCGATGTGCAAAACTGATAGAGACATACCCCAAGCGACTTGCAGCTGTAATCGCAGCAAAAGGTGGCTCTACAAAGTATTAACGCAAGGGGGCCGAATAATTTTGCACGCCCCACTTTTCATTTTTTTATTAGTTAAAAAAGTTTCAAAAATCCAATAGATTTCGTTCCACTTCACAATTGTGTCCCACTCGTTGGTGATTCTTCACATAAAATAAAAAATTTATATCTTTATGTTTGAAGCCTGAAATGTGGCAAAAGGTTGAAAAGTTCAAGGGGGCCGAATACTTTCGCAAGGCACTGTATATTGTAAAATCATCTTTATCTTGCTGAAACTTAAGTTTCACTTAAATTTGACACTTATAAAAATCATGTGATTAAATATTTTTAGACTGAGATACACTCTTAGTCAAAAGTTATTTTAAAGTGCTGATGTTGTAAAACACACCCTGTGATCAATATGGTTTTCAGACAGCTTGCTACAGTATGTGCACTGCAAGAGCTGGTGGCCTAAACCAAAGACACGAGGAACACAATCTTATTTAGCTATGTATCTGCAAAGATTCATCATTCTAAGACCAATACACAGGATCCTGTCTTGTTCCTGTTCTGATCCAGATCCACAGATCCCTAAAGACCCCAAGTGGTTTTCTCAGGCATGTGCAAGATCTGCCACAGAATGAGTTAGGATCACAAGGTCAGTCAAAGAGTGGTGTGGAGAAAATGTGTGGCATCAATGGATTGCAAGCAAAACAAATCCTGATTTGTTTTAAGAATAATATATGCATCTTATATATATATATTTATAAAGATATATGGAGTTCTGACAAAGGTTCAGGAGGGGATGAGGGTAGTGGGACGGATTAAACTCAGCTGCCATAACCCACAACAAATCCTGATGTAATTTCTCAGATTCCCATATATACCACACACCACCCTCTCCTCTTCCTCGCTCGTCTCCACCTTCTCAACTCCCCCTTGGTCGCCTTTTCACCGGGCAGGAGGGTCCCACCCCCATGCTACCTCCAGGAGGTTGGCCCTCAGCCAAGCTGGTGAAGCCAAGTCCTCACCAACTTAATTCTGCTTTCACACAATCTCCAGCTGCCCTCACGCCTTGAGAAATATCTTAACACTGGACTTTCAGCAGCATTCCGTTTAAAAGTGTCCTGCACATATAGTTGAGTGCCGTGGTGTCAGAGATGCGAAGGGACTACGAGCACAAAACAAATATCCCATTCTTGCAGGATTCCAGGAGCAGCTCCGGAGCAGCAGGAACTATCCTTACACTTGCTCTAAGCTGGTTTAGGATTTGCAGTGGTACTACCATGTTACTCAAAGTGAATATTCTGCCAGCCATCGCAAGAGGTCGCAGCACAGTTCAATTAAGGTTTTTAATTTTAATCCGTGACGAAAAAGGCAATTTTCCAGAGAACACCGGGAGAAGGCACACACATAAGGTGCAAGCGCCATGGTGTCTCGAATTCCAGCAGCGATATCGCGAGTTTTGTAGGCTGGCTGCAGTCATGTGCGCCCTATGTTATGATCATGCATGGGTGTTTGTGAGTGACCATTACCGATCTTGCTGGGATCGTGGAAATGTAGTGGCTTTCCTGATAATGTTATCCCCGCTTTTAGTTACTCCTGCGGGGTCACGTACAACAGGTGACACTTGTTGAGGTGCCTTGATAACAATGTGGCCCTGAATGTCAACAAGACAAAAGAACTCATTGTGGACTCGGGGAAACCCAGAGGGAATCGCGCCCCAATCTCATCGTTGGCACAGCAGTGGAAACTGTCAGCTGCTTCAGGTTCCTCAGCCTGCAGATCTCCACCGGCTTGGCTTGGTCACACAACACTGTAGCCAGTCTAAAAAAGGCACAACAGCACCTGCACTTTCTGCAGGTGCTTAAAGAAACGTGGTATAGGGAAGCAGCTCCTCCTGAACTTTTACCGGTGCACCATAGAAAGTTAGAGTGTCCTCCCTCGTGGCATCACTGTGCGGTACAGCAATACTACCATGCCTGACAGAGATGCTCTACAAAGGGTTGTGGAAACGGCACAGTGGATTACAGCACGTGACTTACCATTAATTGAAGAGATTCACACCATCAACTGGTGAGATTCACACCATCCGCTGTCGCAACAAAGGACAACCCGTCACGCAAGCAGTACCGCACTATTAAAGCACAGACCACTAGGCTTGAGAACAACCTCTACCCTCCTGCAGTGTACATCCTCAACAGCTAACTGTGCAGCGCCTCGGTCTCAATGCACTTTTTGCATGTTTTTTTTTTTTCCTTTCTCACTACTACATATTTATTGTCCCACAACATATTTATTGTTCCCATTCTTATTATTTATTATGTCTGCAATGCACTGTCTACATCGTGCGGTGCTGTCCGTGTATTGTGTATGTCCTGGGAGATCAGCGTGAATAAGAAATTCCAACGCACATGTACCCCTCTACTCCCTACTCTCCACGCCAGTTATTTCTGAGACGTCCCGTACAGCAGGTGTCTGTTTCAAATGCACCGAGGCCAGTCCAGGAGTGATGGTCCCAGGCCGGAGGCAGATTTCCGCAGCCCTAAACGGCGTAACAGGCCGGCGCGGCGAGCGCAGACGCCGCTTCGGCCCGTAAAAGAGGCGCGGGCGCGCCGCCAGACGGGACTCACCGATGGTGCGGCTGGGCATGGCCGACAGCACCCTGAGAGTGGCGGCGGAGAAGTGCTCGCTCATCAGGGGGTCCCCATCTCGCGCGCCCCCGGTGACGGGGAGCTCCCTCTCCCCTGGCTCATCCCTGCCGTGCCGGGCCGGAGAGGACAGGTAGGCCGGATTATCTGAGATAAAAAGACCAAGAGACCAAAGAACAGGGGCCTTTCAGACGGAGAGCGAAAACCTGGGACAAGAAGCGCGTCAAGTCAGATATTATTGTCCAGAGTTCTCTTTAAACACTGAATGCTTTTCTTAAGTGACCAAGACATCCTAATTAAGATTAAAGCATTCAACCTCACATGGCTTGTGGTAACCTCCAACAGGCTCTGTTGACTTATTATTAGTTCGTAAAACCCCCGCTGTTACCTCGCCCCTCCCCCAGAATGTCATCCATCTCGATGACCTCCTGACCCTCCTCGTCCATGCTGTGGCTCTGCTCCTCGATCAGCTGGCTGAAGGAGTCGTGGACAAGGTTTTCGTCCATGGGACTTAAGGGACTCCTGCAGGGAAACAGGAAAAAAATCCTTACTGAGCAAGCGTGTAGACACAGTTCATACACATGCAGCCCTACCGTTCATACACATGCAGTGGCACGTGGCAGATAAGGCAGGTCATGAGATGGGTGGCTGGACCAGGGTTAGACTTTCTTCGGCTTTCAAGGAAGATTTCAACATCTGTTTTCTTATAATGCAAAACATAACCCTGTTTAAATTCCTGTGTAAATTTCCCTCCTGTGGTGAACTGCAACATCATGATAAACTTATCAACCCATCCCCCTCCCCAACCCTCCAAGGCAACTCTTAGAGGTGGATGACAGCCTCTGACACAGGGGCACTATGAAGGAAGAAATTTAACAGTTTAGGAATGAGAGCAGGTCTAGACAAGAGACGAACTGACACAGAAACTGACAAAAAATGAGAAGGAGGATGCAAAGCTGTTGTTGGGTGTTTTTTTTTCTTGTTCTGAAGCGTTACTTGAGAATCGATTAAAACAAAGTTGCTTTTGCGTCAGAGACAGAATACATACCCTAAAAAAAGATCAGAGCTCCCCAGGGAACAATGACAGAGAATAATAATAGACAGACAATTACAGACATTTTTACTATTTAATGGGCGGTCATGCAAATGAACTGCAAAACAAGAGTGCAGAGTGTCACATTAGACAGCTGAGACTCTCCCACTCCTGATCGCAGTCTGTCCTGCGTTGTAACTGACTGTGTACCCACGGCCAATCGATAAGGCAGGCCAAGCAGAAGTCTGATAGCCAATCTTATTTCTTCCCTTCCTGCGAGCGGGTATACTGTATAAAAGTAATCTGTAATGCACGAAAGAAACAGACTTTAGACAGATATTTAGGGGAGTGAATTGGAGGGGTGCTGGGGGATATGAAAGACTTAATATTTGTGACTCACTCTATTGCAGCTTCCATTTCCTCCAAGTCGCTGAAGCTGACCTTCCTCGCCATCCCACTACCAATCTGTCTCGGGGTGACCGCAGGAGGGTAGCGATTACTGCAGGGGCTCCCTCGTCCAATCAGATCGCTGCCTTTCTTCAGTCATGCTCGCCGTTACCTGGGGAGACAGAAGGAATGCTCAGTTTTGTGCAAGCAGGCATGGCCATGCGCTCAGTCAGTCATCTCCTTGCTAGCGTGTGCTTAACGAAAGGAATGGCTAGATGATCCAGCACGCGGACAAACCTTAAGCATAATTACCTTCAGAAGCGTGAAAAGAGAAGAAGTTTGGGTGCACATGAATGCTGCACAGTAATGCTTTACCAACGTGGAAAACAGCATGGTGCAACACTCATTTCCTTTCAACAAGAAGGCAATTAGTCAAAAGCAGATGTGGAACCGGGTGTTGCAGGCATGGTAGACAAGCTGGTCACACACCCCTGTCCACTGGCAAGCTGTGATCTTGCTGCACCCTGTGCGCTAACCTTGAGAAGTCTTTCATTCCTGGGTCGAGGAGCTTGCACAGCAGATAACCCAAGCAGACAGACCAATGGCGAAATGCTCTCGACACACTCACAAGCTATGAGGAATTTAATGAGGAGAACACACAGTATAGGCAGTCTACAGAATACCCGCAGAGACTGAATTCTGTGTCTCCGATTTCTGTCAACAACAAACACAACCCAGACGTTTAGAGTATATAAATACATCCATATTAAAACAGGATGGTTTCATTTTGCATCTTGAATGAGATCAGACACACAATGAAGTCTGAGACACGATCTGAAAGCCACATCAGAGGCCAACCCAAAAGAACAAGCCGAAGCTTGAAATAACCATTTAAAAAAAAACAAAATTCAACGCAAAAGAAAAGTTATGCTAACAAATGGAATGGACGCAGATATAGTTTGTTCTAGCCCTCTAATGCCTTGAAAACAGAAAGAAACCTTTAGGAAGACACTCAAGCGTAATACGTTTGAAACTTGAACTCAATGTACCGTGGAGAACAAACCTCAAGAAAACGAACGTCTAAGTGCTCTGTGCCTGTAATTCTTTGGTGGAGACAGGGTGATCTTTCTTCCTGAAACAGTAAGTTTCTTCTTCCATCACTTGTCTGCAGCTCTGCAGTGATGTCAATGGAAATTTAAATAATTAATAAAGGCAGCTCTTCACAGAGACCCACTATTCCTTCCCACAGATCATCTGGGTCTCCTCCAGCTCCCTGACTTCATCACCGCGGACAGGGTGTCTGCAGAGCTTCTACATCATCTCTGATTATTCATCCTCCCCCTCATCCAAGGGCTGGAAAATATGTTCCCACAGCCCGGCAGCCCTTCATCGAAAACACATCTTCACAGAAAAAAAAAAAACAAGTTTCTTGTGGTAATGTTGCCATTTTCCTTCACTGTTTACAACAGAAAGCATAACAATAAGGAATAGCTCAGCGCTGATCTGAGCCTCCACTGAGTTATAAACTATCCCCATCACAACAGCTTATGCACCTCGTCGGTATGAATTCAGTGAAGCCTCTAGAAATATTAATTCCCCGACTTAAAAAATATCATTTAAAATATGTATATTCAGAGATCAATGACGGCACCTCTTGTTCTAATAAAAAAATATAAATCTGCATGTCATCTTTATGATGTGTTCTGGGCAGTTCATAGTTTCTCTTACAGGAGAATAGAGTTCATTTTGCTGCCACCACCAAGACTGCTGTGCACTGTGGACTAAGACCACATTGTGAAAGCCCTGTCACAGTGTCAGAAATCAAAACCACTAAATATCCTTCATTTACAAACATGGCCTGCTTCTACCAGGGGAGGATGTATATACATCCTTGTTCTCTATGTGTACTTTACTACAGAAACAAATACCTTGATCCTTGGTCTTGGCACTACATGTAATACAATATGATGAAAATAAAATGTAGAAAACTAAAAAAAAAAAATTCTAGGAGTCACAATAAACACATTTTAAATCACCAGGAGATATACAGTAAATATCCTCCAGATAATATTTTCAGAATTCCATGAGAATTCAAAAGTATTACATTAATGAAGGAGCCACTTGATGTTAATTTGTTTGTTGGATAAAGACTAAAGAGGGATGCAAGAAAACAGACCAGTCTCTCTAATAAAACCTTTTTTACTGCTGGCAGTAAATAAAACTGTCCATACATTTCTGTTTCCAATTAAATCTCTTCCTTTCCAACATGCTGCTTAAATCTGTTTCCGTGTACCAATGACACCAGTACAAGTACAGTAATATCTGAGCTTTGGCTTAAGAAGGTAGTGGAAGACATTTTAGTTGCTTCAGCAAGTTACACTTGGCTCTTTCTAAGTTAGCAACTTGATAGCATGCATTTAGCGGTCAGTCCACAGCGATCCTCACAAGACAATGCAAGCCAAGTCAGATTTAGTCAGTAAAACTTAAGTGGCCCCTGAGCAAATTTCCATAGTGCAGTTCCTGGACGAAAACACAAAGAAAGGAAAAGATGGATTCAATTAAACGATCCCCTGCTCTATAATTAGGCATACTGTAAAATTTCTGTAGACACTGGACCGCTCCAAGATATTTTTAAGGTGCTAGGCTGATTTAACTCTCACCTTGCCACACTAATGGTTTAATTATTTGTGGAATAAAAAAAAAAAAACTAGAGAGCACGTGAGCACCACTTACATTTCATAAAGCAATTTGAAATCATCTGAACACAGAAAGAAAAAGTACTCAAGACGTTTTAACTTCCATCTTGTCCGCAGTTGCACAGTAAGTTTCTCCCAGGTTTGCACAGGTGGAGGGGTAAAAGCTGAAAGAGCTGAACCTGTTCAGCCTCAAGCAGTGAAGACTACGGTGGGGCATGATCCAGGTTTTCAAAATCCTCAAAGCCAGCAAGTTTCAACAGTGGCAAACGAGAACCGGAGGTCACATGTGGACACAATGTGAAAGTGCTTTTAAACCTGACAACAGGAGGAACTTCTTTATGCAAAGGGTGGGGGGCAGTATAGGACAAGCTACACAGGAATGGCTGGCATCCTTGGACTAACTGGTTACTAACGTCCAATGGGGCAAATGTCTTCCTCTTGTTTGGAAGCCTGATGATGTTGTTATTATAGATTGTGAAGCTGTTCTGGATTGGGACTCTAAGAAGGTGTGTCCCCAGTTACTCATCTGTGAGGCTTTGCTTTTGCAAAGCACTGGAGCGCATAGCTTTCAGCCGACACCCATTTACTGACACCTGTCCACGGCTGAGGGGGGAAATTCAAGCCTGCCCTGAGGATATCCTTTGAAATTCCTCCCACGCTCTCTAGCCAATTTCAGAGACTGTCAAGGACTCGTCTGGAAAGCCAAAATGCCTTCAGAGAAAATTAACTAGGAAAGAATATTCAGTTTAAACTACTGTACCCATCACAAAATAATTCTCAAGTGCAAGACCTCAAGTGATAGTAGAACACCTGCGTATGAGTCTGTAATTACGTTGCTGTGCGATATTTTTTTGCAGCATTCTGTTTTTAGTCTAACGTATAATAGAGATCAAACACATTGTGATTCGACCCAGCAACTGTCACATTACATATTTGGCCACAGCAGCTAATCCCCTGATTACAATCAACGGCACTGATTGTTCTCTACAGCTGTGAGTGGGCTGTGCACCCCAGCTACAGGACAAGACAAAGTATAGTTTCATCACTGGCCTGAACCAGCCACATGGACTGCCCATTGGTATTTCCAGCTGTCCAGTCCAGTTTCCAGGTGTATGGGATTTATAGCTTCATTTGGATGCTCCCTGGCTGGTTTTCTGCAGCCATCTCATGAACGTCTAGAGAGCCGTTCAAGTGGTTCACAGAGGTAGAAGTCTAAATATATTAGCAGCTAATGCCACCATATTTCTAAATCAGGTGTCCTGACACGTTTGAAACGGGAGTGTTGCACCCCTATGCACAGCGCAGACACGGCTTTCTGGTGGGAACTGTGGGTTTCGCAGCACGACCGCTTCCACGGAGCCGGCGACTGGAGACTTGGAGTCTTCTTACTACACTTGAGACTTCAAGAGTCAGCTGGAGTTCACTTACAAAAGAACTAGCCCCCCACTAAACGACCTCTCTTAGTCCATTGAGCATGCAAGCCGGAAAAGAGATTCTCCCACGCTCTTTAAAAATGCAACCCTTCATTATTTTTCTAATGATGCGTTTGCTTCCATAAAGCCCTAACACGTATGTGAAACACACATTCCCAAAACGTCAGCCTAAGGTCCCTTTGTGGTGGTGTTATCTTTACTAACTGCATGCATTGCAGTTTCTTTCAATGACAGCCAGTTTGACTCCAGCAGACTCGGGCATGGATTGCGGAACTGCCCCGGGGCTGTAGTTTTTAAACACCCCGTGTGAAAACCATTCAAGGTTTACAGTCATCGCCCGGTCGAACTGGGCTCCTATATTTATACACAAGAAAACGAGCGTCAACGCACGTAATTATAAAAGCAAGGGTAGTAATCTCCTAATCTCTAAGTGCGATTTGTCCTGTTAGTACCCTATGGCGGAATAATTTGTTGTATGAGGTTTAAAAAATAATAACATAAAGGTATCGATTCGCGTATATGACAGTACTAAGACTTACAAGACACCGACCATGAAACACAAGTAGCACTGCGTGTATAAACTCTTCTGACTGCAGACTCACCTCCAAGTGCCGTAACAAAACTTTATCTTGATGCACAACCGGCTTTCACGATCTCTCCGAAGTTTGAGCTCTTCTGGACGGGAGGTAAGCACCAAGCACAGACCACCGCTTCTGCAGGGGGTAGCAATATAGAAGAAATGTTGCGGGATATTTGTTGGCAAGCTTTTTAAACTGTTCAAAAAACAACCCTGGAAGCTGTAAACACACTCCGTGTTTTGTTCCTTTTTATATTGGATATTGCCTTTACCGACCGATCACACCCCGAGTCGGCGAACTTGCAGAAGTTGTCCTTACGGTCGAGTTGCTGGGCAATGGTATAACCCTATTCTTTATTATTAAATGCATGCGTTCCCTGTTGTTGTTTTATTTCCCCATTTTCCAATGTATGTTTTCTCGAACTGCTGTAACAGGCACTGCAGCTACTTTAAATCAATGTCTGCATTGTCGATCAAAAAGCGTGGTGCAAAAAGACAGAAAAAAAGGGATCTTTTAAAGCGGCATCGATCGAGAATCGGTGAATCTTTGCAATCGAACGACATAACTTCGCCTCAGTCCTCAATTGTCTTCTGTCCCGCCCCTAATCTGAATCACAATACACTCGTATCTGTCCCTTTCAGAGGAATAACGATACATAAACCGCGATTTTACCACACTAAACTATCCATATGTTTAATCAACCATATGGCTCTGTCAACAATGCAAAACACACGCTAGAACTACTTACAGTGACTGTAGCTGCAGCTTTTGGAACGTTTTTAAAGGGCGAACCAAAAATATACTTTAAACAAGTTTCCCGTCTGTTAATCCGGATTTTATATCTTAATATATGTTATGTTTCAAAATATTTGACATCAAACGGAATGCTGGAGTACTTGAATACTGCGCGGCGCTCCTTTTCTAGAGCTCTGTTAAATTTACATAAAGCGACAATTATTAACAGTCTGGGAGATTTGGGAGAAACAGCTGCACTTTAAATGTAACTTCTATAACCACATGATCACAGTGTTTTAGGAATAATGCCAGAGGAGTGTGGAAAACTGACCTGTAACAATAGCTATAGCCGCTGTGTTAAATTAAAATTCAGCTAGTTTAAAAAACGTAAAAAAGAATCTAACAATAACAATGTGGCATAGCGTCCCTCCTGATACTTTCCAAGGGAAGAAATACTGCCTGGTCTACTGCCTGGGTAAAATTAATAATCCCTTTTTCCGCTTGGTATTATTAACGCACCACGCCGGATTGTGTTAGCAGGATCAAAATCTCTTAAATCTCAGTCTCGTTACAAAACTGAGGGGTAGCCTGTCACAAGTAGTGTACCGGGCTTCGTATTCTTTAATCACATTTCAGATTGTGTATTCTTTTTTCCCCAGTTTTCCTGTACTAATGTGCTCTTTCGCGTGTGTCTGTGAGCCAGAGTGTTTAATCTGAAGTGCAGATTCATTTTAAATTGTATTCTGGCATGTAAGGTTTGGTGTTATGAAACAGGATACTCGATGGTTTATTGCGAGAACTTTGGTCGGTTCCTCCCACTACCTTTATTTTTGTGAAAAAAATTAACCTATGCGGACAAGGGTTCTCCACAATCAAGACGTACACGAGTCTATTAAATGTGGTGAAGAAAATCAATTAAAATTAATAAAATTAAGTCACCTTACCAGGGAAGCGCCTTCGCCACAGCTCGTTGAGTTCAGCGCGATCTTTATTCCTCCTTCTCTACAGTCATAATGGGGGGGAACAGAGCAAAGAAGGTGTGAGTCTACCTGGCTCCAGTATGACTGCATACTGAGGTGAGGCACCTTTATGAGCTAAGATGTCTGGGAAATGTAGTTTTAAAACGAGAGTTTCACGAGATGCCAAGGAGGTCCAGTAGATGTATTCACGGTACCTGCAGACCTGTAGTCCCCTCTTCTGTACGGTGTTTCTTAGATTTTCTTAGTATCACAACATTATTTTTGTTCAGTAGAATCGAGGTGCATTTTTAAATTTTACATTAGCCTGTAATCTGACCGAACGACAAAAGCACAACCGCTGAAAAATCTAATCATCTGTGTAACACAGAGAATGATTCAATTGCTTACCATTAAAAAAACCCTTATTATTACAAAAGTTGAACGAAAATAATATTCTTTATTTTATTTTGAAAAATGTTTTGTTTGTTGTTGTTGTTGTTGTTGTTGTTGTTGTTGTTTTAAAGTAGGCAACAGCATCTAACGAGGTATCACAGAGGCCTGTGACTAAGGCGTCAGAGAAAAATCTGAAACTCAGCAGGAAGCAACATGTCCTGATGGCACAAGTTTCTATTTCAGTGAAAACAGCCACAGCACCTCTTCTTCCGGGAAAAGAGTTTGGGTTCGGAAGGAAAAAATAACAAAACAAAAATTAAGGGGGAGTTTCAAATCCCGTGTTTTGTCTCAATGTCACTGTGAAGTGATAAACCACAGGGCTTGAAGGACATCTTTGGGGTTGGAGTACTGCGAAAACATGACGTTTACTGCACGTCTATCCCTCCAAAGACAAGTGCTCTGCTCTACTGTTGTATTTAAAGTTGAATTCTTAATTTATGACTGAAGGTGAAATGCTGTCACATATCTGTGCCTGTGAGTGTTCTATATTCTATATTCTATATATATATATGTGCTACAGCTGCATTTTCAGAAACAATATACTCCTGTCATAGCGCCACAAAACAAATTGTTCTGTTTTCATACCAGATTCCAACCCGGGTGTTTTAGTAAATGTCTTTGCTCTGTCTCATCAGCAGCAGGTTCTCCACAAGTTCTCGGTATGACTGCAGCTGAAATGCGCGCACACCCGCATCACTCCCACACAGACTGACGAGTGGAAACACTTGCAGAGGCTAGAAATATTTTTGGTACGAAATGTAGAGTTGGTTCAAGTATCCGTAAGCTGTTGAAATCCTCAAGTTAAGGGTACAGACAGCACCCCAGGGTTGGGATTGAACCCAGGGCCCAGCACTGTGAGATTGCAATGCTAATTACTGCACCACCATGCTGCCCAACTTGATACAGTTTATCTTATGCATCATGTATAATTTATATATTTTATTTATTTCAGAAAGCATGCATGGCTGGGCCTGGTTAGTACGGGGATGGGACACATAGGAAAAATCAGGGTGCTGCTGTAAGTGGTGTTGGTAGCTCAGTAGGTGGCGCTCTCCAGCCTGCATCAGAATCTCCAGACCAATGACCCAGCAGGGCGACAGGGAACACCCGCTTTAGGAGGGGCCTTCCTCCTGATCACACTTTCAGCCAAGGTCCAGACTACTTGGTTATTAAGGATCCTGTGGCAGGAGCTCACAGTAGGGCTGTTAACGCTGGTGTCCTGGCTAAATGCCAATTTGGGCTACAGTCTGGGGCTTTCCGGAAATGTCCCTCTTAAGTTTCTCACGTCTCCTGCTGAATGGCTGCCGTGTGTCACCCAGGAGCGTACTGAGGGCGAGAGCTCCCTAAAATGCAATTTCTTCCTGTTTTTCTTCTTATTCTCGCATACAAATCCATTCGTACTGCTTTGCAGTTTTTGCCTCCACGTCCTGTGGACACAGCTTGAGGTCATGTGTGCCGAACTTCTCCTTCAGCTGTCTTGGGATGGTACTCTCTTGATTTGATAACCCCCCTCAACATGTTTGCTAGAGGCAGAGAGCTTTGTGCTAACCCCCCAGCTGCTGAACGTCCAATTGGTCTTGAAGGACAGGCCTGTGGTTTGAGCATTGTCCAGCATGTTTCATCTCTGCGGCGATTGCTTCAGCACTGTCACTGTTCATTTCATGGCATTTCGTTTTGCCCTGGGTGCGCTCTTACAAGCAGCTCCCTCAGGCTCTAAAGCCTCTCTGTGTGGCCCTTTCCTTGTGTCCTGGTTTTCAAACTCGGGCTCCCTGCTGTGTGTGTCTCTTTTGTCTGGTGCTAATCTGTTTGTTAATGGTGGATGTATTCTTCTAAACCTGCAAAGTGTTTTTATACATTCCCAAGTTGTGACTCAGCACTGCTGCCTTCCAGCTGATTAGATTTCTTCATCAGGATAGCTGACAGCTTTGTAAGCACAGAAGACACACAGGAAATAGAGGCCCTTTTTACACACTTCTGCACTGCAGAGGCATAGCTAAGTTCGGTCAAGTCTCAGCTTGCTCAATTCTTAGCTCCCATTGCACTAATTTTTTAGCTTCTCTTTTTAATGAACGGGCAACTGAACAGTAAGTCATTTTGCTATTTTGTTCTATGTCAGTTTTGGATTATCAAATACTTTTTCTGTGTTATAATGTCCGTCTCTGATCCCACAGTGACCCGCTGTGACCACTGTAATCTGCTGTATTTTTGTTAAGGAATCCACTTGTGTTAACCTGTAAGGACAAACAAGTTTTGTTTTGCCTGTGGCCTTTCACTGTTGTCAGCTGCCCAAGTGCAGAGTGTTGCTACTGTGATTCCTGCAGACTGTGAACAGCTGTACTGCAGTAAAGAGGAACAGATGACTGGTAGTGCCAACTGCACTGTTAGGGAGACCATGCCTGATGGACAGAGCTGTCACAAGACCCTAACTCAGCCACCTCCACTTCCCCGCTCTTTGGAAAAGCTCATGCAAAAGAATGTAGGGTCATTGGAATTACATGCAGCCAATGCAAAATGCAAATTAAGATTATTCATTATTGTTTGTCCTGTGAGAACACTAACTGAAACATTTAACTGCAAATCAAATACAATTCGACACCCTGCTTTTTAAGCACTTTAATTGACTACAGCAATATTAACAATGTTACTGTTAATATTGTCTTTTTTCTCGTCCTAATCAGGCAGGCACTTACTGTAAATAATTATAAACCTCCTTTTGTGTTTGTTAGCTTTCCAATAGTAAGATGAGGCTTCATACAGAAAATTGCCTTAATACATGATGCCACATTCCTGGAGGAAAAGCATCAATAATTGTTATGCCAGACAGCAGACCCTCTCCTTTTTATACGAACACTACTTGTCATCAAGTATTTTCTAGTTCTGTACATCAGTTAGAAAACTAGAAAATAAGCAGAAACCCCCCAAAAGAAAGACATAAACAGTATTGTGTCTTGTTTTTTTCTTAGAATAACCCTTTTCCTGCTATTTGTTTTCCTGAGTTGAGCTTTCCTGTCAAATCCTTAACGATGACATCTGATGAGAGAGTTCTCTCGGCAGCAGAAGAGCCGCCAGAGTTACAACAGCAGCATAATGTTTCATGACAAAACAATGAAATGCCAGCAACATTGTACTGTAAATACAATTCAGAATTTATATGCTGATTCACAGGGAATTAAGAACTGGATCAGACAGAGAAGCATTTCAATGCATCTAGATCAGTATTTTGACTTAACGCTCCAAAGAATGTACATCTTTCTTTTATGTACATTTATGTACATAAATTATGTGCAGTGTGGTAGTGCTTTAATGAAACCTAAAGTAACTTTTTTAACATAACTCGTGGAAGAAAGATGCTCCCAAGGACCAGAAATTCCAAAGGACGACCACTAAGAAGCTCATGGCATTGTGTTAAAATGGAAACCCAGTTCTGTCTCATCTTTCTGTGCTGTGTTATACATCGATTCACTGCAGCGAATCACGGTGTCTGTGAGATGACAATGACATCCAAGTGCACTCTGAAAACGGAGCGGTTTAACTTTGTACCTGAGTTAGAAAAATCACATAACCCCCCCACACACACACACTCACACAAACACCTTCCATCCTCTCCCTGAGCTCTTCCAAAGAGGCCAGGGACCAGTGCAGGCGACTGGGAAGCTTACTCACCTGGTAACAGGCATCAAGACTCCTTCTGAGGCGCAGAGCAGACCCAGTGTAATGCAAAATAGTCGCATAACCACGAGTATCTTCTGTTGGAACAGACGTCCGCTTGAGGTGAAGGAGGAAGAGTTAACACCAACCCCTTCGCCTCCCCGTCTGTTTCCTGTCATGTGATTTCAAGAACCTGCAGCCCCTGGGTGTATGTCTTCAGCTCGGCCATGTCCGCCACAAAAACGGAGTCTCTCGGTCGCCTTTGAGCAGCAGCGTCGAGGAGAACAGCCATGGAGGAGACCAGACACAGGAATGTGGAGTTCTTCCGCCTGGAGTCGGGTGAGTTTTGTGATCTCCCGCACGAAACTGGGCTCAGTTACACCTTTTCCCTTTCCTGTGTTGGTCAAAAAATATATTTGGGTCTTTTCTGCAGGGACATATTTTCCCTTTCTCTAGACTGTAAATGGATCAGGATCATTCTCATTTTTTTAAACTTTTCATGGCTGTTCTGAGGTCATTATCCTTTCAGGTGCCTTTTTTTTACCATTGAGAAGTCTGTGCTTCATCTTTTCCTTTAGTTTGAAATGTTGTAGAATTGGAACAACAAAAAACATTGCAGATGCAGAGCACGGCTATTAAGAAAATAATCAACTATTAGAGTCAATGACGTGGAACGTATGACATATTGTGCTTTCTACCTCTTTATGTTTTAACCCATGTAACAATTTTATCCTTGTAAAGAAGTTGGTATATGCTGTCATATGGTGCCTTTCTGAGGATCTTGTCAGAGCCATGGGCTGGTGTTTCTTATGTGGCTGTCACTGAGTTTGGCACCTTTAAGATTGCGTTATATGGTTCTGTGACGTCAGGCAGGCTACTGGGCCTATTTCAGAAGGACACAACACAAGATGGTCGGTCATCCAATCCTCAGTTGTGCTGCTTGCATCGTGATGTCTGTGGAAACCTTTAATGGCACTTTCCTGGGACAGCCACCTCCACAGATAGACCAACAGAGAGGCCTGCATCAGTGCAGCCAGAAATAAAATATGTCCACAGCATCGACCTGGACGCACCTACGTCCATAAGGATTTAATACCTAAGGCCTCTGTGTTCAGCATCTGCACTTCTCCACTTCTCCAGGATCCCTTTCAGATTCTCTCCTAAACCAGAGCCCTGGGGTTGGACAGAGTTATCAGGGTTTGGGGAAATTATTTTCTAGACCACGCCTCATGACAGCAAGCTGCACAGCTTATACACAGTAGTTCCAATAAAACAGTCTAGTAAAAAGAAAATTGAATTATAAAGTCAGTGAAATAAGCAGACTTCCAAGAAAACACTGATTGTATGTAAGTGGGTGGAATAATTGTTGCTCAACTTTCCCAGGAACAGAACTGCTGCCCCAGGCCTGTCCTAAGCTGGTTGCTGCAGCTTTGCTGCGATTGTCTTCCTGAGCTTGCGGCTCATCCGCAGTTAGTGACAGTGAATTTCACTTCCCCAGAATTGCAGTTATTATCAAAAAAAGTGCAGGTATCTCAGTAATCAACAAAAAATGCTTGGCATCCAGCTGTGAAGCAAACCCTGCCTACCAAAGGCATTAAAATCAATAATCAATCAATGAATCTGGTGTGAAGGGCTCGGTGGTTGTCCATTATTAGAGGGTGAGACCGTTGCAGAGCCCCTAGCTGAGTCAGTTAGCACTACAGTGATATAGGTGTTGTGACCTTTAGCGTGGTGAAGAAATGCTTTCATTTTTTATTCCTTTGCGGAACATTTCCCACTTCCTCATTGTCCTGCTCTACGTCTGTGGTGTTTTCAGGAAGAAAAAAAGAGGGGGGAACACAGTCCATCCATGCCAACACCAGATGGCACTGGAGGGCCGGTGGGCTCGAGGCCTGCAGGGGAGTGGGTAACGGCCCTTGCTGTCTGACCTCTGCCCTTTGTTTTTGGCGCAGGTGAGAGTGGCGCCACATCGCTGTACGACGAACCCAGCAGCTATCACCAGACTGCTGTTTTCACCCAGCTGCCCAGCTCCCAGTCCCTGCGCCGCAGGAGAGGAGAGAGTGGGCACGCAGGACCGGCTGGCTGGGAGGAGGAGGAGGGAGACAGAGCCACAGCTGGCTTCCTCAAACCCAGGGAGTGGGACCCCAACACGCCTCTCCGAATGCTCCCCCTGTCCATGGAGCAGAAGAGGAACACCAGGTACATCCCACACTTCATCACATGTGTGCACAAATTTGTGCACAAAATGTGCAACCGGGTGCAAGTTTTAAGCATGTTCAACTTGGTGAGCTGTCAAAAAAAGAACGGTATCTGTTATTTTTGTACTTAATGCACTTCAGATGGATTGATGTGTTTACTCTGACACTGTTGAACTCCTACTATTTGAAATATCCTATGTCCTATGTTCTGTATCCTTATAATGTTCTAGTTATGAGCCAATTCCTCAGTTTTTCTTTCACTGTAGTGTATCTTTGCTCATGTGGGTGTTCGTCTGGGTTAGCTGCATTGTGTTTCAGTATTACTGATGTCTGCAATTCTGTGGCTTAAAACTTGTGCACCTAGTCACAAAACCACCACTGTTTATAAATAAGTGTGGAGCTTCCGAACCTTAATATGCTCTAACAAACACATATGTACATATACAGTATGTATTGTGCTGTATATGTGAAGGAAGAAGCAGAGGATTATTCCACACTGAAAAGTCAAGTATATCTTGCTAGTGATCGCTGCATTGAGGGAAACAGACTGTCTTATTTGGGTATTAATCTGATTATGAAATTTTCACTCTGTAGTCTCCATTTCCTAAAATGTTGTATCCATAATATAATATAATTTTCTCTTTGTAGTAGGTGCGTGTATTGTTATATGTTAGAAAATGAGAAAAAATACAGTTGGTAGCAATTATAAAATAAACAGAATTAATCGATTAAATCAACATGAAATCAGCTATGCAAGCAAATGAATGACAGCTAACAGCTGAACACTCCTTGTTACGAAGGAAACAAAAAGTGGTAACACGGCTCATGTTTTCAGCATGGTAATAAAGTAACAAACCTGGAGCAAAACTTAAGGCACAAATACCATGAAGGGAACAGAGGAATCTTATCCATTAAACAGCCCTGTTCAGACTGAAGTACTGCCAGGCCAACAACCAGAGTTGGAAACTTCTGAAAACAAGACCAGAAAATCCCAAACCGAATGAAGTATCACTTCAGAAGTGAGATTTATTATAGACTGATGGACACCGCAAGTAATCAGTCAACAGTTCCTTTCCTAAAGCCCAAAACTGGTCGTATTACTGCTCAGACTCCCTGATTGTGTCCTTCTCCTTGTGGTCTATAAAGGAGGAACTATTTGACAGCGCTAAAGTTTCTACTGTCTTTCTTTTGCTTGCTGTTTCTTCTCCTCTATATCTGTTTCTGTGCTCTGATTTTAACCTGTCTTGTCCACCAAGGCTAGTGATTGATTTTTTTCTGCAATTGTTTTAGTCTCAGTTAAAATGAGAAAAAACTTCATTTTAACTTAATTAATTTGAATAAATTAAAACAGAAAATTTAATTAGATTAATTAAAAATGCAATTGCCTAGCCATGTTTACTGCTTCAGAACATCATAAAACTATCAACAGCTGTGCAAACATTTCTCAGGATGCCCATTTTTTATGGATGAAAGTTGCATGTATAGTGGATTTATGCAGCTTTCCTCTGTTTACTGTAATCTAAATTGTAATCTACTGGAAGGTATCAAAATGTTTAAATTACACATCGAAGTACCCCAGCTTTAAAGAATACAAAAGTAATTGATTGTCATACTTAAGTTTCATCGTGAATGTATCTTAGGTTTCACTCACTGACAACTTTTTTTGAACTGTAAGGAATATTTAAAACCACTGGCTTGTTTTTTTAATCTTATGTATGTTTTTTATTTGTTAATTGATTCATGTTGCGTTAAATTTTACGGAATGTGTACGTCTTTTAACCTGCCTGTAAGGCAAAATAGAAACATTTGATGCCTCCCAACAGGGAGCATATAACAGGACATATATTTATTTAAGCAAGAATATGATAATTAAATGAATAAATAAACAATAGGATAAATGTTTAGGTACAATTATAGTTTTGACTGTTGTTAAGGAAGATTAAAGCGAAGGAAATTATAGGTAGACTTTGTGTACGTCCCAGAATGATCTATACAGGACATCATTATCATATATATATAATTAAATATATACTGTATAATCATATCAGATTAGGAACAACATCTCTTTCTTTTAGGCTTATCAACAAATGTATTAGTGTTTTATATGATAATATCTAATTTTTCTTGCAATGTGGCTTTTGTCTTTGTCTTTAATGTTGACATAAACTGTACTTTTGTACAGAGCAAAAAAAGCTGATTTTGTCTTCTCCTTTAGGAGAGCAAAAATACCTTTCACAGTATGAAATGAGAAATTCACACTCTTTAGGAGCTGTTTAAAAGAGACATACAGAGCCCTGCTGAGCCACGTAAAAAGCTCAGAGTGCAGACTGACTCTCTGAGAGCCACAGTGTCGCAGTGCAGAAAACACAAACCTGTTTTTCAAGATGAGCAGTGTGCAGACCTGCAAGTGCAGAGCAGGCTCTTGTCTGCACAAAGAAATAAAGTGCTCAGACTCCATGAGGTTCGTTTTTCAACTGAAGTATTTATTGGAAACTTCAAAAGGGAGTGTTTTTTCCTAATACTTCCTTAAGCCTTATAGTTTTTAATATACAGTATGATCACGCTGTGATCATATTAGGAATTCGAAAACATAACTTGCAAACCCACGCCAATTATAAGAACTACTCAGTTCTTTGATTGTTGTCTTTGATTATGTTTTGATACAGTTTTCTGATTATATATAATTTGGTTTCAGAGTCTCAGTAGGAAGCAGAACTGCTATTACAGAACATACTGTCATTATTATTGTGCCATCTCGTGGTAGTTATGTGAAGCGTAGTACAAAAAACCTTCCTGTAGCTCGTAATATCCCTGCAGTTAATCAGAGAACTGGTACAACTGGAGTACTGCCAAAATCTATTCAAAATCCAGTTTTGAGGGGTTGTGAAGGTATCTCACAGTCATCAGTGAGTGGGGGCGTGATCATCATGACAGGTAATTACACTTCACTTCATTTTCCTGATGTTCTGAAGCCGGATTGTTGACTGTCCTGGTACGCATGATCAGAGCAGTCCAGTGCAGTAAAAATGCTGGTCTGTGCGCGTCATTCCTGCATCATTCAGTCTAGTCTGAATCGCGCCTTTCTTTGCTCTGGGGGCGGGGGTTTCAGAAAGCAGCGGCAGGAGAAGCAGCGCAACATTGGCTGCTGGGAGTCATGGCGGCAGAGCCAGCGCACGTCCAGGAGGAGGCTGCGGGAGAGCCTGGCCAACAAGCTGCGAGACTTGCAGCCCTGGAAGGCTGTCCTACACCAGATCGAGGGTGAGCCCTCCCACCACTTTCTCTTCTTCTTCTTCTACTCCCTCTCACTCCTTCCCAGACCTTCGTCTCCCAGATCTTCCACGTCTTTGCTCCAGCCAAGGGCTTAAGCACAGCCCCACTGATTCAGGTTTACCTTGGGGGCGTAGTGTGCAATTCGCTTTCAGCTCTGGAAAAGTCAGATGGGATTTGTACCTGGGGTATCAACCCCGTATCAGTTCTTGAGTTTCAAAACCGCCCTCGTTCAGGTGTGCTGCCTGCAAAGTAACCAGCTGGACCTCTCGCAGAAGGAAAAAGATCTCTGAAAGAGTCTGATACGGTCTCATCTCCCATTAAGAGCTGTTTGGTCAGAAATAAGGGTAAGCAAGTTGAGGAGTAGCTGCTTAAGGATCTGTGTATTGAAGGTAGTCAAAACAGCACTCTTGAAATGGGGTATTTTTGAAACTCAGGACTTAGTGTAGAAAAAAAGTTAAAGCTAAAAGTCGAAACAAACAAGAATCAGGATCAATTAAAGTCATCGACAGATATTTAGAGCTCAGCTGGAACAGCAGATGCAGTGTCACCAAGACTGGAGTAGAGGGTCGCAGCTCCGTCTCAGACTCCTGTCATTATCAGATGGATGAGCAAGGTGTCTTATCATGTGCTTAAATTACCAAAGACACATGATGAAGCAGACAGGAAGCAAGCATTGGAAATCTGTGCCATGTCTGGGATGGTCACTGGTTAAAACTAAATGTACAATTTAAGCAAATCACACACTTCGTATTTCGTCTTTTTGCATTCCTGCAGGTAAATTCGGTTCTGGAGTGATGTCATATTTCACCTTCCTTCGTTGCTTGGTCTACCTCAATCTGCTAAACGTCCTGGTCATCACTGGAATGGTGATAGTACCCATTACAGTGTACGAGAGGAACAGCACCGTCAGGCAGAGAGAAGGCACGTGGGGTCTCACAATAATGGGGTTGGCAGCAACACAAGTGCAACACATATTCTGCGCTGCTAGATCTGTATGTGAATGAAGGGAGACACAGTATACTCCTCTGTCATAGTATTTCTTATTCTTCACACTTGCACTTTCCATAATGAGTAGTGTATGAAAACCACAGGGGGATATCTGTGTCTTTTTTTAGCGCAATTATTGCAATTTTCACTGCGTAAAATTAAAAACTTTAATAACTTTTCCCAATGGCATAATTTCAATGAATAGTCCATAATTAACAGTATATACCTAAATCAAATGAAATGTGTTTCATTTGCACAAGGTATCTTTAATTCATTTCCCAAGATGAGACCAGTTATTGCTCAAGAGTGATTTTATTTTATATTCCATCTTACACTGTTGTTTGCTTTCTTGATTGTAGCAACCTGCAAACTAAATGACTCCTTTTTGGACCTGTTCTCGGGGATGGTGAGTCTCTCTCTCCTGTCGTGCTGTTTGAACAAGGGTGTGGGCTTCCTCCTCCTCAAATTAGGACCAGTGATTCCTTTAATGAAGCAGCCTTGCCTCATTAGAATAAAAAACAATAAAAAGAACAGATGAAGAGCAGTTCTGCATTGTGTTTAAGGGACCTTCTGCCCATGTTTCCTTGCTGTACAGGAAAACCGTTGGGTTTTAAAAGGTCAATAGCATGTGTGGAGCAAATTACATGAGTGCTACTTTAAAATAAGTGACACGCTTTGATGAATCCTACAGTTTGTTTAAGAGAGTCTGTCTTAGGATCTACTGATAGGATAGTTTCCGACAGTAAATCTGCACAGTTTTCCTGTAGTTTTCTTGCCGCTTTCCCATGCATTTGCATTGCTTTACCATGGAAGACGCCTTTGCTTTACCATACCTATCCCACAATTTCATTCGATTTAGCTAGCCCACCTCTCTGTGACACCGGACACATTTCCCATGGGGAGCGCTGTGCATTTTCCCGCTGTGGGCTAGCAGATCCCTGTCTCCGCAGGGCTTTCTGGGCCGCTCCTCCCTGTTCTACGGTTTCTACACCAGGAGAAGTCTGGACTCCGCGTGCCTCAACATCCCCTTGCTCTTCCTGCTCAGTGTTGGCGTGGTGCTCCTTGTCAATCTGGTGTGGGTGGTGGTGAGGTATGAAGTGAAGAAAGGGGTTCTTCTCTTTGATTATTATGATTCCATTTCTTTTCTCCTCCCCCCCCGGGGTATTTCTTCTCTGGCGCTTGTTATTGGCGGTGGCCGTAAATGTGCAATGGCAAAGTAGAACAGGCAGGTAATGAACTGAGGTCCATCCGTCCTGCCCCCAAAAGGGGCAGCTATTCATCCGAAGCAACAGAGCACGCTAGTCTTCACTCATTTGAATACCTGCCCCTGTTTTCAATGAGAGCTATGGAATCCTGTGTGAATAAACATGACAAAGAGCCTTGATACATATCAGTACTGTTCTTCCCATTAGCTTTTATTGTGAGGCCTTTTACTGTGTTTCCCTGTGAGAGTTTGAAAGTGGCAGTGGTAGAAGAAATGCCATTGATTCAGCGGCTTCATAAAACTGGTTAAAGCGTGGAATATGAGAGCTCGAGAAGAGCCGTGGTGTCTAATTCCTCTCCTTGTTGTGAGCCTCTGTTTTCTCTCCACAGGACTGTCAATGGCTACAAGCTGAAGTGGATGCTGGGAAACCGCTACAAGATGACAAAGAGCTACAGAATCTTCTGCGGCTGGGACTTCTGCATCCAGGTTCCCGACTCTGCCGCACTCCGGCACAGCAACATCAGGAACGACCTGAAAGTGAGCAAGGGAGGGTTACGCTCCACATCCCTCCTCTAGAGGGCGCTCCTACCCCCTTTCTGTTATGATTAGTTTTTATTATTTCTTGGTGCGTCTCGTCTGGTTTGCAGTTAAAAGCCTAGCGTCTCTGCAGTTCCGGGCTCAGTATTGGAAGAGGGACACCACGAGGCTGGCCTATTCCCCAGGCTCACAGGTAGCCCGAAGGCAGGTCTTATTCCCCGGCGTCCTGACCGTCTGGGTCCGGGGTTCAGAGCGCCTGGTCCCATTATGCTTCTAGTTCCTGTCCGGTTCCGACCCGGTTCCTGTTTTTTACTCTTTGTCTTGGATGGATCCCCGGCCTTTGGATTACGGACTGCGCCCCGACTTCCCTTTTTGGACTTCCTTGGACTTGGACACTACAGTCACCGCCCCCTGTCCGTCAACCCATCCTAACCGTGCTGTATCTTCCTCAGCTGTCATTTCCGGATTCTACCGTCCGCATAGGGTCTTTAATAAGGCACTCCACGGGAGTCAGAACCGGCCCCGGTGACAGGGAGAGGCCGCCATCTTGTTTCAGCAGCACCGCTGCCTGTGTGCTGAGTGAGCGAAGGGTCCCCCTGCCCCTTAGTTGTTGTAATTCTTTGTAGATCCATGTTCTAAATTTGCCCTTACACTGAGCTGTGAATCAACCTGGATGCTTCAGTAGCGTGCACAGCAGGTACGTCACCCTGATCAGTCACAGCCCTTTTGTTTGGCTCAGTTGAAACCCGTTTTGAAAAGGGGCAGTGACATCTTTACAGGACCTTTACGAAGGGGCGAGGAGGACACATCTATGATAAGATGATTGGGGGGGGGGGCACTTTCTTTTTAACCAGGAGAGTGCCCCCCCCCCCTCCCCCCGAAAGGTTGAACGCCTTGGGCATCGAGTTACCTCTCCGCCTGCCTCCCCGCAGGTGGATCTGGAGGAAGAGCGGTTTCTCCAGCGCGAGTCCCAGCGCACGGTGCAGCAGTGGGTTCTGCTTTACTTCATGCGAGCCGTCCTGAACCTGGTCGTCTTCGTCCTGCTCTCTGGAGCATTCTATCTTATATACTTCGCCACCCAGCGCTCCCAGCGTTATCAGCAGGTGAGACGGTCTTTGTAGTTTAAAGACTCTGGCACCTGCAGCGGGGTTCCAGCCCCAACAGACTGGGCGAGCTGCTCTCTTCACACAGACGTGCTCCTCGTGCATGCTACTGAACATGTTAAAACCGGAGATTGCTGACTGGCTTAGCTGATAATGCTCAAGCTCGTCTGCTCCAGGCCTGAATGATGCACGAGGCAGTCAGTGCACCACTGAGGAGTCAGCCTGGGTGTCCGCAGCTAGCGAGAGCAGCAGGGCTTGTCACTCACTTTAGAGGCTGGAGTGTGTTATCTAGAAAAGCTGCATCTGTCCTGCATTATATTACAGGTAGTGGGGACTCCCCTCCACTACCACCAGTGTGTCGCCCCATCTGTGTGATGTGATGGCAGCCGTAGTGCACGAGTACGCTCACAACACATCACCTAACAGTGGGGAGGAGAACCCAGTGATGAAGCCAGTTCATAGATGGGGATTATTAGGACGCCATGATTGGTAAAGGCCAATGGGAAATTTAACCGGGATGCTAGGGTGACATGCCTACTCTTTTCAAGAAACACCCTGGGATTTTTACTGACCACAGAGAGTCTCATCCGAAGAATGGCACCTTTTTACATTTTATAGTGTCCCCATTACTATACTGGGGCATTAGGACCCACACAGAGCACAGGATGAGTGCCCCCTGCTGGCCCCACTAACACCTCTTCCAGCAGCAGCCTTAGCTTTCCCAGGAGCCTCTCCTCCAGGTACTGACCAGGCTCACACCTGCTTAGCTTCAGTGGGCTGCCAGTTGTGAGTTGCAGGGTGATATGGCTGCTGGCTATCTACACTTCTTAATGGTGAGTGAGGTATAAAGAAAACATTCAACATCTATGGACCGGACAAAAAAAAATTGAATGGGTTGATATCATTTTGCAATTGCAGTGGCCTGAATCCTCTTTTCTTCTGTGTTCAGGCAAAATCTGGCTGGATCCTAAACCTTTTCATGGAATACCTTCCATCCATAACCATCACTCTTATAAACTTCCTGCTGCCTTTCATCTTCTGCAAGATCGTGAAGTTTGAGGATTATTCTGTTGCCAACAAGGTCAACATCACCCTGGTGAGGTAAGGGTCCTCTCTCAAGTCCCCACTGTCTGAATGCAGGGGCATAATTGGGTTTTCAGTTTGTGTACCGACATGCGCATTCTTAACTAAGACTGGTCATTTTGCAATGGGGGTTTGAATGGGGTTGACGGTATAAGATCTACAATGACTGATCTTATTGATGCAAGGAACAGTACCAAATTAGAGTATGTAGCCAGACCTGAGATTAGGCCATCCCTGAGTTCCCAACCCATGCAAGTGTCAAACCCTCCAGGGCCTTAGAACACTTCGTCCTGTCGGAGTATTTTCACCGTATAAGCATTGCTTTAGAATACAAGATCTGTAACTCTGTACTAACACAGTATTGTCTGAAGAATGATTGTTTTGCGTTCTTAAAATAATGTTTCCTCCTTGAATCAGCTATAGTGAGCTGAAGAATTATTGATTCAATCATTTTATTTATTCCGAGAAAACAATTTGTATTACTCATTTAAAAAAAAAAACATTTGTTTTGAAATAAGGTGTATTAGAACAAAAGCCTGTAGAATTCCCATTTTTGGGGTCATAAAATATAGTTCCTTATCTGTGCTGTTTATTTGATACAGCTCTTTTGTTCATCTCTATCAAGGGTGCCAGTAATTCTTGAGCCCACTGTAGCTTGCTTTCGAGGCTGAAGTGAATTTTTCCATTGATAACTAGCCATGGCGGTGATTTTACAAGGCGTGCTCCAGCACCCTGTCCAGCTGTCCTAGTTTCTTTGACATCCTTTCTGGCACTGACCCACCGTCTCAAACATGCATTCGAGTTTCCTGTGACGGGTGACACTGAACTGGGATGAGGGGGTGGGGCTTTGCCTTTCTTCCACGCAGAAGCATCTTCCTGAAGTTGGCCAGCCTGGCCATGTTCCTCTTCTTCATGTATCAGAGTGTCCGAACAGCACAACAGAACTCCAAAAGTCCAACTTGTGAAAAACAGGTAACACTCAGCTTTGCTATCCATACCACATTAACAAAAGGCCAACTGCACCCACGTGAAACTGTTTTTCCAAAAATATAAGCTGAAAAACGTTAAGACTTAGTAGAAAGTAAGTTGAACATATTACTTACTATACGCTGAAGTGGTGCCCTTTCCTTAACATACGACACATGTACATTTCTGTTGCTCAAAAGCACACTCTGCTGGACTCTTTTACGTCCATACACAACAAATGTCTACATGGAAAAGTCAGATGACTCAGTTCACACCCTGAAGAAGGCTCCACGGCCGAAACTTTGTGTTTTCTTTGTTCTCTTTCCAGCATGGAATAAAACTTTTATTTAATGTCTTGTATACATAATTGACACTAAGATAAACCCAGATGATTAAGGCCAACTTTATCTGGCTTGAAATGTTGAGGTTCAAGGGTTAAGCATTGTCTGCATTCTAATACACTGAACATAGCCATTACTTTAACTGCAAAATATTTTGGAAAATGTTGTATTTCTGAGACCCGTGTGTTTCCCACATTCTGTGGGCGTTGAAGAAAAAGAGTGTATTCTGCTTGTGCTGTATTGCAGTGCTGGGAGAACACGATTGGCCAGGAGATGTACAAGCTGCTGGTGTTTGATTTTCTGGCATCCTTAGGAAACACGATCCTCGTGGCGTACCCCCGAAAGTAAGCAGCCCCTCGTGAACCGCCGCTGTTTCTGACTCCCTTGCGGTTCTCCCCGTGAAGGGGCTGCCGTGCCTGTCCTGTCCTGCCTGTCCTAGAGGCTCTGTCACGGAGTCACCGTGTGGGGCTGTGTGTCGGCAGGCAGCTGGTGGAGAGGTGCTCGTGGCGCCTGGTGCAGATGATCGGCAAGGACCAGTTTCTCATTCCCCTGAACGTCCTGGACATCGTGTACAGCCAGACCGTCAGCTGGGTGGGGCTCTTCTTCTGCCCCCTGCTGCCCCTGCTCAACCTGGTCAAGATGCTCGCTCTCTTTTACATCCGCAAGGCAAGCCAGAGCCCGCCTCCCTCTCGTGCACAGGGCCGGAGGACTCGCGACAGTTCATGTTTATTAGGCATTAACATCTCTGCATCTTAGGTCTCATCTTTCCAAGCCCTGCGTGGCCCAGTCTGTTTATAGAAGGGGTCCCCTTTTCAAGCAAATCTGTTGCTGTAAGGACCCCCAATCAAACCTTTGTCATTGGTTGTTAAAAAAACACTATGCTGCTGTTAATTGTAACACATGAGAAGCGGGACAGCAGGTCTACAGACCAACCTCAGTTAATGGGGTTTGTGACTTTGCTCGCTGTCGTGCGGAGTGTAACTCCCTGCCCTCCTCTCTCTCTCTCTCCTCAGTTCCACCTCTTCAGGAACTGCGCGCCGGTGAGGAGGATGTTCCGAGCCTCCAGCTCCTCCGTGCTGTTCTACTTCATGCTCCTGCTGGGGCTGCTAATGTCCTTGGCTGCCCTTGGGATCCACTTCGTCGAGTAAGTGTTGATGGGTGATGAACGCTGGCCGCCGTTAGCCCTGTGGAGCGTTGTTGAACGTGTGCAGGAGATGAAGAGTGAACAGGCAGACTCTTTTCCCGCGAGCTCTTATGGAAAAGATAATGTCTTCAGAGCACCATAAACAGAGATGCCTGCACCATGCCCCAGCACAGTCCTTCACCTTCTTTAAATAAATAGTCCTTAAGTGGCTGAGACTAAACAAGGACCTCTGTGGCTATAAAGAAGCTCATTCGAATACTCTTTAACTGGGACTTTTCTAACTCCAATGTGCCATTTCCTGTATGTCCCATGTGACAGTATATCCTGTCACAGCCTGCACAACTGTATTTTAAGGAAGAATCTGAGCATTATACGTATAATAGTTATATTTTTACTATGGAACAAGTAAGGTTTTATTCCATGCTGAAAAGAGAAGAAAGGAAACACAACATTCCAGCTGTGGTGCCTTCTCCGGGTGTGATGTTTTTACTATTACACTTATGAAGCTAAATGACAAACCATGAAAAATGGCCTGGATGTGTGCTTCTCTTGCTGTCGTGTCTTCCAGGTTCAAGCCATCCAGGGCCTGCGGGCCGTTTCAGGAGCAGGAGAGGGTGCTGGACGTGGCCACTGTGTGCATTCAAAGCCTGCCCAACGCTACCAGGCCTGTCCTCCTCTACCTCGTGTCGGAGGCCTTCGCTATACCCCTGATATTGACTGAAATGTATGTGCCGTTAGCCAGTTTGTCCCTGAATGTGCGCGTAAGATTTCGGCTGATTACAGTTTACATTTTCTCAATCCTGGAATTACCTGCTATTGTCCTGGTTAATGTAATAATAATAATAATAATAATAATAATAATAATAATAATAATAATAATAATTGCTTACACTTATATAGAGCTTTTCTGGACACTCCACTCAAAGCGCTTTACAGGTAATGGGGACTCCCCTCCACCACCACCAATGTGCAGCCCCACCTGGATGATGCGACGGCAGCCATAGTGCGCCAGAACGCTCACCACACATCAGCTATTAGTGGGGAGGAGAGCAGAGTAATGTAGCCAATTCATAGAGGGGGATTATTAGGAGGCCATGATTGGTAAGGGCCAATGGGAAATTTGGCCAGGACACCGGGGTTACACCCCTACTCTTTTCGAGAAGTGCCCTGGGATTTTTAATGACCACAGAGAGTCAGGACCTCAGTTTTACGTCTCATCCGAAGGACGGTGCCTGTTTACAGTATAGTGTCCCCGTCACTATACTGGGGCATTAGCACCCACATGGACTGCAGGGTGAGCGCCCCCTGCTGGCCCCACTAACACCTCTTCCAGCAGCAACCTTAGTTTTTCCCAGGAGCATGTACAAGGGTGGTATTTCAATTTTTTTAGACTTTATTATCCCTGAGACTGACCTAACCCTCCATGGCATGCTTTAAAAAGCATGGTGGAAGATATCTGTCCTTTAAATTTCTTATTTAAGCCTATTTTACTTGTTTGTGAAATATATTTTAGTAAGATGTAAGCATTCCCTGAAGAACATCATTCAATTGTGGAAATACATTTTTTTACTATACATTTTCTCTATTAAAATAATTTTCTGGTAACAAAAGGAATAATATCATCACAATTCACCCACTCGTAAATACTGTACAACTGAACATGCTAAACACTTTGTCATTTCTAATACGTGCATAGAAACATTTTAAAAAGAAAATTAAAAATTGTGTGGAATGATGTTTAGTTATTTCAAGGTTGGTCTTATTAGATTTTAATACGATAGTAATGTAATATTTATATTTAATATGATCTGTGTAAGTGCTTCCCAATTGCTCACAACTTCCTTAAAAGGCAAGTAGGCATATCGGTATCTCTGTGCTGCCACCAGTAATTGGTTTCTAATCCACAGCATCCTCCTGACATTCTACATGTCCATATACAGAGCAAACTGCAAAACCATTGAGAGACTGAAAGACAGGCTTGTCATGGTGAGTACGTTTAGCAACACTGTTCTTAATTCTCACACACTGCTCAACCAGAAGGCTAGAGGAAGGTATGTTCCATTGGACTGAGCATCCTATGGGTGCGGTATCACATCGCTTTTCTTCTCTCTTATCAGGAGGGTTATGACAAAAGATTCTTGGTGAATAAACTTTCTGCTCCTCTACAAAAGTATGAGAGGAGACTGAGGACGGACATCTCAAAAGGCAGTGACAGTGAAGACATCCATTCCTGGCAGGGCGTGACGGACCTCCAGGACTTCGAACCTGTGCTCAGCAGAGGAGTCAGTGTGGAGTCTGAGGAGGACGAAGGGAGAAGTCTAGCAGTGATGTCCACCTAGAACGACACTTGAATGTCTTTTGTCTTCTGGAACAATAGATGCCTCCAAACTGCAAATCTTCGAGCAATGTAATTGTAATTCGTGGTGTCCAGAGGGACCAGTTTTATGTCCATTGCATCTCCTTTTCTGTTCAAATTACATAGATTCCAGTTTAGTAAGCAAATACTTTCATTTACAGATGGTGCAAAAACAGGAAGAGTAGCAAAGGACTTGCAAAGAGT
This sequence comes from Lepisosteus platostomus, assembly GCF_059453375.1. NCBI lineage: Eukaryota > Metazoa > Chordata > Actinopteri > Semionotiformes > Lepisosteidae > Lepisosteus > Lepisosteus platostomus. The sequence goes on from NC_142621.1 coordinate 42,612,316, forward strand.
GAGTTATAGATTCCTGGAAGTGAGCTCCACTAATCAGTAAAGCCTTCTTATAATTTCTCAGTGAAGCGTATAGACTTAAAATAAATCTCAGAGATTAGCAAAATATGGTCCTTGCTCAGTGTTGGACTTATGCTCTGTAAATGTAACTTTACAGTCATTTGCATTCCAGCAGTAGTACATTGTGCTAAATAACCAACGGAATGTTTTTGTTTTATTTTTGTATCTATAATACATGTAAAGTAATTTAATTAGTACTTTGGTTTATTTTTTTAGTTCTAAAGGCTTATGTTGTGATATTACGTTTGGCTACATTTTCAGCATTCTAGTTCAAAATACTTTTATCGGTCTGTATAGTTCAGTGCCTTGACCAATGTAATATTTTTTTTTACTCTGAAGTAAGACTTTTTTTGACTGGAATTTACCAGTCAAAAGTTATTTTATTATTGGGCAGAAGCTCACATATTCCTGTTGAAGTGGTAGTATCCTTTGTTGGCAGTTTCTGTTTTTTTTTTTTTTACTGTTGTACATTTTTTTAAACTAGTGTTGTTTACAGGGATATCCCATCAATGGTGTTCTTTTTGTAAATAAGTTTAAAAACCTGTTGAAAGTGCAGTGATGAAACTGATTGTGTTGCCTCAACAAACAGTATTAAAGTTTTCAGTAAACGTTCAGTCGGCTTCGGTTTGTTTCTTTGTCGTTTTTTGACAAGTTGTAATACTCAGTGCTGGTTCATCATGCTTTTACTCACTTTTGGGTTGAACTATGAGAGCCGCACAGAGCCCCTGCTATCTGCACAGTGCAAAAGGAGAGGTGGTATATATCATGTGTGCACAGTACACTCCTATTTTCCTTGGAAAGTGAAGACTTTATATTACTGCAGTAGAGTTGTCTTTTGGAGCTGACACTTGCTGTCTAGCATAAAGAGTGAGAGCAGAGAACTGGGGCAAATTCTGTTCAGAGTATATTAGTATAACTGTAATGAAGAATACACTTCTGGAATGTCTTCCGATGATCACTGGTAAGTGTGCCACTCGGTTAGCCAGATGGAAATTTAACTGTTGTCACAAGGACGGTGAAATATATTAATTTTAAAAAAACTGCTTTGTTCTGGCTGGAAAACAAAACATTTACATTGATCTTTTTTTTACTTTTTTCTTATTTCTTTCAGAAAAAGGACAAAATATATACCAAAAATGGAACAATTTAAAACATTATTTCTTTCTACAGAGCCATACCGAAATGTTTTATTGATTTGTGAAGTTGTACAACTTTAGAAAACGTCCTGAAATGTTGCAAAATTATTAAATGTGATAGTATAGTAGCATTCAAAATTTCATAAGAACAACTATCTAGAAATTTACTTGAATACAATAGATTCATGACATTGCTGCATTCTCTTATGCCATAGTAGTTTAATGACTTTGGAATATAAAGAGAGAAAGTCTATCAGAAGAAGTAACAAAGTTCTACATTCTGGTTTGAAACTCCTATAGTTTTCCTACTAAATATATAATTGAACATAATTTACATCTGTGGGAAAGCAATAAATGTTAGGGAATATACTGTAATTAATAGTGTAGAAATTAAATAAAATTATATTGCTATTCAGATATTGATTATCTGGAATCAGTTCATGGAAAAGTGACCAAATATATTCTTGTATTTAAATAGTTCAATCATTTGGTTAAATATTTTAGTTAAAAGGACAAATAGAATGTTAGGGTATATACTGTAACTAATCGTGTCGAATTTAAATCACATTGAGTGATTATTAACACAATAATAATAATAATTATATTAAAATTGAACTCTAACAAAGTCTCATTTGGAATATTTGTGCGACAAATTTTAGTTGCAAAAAAAGATTGATTCTCTCGAATCAGTTCATGGTTAAGGGAAAATCTGACCTTAGGAATACAAATAGAAACGATGTGGACAGAGTGCAAGCATGTAAAACTGAGCTCAGGAAGCACGTCTTTTCCATACTGTGGAAGTATGGAAAAAAAAACCAGCCATGCTGTGGAGGGAGATTTTCACAGTCTGTTCCTTTCAAGAAACAGCTGTTTGGGATCCTGAAATCAAATATCTACTAACACCTGAACTGGTTAGTTATTATTCCAGTGAGTCTATTCGAATGTATTTGAACACCTGCTGCTATGACAAAGCCTTCTAGTCATGTCTTATTAGATATTTTCAAAGCTCTCTGCCTCCTTTCTCATTTCAAACAGTTTTCAGTTCCGTTTATTTGTCATATGCACAAGTGCAATGAAATGCTTATTTGCATGTATGCTCCAATTCAAAAGATAAATCATGTACAACTTGAAGTCGGCACAGCCAGTGTCCAAAGCAAAAACAAAAACAAGTATTACAGTATTACAGACTCCCAAACAGGATATGAGGTGCTGTGGACAATGTGATGTCATGCAGCTAAAAATGTTCATAGTATTGTACAAACGAGCTGCTTTCACAACTCTGGATACTTTTTATTTCTTCAGATAACGTCACTACAGAGTAAATATTTTCTAAATTGTTTTCTTTTCTTGTAGTTATGGCTTCTGTCTGCATCAGCACCTGTAAGTACAGTTATTATTTTTGTTCAAATGTGTGAGACTAGTGCAGTGGCGCAGTGGTTAGCATTACTGCCTTGCGGTACTGGGGCCCTGGGCTCATTCTCAGTGCTGCCAGCAAGGAGTTGATATGTCCTTCCCATGTTCACGTGGGTTTCCTCCCACAGTGCAGAGATATGTTTTCTATCACAATAAACAAATCCCAATAATTACACACTCATGCAAAGTCATGCAATCTCTACCACACTACAACGGTTCTTAAAAAGAGTAATTGTCTTTTATCAATCAGAGCAAGTGGGTGCTGGGGCTGGATTTGCACAATGAAAGAGTCCCTCCAAGCCCTGCCACTTGCTGTTGTCTGTGCCTTTCCCCTGTCCCGGCTCTGAAACTGCTTTTGGTTGTCCAGTCCTCTGCAGATACTCAAAGGAATAGGGATTTCCTCCTTAGTCCCTGCACAGGACAGGGCCCACTGTCCAAAGGTATATTGGTAGGTTAACTGGCTTCTGGGAAAACTGGCCCTGGTGTGAGTGTGTGTGGGTCTGTGTGTGCCCCGTGATGGACTGGCGATGGACAGGATGTACCCCACCTTGCACCTGTTGCCTGCTGGGATAGGGACGGGCTCCCCCATGAACCTGTATTGGCTAAAGCGATTAGAAGATGGATGGACTGATGCAAAATGTGAGAGGTATTCCGTTGGGATATTCTCATAACATTACATAGGTTTAGTCAAACTAATCTGCATGGTTCGATTTCAAAACGCAGCTGTGTTATATCCACGGGAATACCGACTGACCCGCTCAAAAGAGATCTCTGCTCTTCTGTTGCTTGTTCTTGAAGGTGCGTCAGCTTTGCCGAAGCCCACTCTCAGAGGGCCAGATGCTGCCCTTTTGGATGATGTCATAGAGTTCAGATGCGAATCACCCGAAACGCAAGAGGCTGTTACATATGTCCTACTGAGAGACAATGAGAAGTTGTCACCAGTGGCGACACAAGCTTCATTGAGAAACCAAACGGCTTTGTTTAACTATGTGGTTAAGAACGACTCTGATGGGTACTACATCTGCAAGACATTTGTGGAGAACAGCACCATCAGCCCACAGTTTAGCAACAAGATCCAGCTCCGAGTGATAAGTAAGAGTGGACATATGTGCATTTCTAGTCTTATGCATTGAGCTCCTGAACACTGTATTAAATAGCTACTTTTGTTAATATGGTCAAACAGAAGCTGTTACAAAAACCTGCCTTGAAACCTTGAACAGCAGTACAGGCATTAAGTTTTAGTCAGTGTTTTACTGATGAGCCCTAATGCTGTAGCTGCCAAGAACAAAGACGTTTTGGTAGATTGTATCTTGTCCTTTTTTTTGCCGTACTGATCAGCCATCTTTGCGTTTGTGGATGATGTCCCACAGTTCCTGTGTCCAGAGCGAGTATTGTGTCAGACCCTGGACCAGATTGGGCTGAGCTCTTCGAGGGAGACACTTTGACCCTGCGCTGTGAGGTGCTGAAAGGCAACCACCTCTCCTACGAGTGGTACTTCAATACAAGCAAAGTGTCGAGCTCAGCAGCTCACAGGTTGGTCAATAACATGATGGTTATTGACAGAGTCAGCGTTCAGCAGGCAGGAATCTACTCCTGCATTGCAAAGAACCAGGTCAGCAACTCCAGCCAATTCACCTCTGCAAGCACCAACCTAAAGGTGATCGTCAAAGGTAAAATGCAACAAGCCTGTGTCTTGGCAACATTGAAAGAACATGAGAAAGTTTACACACGATAGAAGGCCTTATGGCCAATCTCACCCATTTAGCAGAAAGTAGCCTAGTCGATCCAAGGACATCGCCTAGCCCTTTCTAGGTTGTAGGTTAATGACTTCAGTATAGCAGGGCTGGATAGCTTATTCTTCAACCCCACCACCCTTTGCTTAAATCAGTTCCTCTCTCTTTCAGTTTTCAACATTATTAATTTGTGAGATATACATTTTTATCCAAAGCAACTTACAGATGGTGCAATTCTATGTTTTTTTACAAGTACATTTTGAGTTCCACAGCTGGGTTTGATGGTTAATCAGTGTTCCTTTTTTTTAAGAACCAGGCCCAATAAACTACAAAAGTCAGTAGACAGGGTTGTAGCGAGGAGAGATTTCTCAGAACTCTCAGTCCAAAATATATAACTCTCTCTATACCCTGCCCCACATTCAGTCACCATGGGTAAAAATACAGCAAGTATGTGGAAAGCAAGCGCTTCCTGATGCCACCTGTGTCTCATGTGTGAATTCAGCAAACACCAGCTAAGCATGCTTAGGGTCGTGTATAAAAAAGCTGGACAGGCCTGGTTGTCTATCATTATGGCTAGAATGACTGCAAGGGTGTAGATGGGGGATTGCTGGGACATGTTTGGTGGGAGCTCGGTCACCAAGATTGCTGATGTTTTTATAAGTAATGCTCTCTTAGGTAACGTCAGCATGGAACCCAGAGGGAAAGACTTTCCACCTACTTCAACCAAGCATGATCCGACGAACAGTACTCGTGGAATAATGAAGCTGCTTTCCTCCTGCAGAATTCCAGATGCACATGACGACCCAGCACATTTATAAGTGACTTTTTGTTGGTGTTGCCAGATGTTTGTTCAGGGCTGTAGGGCAAAAGTGTCCTCACCTGGGACTCGAACCTACAACCCTGTGGTCAACACCAGCAGACAGTCATTCAGAAGGATGGTTAGCCTTCTCAGTCCCATTCTGTAAAAGTTAATCAAAATCTTTAACATTAAACAGGGGTCAAAGAGAAAAAAAGTTTACTCAGATACAGATTATGGTAAAAATCTGACTCAACTTAATTTAATTTTTTTGAAACCCTCTCAAATGCTGGTTTTTCAATGCTGGTTTGACTGGTTTTTAATGACCAACATTTAAAATAGGTTTGTTAATTAATTAACAATTAAATGAGAGCACCTCTGGCGCCTTCTCTGATGTATTCAACAGCAACTTTCTTCTTCCTTTGTAGTGCTTGTGTCCAAGCCAGAGATCTCATACGCAATAATTAAAGAGGACTCGACCTACTGGGCCAATATAATGTGCAAATCAATCAGAGGAACCCCCCCAGTAACCTTCACACTCTGCAGTGATGCAAACAGCAGCTTTCCCAACGTCACCACAGACACCCTGAACGCCACCTTCTCCGTGCCCGTCGCCCTGAACCAACATGTGGGGGATTTCTTCTGTGGAGCCACTAATGGGGCAAAGCCAGTGTTGGGTAAATCTGCAAGCCTGGAAGTGGGTATGAACCTGGCACGCGCCCTGTCTTCTGTTGATGTGCTTTATTATTCGTCGTCGGTACTCATCACATGAGCTAAAACACGTCGTCACGGGTTTGGTAGTTACAGTAGTGCTACCACCTCGCAGCCTGATCTTAGTCAGATCTCAGAAGCTAAGCAAGGGCCAGGCCTGGTCAACCCAGGGACTCCTCTATGGATAGATAGGTTGCTGCTGGAAGTGGCGTTGGTGGACCAGTAGGTGGCACTCTTCCCTCCAGTCCAGGATTTTCACACTGGTGACGCTGTACTGTAGGAGGTGAAACCACAAACCCAGGAACGGCTGCTTGATCATTACTGTTCCTATGGCACTGTTCCTGCTGCTGTCACCGATCCCAGTGTCCAGGCAAAAGTTCACACCGAGATTGCAGAACCTGTCTTCCTTAAATCTTCCCCTTCATGGGTTGAAAGGGAGAAGTCATTTCTTACTCCTCCACCTGACCTGTTGTGTAGTGGGGCTGCAGTGCCCAAAGCCCAGGTCAGTGGTGGTTAAATGTGAGGCACCTTAGGGTCTTTCAGGGTGGAAAGCACTATTAAAATGTAAGGAATTATTACTCTTACTCTTACTCTTACTCTTACTCTTACTCTTACAAGTAGGGAGCTGTGTCTGTATGGCTGCAAAGGAACAGGTAGAGGGTTATTCCATGCTGAAAAGAAAAGTGACACAACGTTCCAGCTGTGGAGCCTTCACACACAACTGAAGAAGGCTCCACGGCTGAAAAACTGCTCTGTTTTCTTTTCAGCATGGAATACCCCTCTACCTGTTTGTATTCCTATTAATGTGGAGTTGTCTGTGATTTGAAAAAAATAATTAGTTTCCACGATGCCTTTAAGAATAATGTAATCCTCCAAAGAGCGGACTATCACATTTATGTATACAAAAGTATGCATTTAGTATACATTAATTATACAAGTAAAGACATTTAATAAGAGCTTGGTTGTAAATTAAAATGAATGCTTTCGGTTGCAAGCTTAGTTAGATTTTTTATTTCCATCGAAATAATCCAACTGCATGTTGAGTGGAGACGGCCGTAAACCAAACGTCTCTTCAATTAAGGACCAAAAACACTGGTCTTGAATGTTGCCTACGAATCAATCAAATTAACATGATCTCTTAATCAGAGTGGATGAGGATCCTGATGAGCAGAAAAGTGATTTTTGTGGAGGATGTGTTGCTGCTCTCCGTGTAAATTCATCCAGCTGTAGTGTCTGAAGCGACTGTAGAAACTTTTGTTGCATTTGTGAATCAGTTCTGGGTGTGAAAACCTTTTAAGATGTGAAAGTGGTGCAATTTTTTTAACGTACCTGTATTAATTACGTCATGGCATTTGCAGGAGATCGTGGTTCATTCGTTCATTCACTCACCTTCCACTGTTTTCCTTCATGCCCTCAGTTCCAGTCGGCGGGCAGGTGAACCTCCAGGTGACCCAGCTTCTTGACGAGAACTTCAGCGTTGTGGGGGTACAACTCCTCTGCTCTGTGGAGAGAGGGAGCTTTCCCAGGTTCTCCTGGTTCTTCAATGGATCCCAGGTGCCGGAGAAGGGCGATTTTCACGCTGTAATGGAGCAGGGCAGATCCCTCATCCTGTTCCCTCTTGTCTCAACGGACAACAACTCCTATCAATGCGCGGCCAGCGACAGCTTTGATGACACTCAGCAGATAAGGAGCGTTCCTCGTTCTATTGAATTGAGAGGTACTAAAGATCTTTCAAAATTCACTCATTCGTGAAAATATATAGTAGTAAACAATAATTCATTAGTTATTCTATTTTTGATTTGGTAAATTGCCTGTTTTGTGTGTTTTTTAAGAATATTCTTTCAGATTAGAGATTAAAATACTAAGTGTTCAAATCACAAGAGGTTTCTCATGCAGTTAGCCCTGTCTAAATTGTTTCAGTGACCGAGCCTTAAAACCTAAAGCCTTACAACATTGAATGACTCTCCTGAAGAGCTCAGGCGCTCTCGCAGTCTGTGAGAGAGGCACGGGACTGTTGTTATGGGCCTGCTGCTTGTAATAAAACAGCCTTCATTCTGGATTCTTTGGGAATAAACACTGATTGTACAGTCTTTTCATGGAGCGTTCATGGCGTTATTACGACTCATCCGTAGTTACAGAGCTCTTAATGGAAGTTCAGAGGAACAGCCCCAGTCCCATCCTCACTGAATCATAAGTATTAGGTGTCTCACACACCTTCCAAGGTTCGGAAATAATTCTGCCTTTTGCTTCATCTTGATTGGGGTTGCCCAAAATTAGCCATTTAAAAAGATGAATCATGTCAAGCCTGCATTCATTTATTGCATGTGCTTGAAGGGGTACAGTTTCTCAGCGAGTGTTGAATGCAGTGTTGGACCGTATTTTTTCCTACTCCACCTGCCTCATGGTGGCCCTCAGGCCTGCTCTGCACTCCTCTCCAACAGCCTTGGCTCCATTGTCTTCACAGATGTTTACCCTTTCTCCATGGAGACGATTGCTATAGTGTTCAGCATCTTCCTCTTCCTCATGGTTCTGGTGGCTGCCTGCTGTGTCGTCCGACTCCGGAGCGGTAAGTTTATCTCCTCCTCTACCAACCTGTTTCAATATTTCTACACAATATCACTCGGTCCCGCGCGTGAAACACACAAAGGTATAACTCGCTTTAAAAAGTGTGCTAGTAAAGTATCTTAATTTAGCACACTGTATGCATTATGGACAGACACCAAAGTCAGGGAAAAGGCAGAATCTGCAGCTGTATGATATCTTATCAAGGTAATGTGTGACAAAGCTACACTCTGAACTAGGGTAGACGACACGTTGTCATTGGTAGAATTTTGATATACTGCTGTAATTACAGAATAAATTCTTCTTTCTCTGTAGTAGAACTGTTGTCAACTTTCTCATTCGCAATCCAAAATACTTCTCTCTCGGGACAGGATACCTCTCTCTCAGAAATACTGGGTGTGAGCGAGTGTCTTTTTAAAAATTCTTCCAGGCGGTTGTGGAGGAGGTGGAGGAGACAATACCCTGTGCCCTCCTTCAGGCACTGCCCGAACAGAAATTGAAATTTAAGTGATCATTTGGTTTCTGGGGCCCTGGGTTCGAGTCTCAGGCTGCTACCAGCATGGAATTTGCATGTTCTTCCCACGTTTGAGTGGATTTCCTCCCAGTGCTCCGGTTTCCTCCCACGGTACAAAAACGTACCGGTAGGTAAATTGGCTTCTGGGGAAACTGGCCCTGCTCTTTGTGTGCCCTACAATGGACTGGAGCCCCATTCAAGGTGTATTCTACCTTGTGCCCACTGCCTGCTGGGATAGGGTCCAGCTCTCCCTTTGTTCCTGAAGAGTATAGAGTATAATGCAAAATGATTTCATTCAAAGTTAAAATAAGGTGAGGCTGTCACAGTGCTGTCACTCCCCAGGATTCTTCAAAGCAAGCCCCCTGTGCTTGGGGGCTGGCCTGTGGCATTGCTGTCTCTTTCGCTGCTGTTCTTGTCAGACACTTCAAAGTGACTTTTCACTCCTAGTCTGACTTGTGCCGCCCTCGCTCACCAGTAACTAGTCTGCCCAGTGGACTCACACTCATAGTCTTGGACAGTGGTGAGTAACACTGCTTATCTGTCTTCCAGGGCCAGAGCATGCCAGGAGGCCCAGGTGAGTGAGACAGGTATGGTGTCTAGCGAGTGATATGGTGTCTCAGGGCTCAGTGCAGAGCATCTCTCACTACTCTGCACCGAGATTCCCTGAGTGTGAACTAATGACAGCGCCTGTGCCGTCTGTGTAGAGTGGTATCCTCTTCAATTAAGTACAAATTGATTTGGAGGGCATCCTAGGGCTTCTTATTTAATCTTCTGAATTACAGAGACTGTTTTGTCTTTGGTTAATCTGCATTCTTTTCACTGTTTAAAACCTGTTTCTTTAGCCAAATGTAAGGAATGAGAGGCTTGAATCCATCTGTCTGTCTACCAGTCAACTAACGATACAGGACTCATTTTACCCATTACTTTTCACTCTACAGCTAAACAACTCTCTCTTTTATGGGTATAGAGAACTGCCTCTAGCTTTGAAAGTTAAGATTTCTAACAGGTTCTCTTCTATGACAGATCCTACTCACTGGGGCTGACAGCCTTTCCCACTAGCAAGGAAACAAGTCAAACAGATTATGTTAGAGAATGAGGCCCAGGAGCAGGTAAAGTGTTTCATCTGTTCAGCATTGACAACCACTAAACCACCAGCACCACCAGCACCACATACAAATCATTTTCCACCACAAACTTGGCCACTGAGGCTCTAAAGAACACCTCCCCCAGAGACAGCCTCACGTGTCATGGTAGACATCCCACCTCCAGGGGGCGCTCTGAGACCCGATCTATCTCGTTTTCTTCATTTAAGGCGTAAATCAGGTTGACAGGTTGTCACATTGTCACGCCTGCACGGCAAATCACTTGTCACCTGGTTCGTGTGAACAAACCCTTGTGTGTCTTCCCTGACATCTGCCTCCGGAGTCTGTAATCCGTTCCTGCCGTCAGGCCTAGGGTCCGAAAATGGACAGTCAAAGACCACCATTCATAACACTCACCGCTCCAAAGGTGAATGGAGCGAGCCTGGGGAATCAGCTGAGGAAGATGTCAACATGATTTAACATCCAGGTTCATCAAAGTGTGGTTACTATTCTCCACTTCATGGCATCAGCACACACAGGGCCGATTCTCCGACAAAGTGTGCACTGTGAGTTGCTGTGGGCTCAGTCTTTTCTTTTCCTTTCTGTTCTCTGTCTAGCTTGAAGAGCCGTCATCTGATCTTGCGTGCAAAGAAGCTCCTGTAACTACAGCAACGTGCTGAAACATGAAAACGGAGACGTGGAAAGAACCTGCATCACCATGCCAGACAGAAGACATTTGCTTTTGTGTCTTTACTTCATAAAAAACAACTTTCCTGTCTTTTCGTGCACAGCTTGAGTTATCAACTCAAGAAATCAACATGTGTTCTACACCATTAATAAATTTAAATTTAAGAGGTCTGACGTTTGACCAGTGGTTGTGTTCATGTTCTTAAGAACACTGATACAACACATTCATGGTCTGACACCTGTAAAATCTACAGTAAGTCATTGTAATGAAATAGATCTATAGATGTAAGCCTTTCTAATTAATCCAATGCAATACTGTAAATACCTGATTGTATCTTACTGTGCAAAAGAAAGTGTTTGGATAGATATTTAGTTCTTTCCTATATAAGGCAGAATTGATAAAAGAATTAAAAAGAGGACTATAAAAAATTCTAACTAGAGCATATAGTCTCTTTATTGTGCAAGTGTCAGACCAAAGAAGAACACTTTATTGGCCTATACAATTTCTTGTATTAGGAATTTGTCTTTTCGTATACCCCAACTTGCTCTCCATGAGACACAGACAGGGAGAGAAGCTTGGGGTCAGAGTGCAGGGTCAGCCATTTGTATGGCACCCCTGGAGCAGTTGGGGTTAAGGGCCTTGCTCAGGGGCCCAATGGAGTATGATTCCTCTGCCAGCCGCGGGATATGAACCAGCAACCTTCCAGTCACAGGCCTTAGCCACAGAGCCTCCACAACGCCCAAAGACTTAACAAAGGGTGTGCTTTACGTGTTGTAAACATTGGCTGCAGAATCAGAACATCCATTCACTTTTCTAACCACCTCATCCAGTTCAGGGTCACAGGGGCACTGGAGCCTAAGATGGCAAGTCACATACACAATGTGGAGTGGATTCCAGTCCATCACAGGGCACACACAGACACAGACACGCTCACTCACACTAGGGGCAGTGAGACAGATGCTCTGCTTGAGCACAACACAAGAGACAAACTACAGTATTTGGCTCCCAGGGCTTTTTGTTTTTGCAAGACCAGCTGCAATTACATATGTAATTAAAAATTAAGAAGAAGAAAAGGGCTTCGCATTTTGCTCTATCGGGTAGTAGAACCGGAAGATATTCTCAGAAAAAGGTTTTTCAAGAAAGGGTATTTTTATTAATATGTGTGAAACAGCAAAATATTGGTAATTCTGGAAGCAAAAAGGGTTGCTCATAATTACAGAACACAATGTTCTAATTAGCTTGTGGGCTACCAGTACTGAGAAATAAAAAATATTCCTACAGAGGTGTGGCAGATAGCTTCTTCCAAATCATTTTGGGGATTCTTGAGAAGCGCCGTTCTCTGTCTGGGTTAGCCTTTGCCTTTTTTATTTTACCATGCCATTACTTTTTTAATTAAAAAAATTTAAAGTTAAATTTAATCCTTAAGTTTTGTAAGAATGCAGTATTTGTTAAGGTTGTTCTTGGGTTTTTTACACAGTATTTGTCTGTATTCTTATTGGCTGTGAACTCTGAAAGACACACTGCTGCTATCTCTGCAGTGCACATGGAAGGCACGTCCTTTATCACGTGCACAGTCTTTGGGTGGGGAGGAATTCAACTGTCATTTATAATTCATTACTGAGTGCAAGGACTTGGGTACAGATCACTTTTGAATGGGACAGTCCCAGGACAAACGGAGGAAGATGAAGTCTCTTGGACATACCGTGCTGATCTTGGGTAAGGGAGCGATTCAGTTATTTTAACGAGAGAACCAACGGGAAACTGATTTCCCCCTTACTTGTGTTTTTAGTGTGTCCTCTCAGCAAAGCAAAGGGCGAGAAAAATGATTTTATCTCTCAGTTGGCCTCAGTCATGAAGATATAACTGACTTTCTTCAAGTAAATCCCTGGTGAATAGAGAATTTGTATACTAGTCAGCATACAGTACTGAGCAACACTGTAGAGAATAATTAAAAATAAAAGTGTTGGAATTTGATGTTTTAAAAATATTATACATACAGTATTAAAAAAGCTGTTCAAAAGTAGCTGTTTGTTAAGACCTCTAGTAAAAAAATATAATATTTATGGTCATTCTATTTCAGACACCCAGTAGGTACAAGAAATTTAAAGGAAATGTTAAAACAGACTGTCGTTTTTAATTCAAATTCCTCATTTAGCAACTACCAGTTCTACAGTATTACATTTTACTCAGCTTCTCAATGTGCCATCCATGATGTCATTCAGGCTGTTTACATTTGAAAGATAATTTGTAGTGCTAGTGTAAATTCATACAGTTACAACTTAGAAATTGTTAGTACATTATTTTATTGTTTATTTTTCAGTGTTGGTGGATCTATGCTCTGAGATGAGTAAGTACTGTTAAAATGTTTCACACTTATTACTCAGTAGCATTAAAACTTTAAAAATTATGTAGTATACAGTACACAGTTCACGGAATGTTTCTCTCAACGAAACATGAAACATTTTAATTTCTCATTTATAACACAAAGATAATTAGGGATTGTTTGCTGAAATACTATCATGTATTCTGTCCAAGTGTCACCTGAGATGGGCACTTTTGTTTTAAGTGATCACAGTGAGAGGGTGTGAATTCCATTCACTAACTCTTGTGTGTTAGTGTAGTGGATGCCTGTCAGCACACTGAATGACCTGTTCACTCCCGTGTTCATTCTTTAAGGTGCCTCAGTTTTGGAGAAACCAACATTCTCGGGACCAAAAGAAGCTCTGTTGGGTGGAATTGTAGAATTTAATTGTGAGTCACCTCCAATACAAGAAACAGTTACTTACCAGTTTCTGAAAGCTGGTGAGAAGGAAAAAGCTCAAGAATATACTTCCTTGACAAATGAAACAGCTACATTCAACCTTGTTGTCAAAACCACTTCTGAAGGATTTTATTACTGTAACGCCTTTGTGGAAAACAACACCTCCATCGAGCCTCAGAGCAGCAATACAATCTGGCTGAAGGTTATAAGTAAGTAAAAGCCAAGTGTGCATTTTTCTCATTGAAATCCAGAACACTGCATTGAGCTGACACATCTGCTTTCACGCTTTGGATAGTGACAAATGTAGTGCTGCTATTTTACTCACATAAAGTGTTGACGATGAAACAGAGAGAAGTGAAAACGTTTGCTTGATTACATTAATTAATTAATTAATTTAATTACATTAAGATCATTTGCTGAAGTGTTTGACGGTATTTATGGTATCTTGCAGTTCCTATTAAGGGAGCGAGACTCGAGTCTGACCCGGGGCCAGATCAAGCTGATCTTTTAGAGGGTGAAAAGCTGACCCTGAGTTGTAAGGTGACTGAAGGTACCCATCTCTTTTATGAGTGGTACTTCAACAGGAGCCCAATTCGGGACTCATTGGACCACAGAATTGTGGAAAACAAGATGATTATTGACAAAATCGTCGACCGCCAAGCTGGGACATATTTCTGCATAGCAAGCAACGGGATCAATGAAACTCATCAGTACTCTTCCACAAGTAATGACCTGGTCGTCGCAGTCAAAGGTAAGGTGACAACAAACCTGTCTCCATCGCACAGCTGTGAAAGCTCTCCATACTCTCCAAAGTTCTCATCGAACATTAATTATTACTGAATTCTCTCTTGTCAATGTCTTCTTAAAGTGCCCTTGTCCAAACCAGAAATCTCATACACCGTGACAAAGGAAGCCTCGACACTCCAAGCCATCATAACCTGCAATTCCACCAGAGGAAGCCCACCAATCACCTTCTCGCTCTACAATAAGACCAATGGGCTTTACAGCCGTACAGCACAGGAGCAGAGTGCTTTGTTCACTGTGCCTCTCACCCAGCTTGTGCGCATGGGGGCAATACACTGCGAGGCAAAGAATGAGGTAACCCAGCTCCAGTCAAATACATCTGTGAGGCTGGACGCAGGTGAGGACATGACATGAACCCTTTTCTGTTGCTATGTACTATTGTTCAGAATGCTGCACACCTCATGTGAATTACAAATTGTTCTCATTAAATACGAGTTCTACTGTATGGAATTCCAGGTGCTCTGATTTCCTCCCACAGTCCAAACGCATCCTGGAAGGTTAACTGGCTTCTGTGAAACTGGCCCTGGTGTGAGTGTGTGTGTGTCCGTGTGTCTGTCCTGCGATGGACTGGTGTCCCGTCCAGGATGTACCTGGCCTTTTGCCCGCTGCTTGCCAGGATAGGCTCTGGCTCCCCTGCGTCCTTGAATGGGGATTCTTTCGCATGATCGCCTTGGGCTTGGATAAGTAGGAGACTTCTATGGGAAGAGTTTAAAGGGAATGACCTAGGGTGGCCCAGGATTCACTGAGAAAAGTCAGGGCAGAGATTTGGAAATAGAGGGCAGGTTCCTTCCTGGCTCTGTACTGTTTAAACAGGCTGAATGGTTTTGCTCACTGAATGAGGAAGAAAAGGTTATTATTTGCATCTTGCGGTCCAAGCACTCTGGTGGGGGGCACTGGGAGTTCTCATTCTGGTACATACAACTATGGATTATTCTTGACTTCTTCTTTCTATGTGTGTTTTTATTTTTTTGCACTCGTTCCTAGTTGGGGGTGAAGTGAGACTACAAACTGAGCACTTCTATGAAGACAATGGCACAGTCCTGTGGTCAAGACTCTGTTGCTCTGTGGAGAGAGGAACCTTCCCCCAATTTACCTGGTTTTTAAATGGACTCCCCTTAGAGAAAAGAGTTGACAGTCTTTCCATATTGGAGTACACCGGGTCCCACAATGTGTCCTGTTTAATCCCAACTGTTAGGGGGTCCTATCACTGCGAGGCCAACGATGAGTTTGATTTTACTCACCGAATAGTCACCAAAGGATTTGTTGTTAATCCAAGAGGTACTTTGTCATTTTATCTGTATAACTGCATTTTATTTAAATAATTACAGGAGATCCAGTTTGTAACAGTATTTAGTTTTTACTCCAGTTTGTAGTAATATTATAGATAATTTACCGTGCGAAATGTTATAATCTGCAAGACTCAGTGATATTACATCAGATGTATTTCACAGATGTATATATAAACTTGAAGAGGTGCACTTAATGACACTTTGCTCTTTAAGTTACTATACTGATCTCTGGTAATCAGAGCCGACTTTCACAGAATCCTCTATTCTCTTTACAGAGTTTAAGCCCATGTCTGTTGAAGTGATTGCGGTGCTGCTAAGCGGCTTCATCCTCCTTATAATCACAGTGGCCACCTGCTGTCTCTTTCTGCTGTTACGCAGTGAGTTTGTCCATCATTCACCTCACGCCGCACAGTGCCTGGAAACTCACTAACACCCAGTTCATACCATGACACCAGCACCTCCCATTAAGAAAATGAGGATGCAGATATCTGTAGGAAATTTAAAACTAAAGATCGATTTGCCACAAATAACTACCAAATGTGGTTTTGTAGTGAGCTCTTACAGTGTTTTACAAGGTTTTTTAAATAGTAAAAAGAGTCGTCCTGCTGTTATCAGGAAGCAGTTCGTCCTGCAAGGGGTACCTACACCAGAAACCTACTGTGCAAAGAAGTACTGAGGGCATTGGACTGCCTTTGAGAGGCCTGGCATGTCAGTCGTTCACCCACAGAAACATGCCAGCTGACAAAATCATATCAAAATGAAAGATTTACAAAAAAAAAGCAACTGCAATACTGCTTTTTCGGCTATTGAAAATGCAGAGCATTGGATATTACTGTATCTGTAAGCTTGAAGAGGTTCGAGCAAAGAGATGTAGCAGTGTGCGAGCTGCAGAGGATCATGCAGAGGTTTGTTTCACACCCAAGAGTATAATGAAAAAGTTAAAGAATGTTTTGCACCGCAGAGAAGAACATGATCTATACCACCCCATATCAGCCTTGTTCTTATTTAGGTGACTAGATAACTAGCCCTGCAGGACCTGATGATACACTATATGGTAATAGAAACTAACAGACTAATAGAAACTCATTATCAAAACATCAGTCCTCTCAATAGCAGTTAGTTATGTGTCAGTAAGGTCATTGCAGATCACATTATAGCCAGCAGCCATATCACTCTGCAATTTACTGCTGAAGCTCAGCTGGTGTGAGTCTTGTCAGTACCTGGAGGAGAGACTCCTGGGAAAGCTAAGGCTGCGACTGGAAGAGGTGTTAGTGGGGCCAGCAGGGGGCGCTCACCCTGCGGTCTGTGTGGGTCCTGATGCCCCAGTATAGTGACGGGGGCACTAAACTGTAATAAGGCGCCGTCTTTTGGATGAGACGTAAAACCGAGGTCCTGACTCTCTGTGGTTATTAAAAATGTTTCTCAAAAAGAGAAGGGATGTTTTCCCTGGTGTCCTGGCCAAATTTCCTTTTGGTGTGTACCAATCATGGCCTCCTAATCTATGAATTGGCTTCATCACTCATCATCATCACTCTTCATCACTGTTCTCCTCCCCACTGAGAGCTGGTGTGTGGGGAGTGTTCTGGTGCACTATGGCTGCTGTGGCATCATGCAGGTGGTGGTGGTGGAGGGGAGTCCCCATTACCTGTAAAGCGCTTTGAGTGGAATGTCTTGAATAGCTCTATGTAACTGTAAGGAATTATTAATATTCTTACCATGATACGTCATTAATGCTGCTTTTCTGTCTTCTAGGAAAGAAAAGGAAACCAGAGGAGTCTGGGTGAGTAAGACAGTATAAATGCCCAGAGCTGTACTTGAACCTGAGTGAAAAGACAGTTGAAAACCAGCATCTGTCACCAGCATCTGTCTCGTGTAAATTTCCAGCAACGTTCCACTATTTAGGAGCAAAGAATCAGTTCAATTTTAGGGCTCAATGAGCTAAACTTCCTTTGGATGAGACATAAAACTGAGAGCTGGTGTGTGGTGAGAGTACTGGCATCACATCATCCAGGTGGAGCTGCACACTGGTGGTGGTGGAGGGGAGTCCCCATTACCTGTGTAGCGCTTTGAGTGGAGTGTCCAGAAAAGCGCTATATTAGTGTTCAGAATGTATTATTATGAATAATAATATTAAGGTTTTGAGTGGATTTCCGAGTCATCAAGATTTCCTAACATCAAGATTTACCTTTGCCGCAGATCTGATGTGCATATCAGCGAGGAGACAGGGGAGAAGAGGGTTTTGGAAACGGAGCAGCAGGAGCAGCAGGAGCAGGCGAGTGGGAAACTCAGTAACACTGGGCTCATCTGCCCATGTGCTGTACAAGCCTTTTTTTTCCTTATCCTATTTCTGTGTGCCGAGCCTGCTGGGAATGTCTGCATCATGAGACTGAGCTTCATCCCTCTCAAGACAGCTTTGTCTTTTACTACAATATACGTGCACTCTGGCATAGCCTAAACGAGGTGTCTAGCAACTGTGTTCATTAGAATAAGTAAAAAGAAAAATGACATCAATGTAAACAAAGGCTTAGGCCGACCAAAAACCAGAAGAGGTTTTTGTGGACAAATTGCAGCCTCACCTCTCCAGGAAGGACTATCTCGAGATCTGTTCACAGAAAGGTAGGCTACACCGTGTTCACTACTTTTTATCCCTCTGTTTTATTTCCTCTTAGGTCGACGAAGTATCTGAGAGTAGTTTAGAAGACAGTACCATGGTGTGAAAAGCAATGGGCTGCAAAAAAATAAAACAAAAATCTTTTTGAAGGCAGCGGGGACAATTTGGAACAGAGTGGGCAGCTAATGACTGGAGTTCATATTGTGGACTGAAGCCGAGGAGATCCTCATCCATCAGGGAATCAAGAAAAAAAGGGATGAAGATGGTGAAGATCATGATGAAAACTGTACTCTAAGGCTCAAATCTGACCTAGATCAAAATTTCGATTTAGCCCGGTCAAAATCAAAATCCTACCACTCGAGTATTGGACAACTGAATTTGGCTTGCAAGTGTTTATGTACTGGATATCTTGAGGTTGAGGAACATTTTACAAGGCTGTGGTGTTTTTTTTAAAACGAGCAGAAGTCACAACGTATCATATGAATAGGAATATTAATTAGCTCTGGCAGCTTCATGATGTATACAGTATATGTGTAGGTAATGGTATTTATACAGCACCCTTCATGTCAAACGATCCCAGCTTTACATATATAGTGAAATACGTCCTTCACCCGAGTGAGGTAGAACAGCCACAATCACCAAACAGCAACCAATTGTATTGTAACGCTTACAGCCGACAAGCAGTGTGTGTAAGAGCCGGCGTACCAGAGCGGGTGACGTCACCGCCCTTCCCTGTGATAGCAGGACCACAGCTACTGGGCTGTGGAGAGATCTCTCTTTAGCTCACGGGGCTAGGTCGCTGCAGAGAGACGCGGAAGTCCCGGGTTCGAGCCACCTATACTTTGGGCCGACCAGATGCGGCAAGGGCGCCCGCCTGAGCCCCTGTTGCGTTACAGTATATATAGGTGATGTCTTTATAAAGGACTAATACCATGCAAATTAATTTCTGTACTGTGAAGCCTTTGCTTGTTACCACCCCGGTCCCTATAACATTGCTATATAAATGTGAATAAACACATCTGTACAATCAAAGGGCACAAACTTTATTTACCATCCAGGATTCATGCTTGCTCTCATTGCCATTGTGAAACCAAAGTCAGACAAGAAAAGTAGCTCAAGGTTAAATAAGTTAAAATTTGTCTAGTATATGAATTGACAGTACTGTTCAGAAGCATACAAAAATGATTAAACAGAGGCTTTCTTTTCTAAAACACAGCTGAAACCTTACGCACAACTTTTGTGTAATACTGTTACCTCTTTGGTTGGTTGTTTGGTTACCTGTTTGAGCAACTTTCATCAATACACTGCAACTTTAATAATATACAGTACAACATGTTCCTTTAGAAACCACTCTAAAATGCAATCACAGTGCTCAGTCAACAGGAAATATACAATATGCCAAATGGAAGGAAAAAACTGAAGAGTCCTATAAACAAAAACAAAGACTAAATTACATAAAATGAACATTCTCTGTGCAAGTATTATGTTTAATAATATACCAATTTTTGCTGGTATTATGAGGAATGCTGACTACAAATGCAATTTATTAAATAATGCGAATAAAAGTAGTAATTAATTATCTCAGTTACCAGTTGCAGCTGTTATTATTGGATACCTGAAAGAAGCAGACTGTGTTCTATGCCTTTGGATGGTTAAATAGCGCAACGACACAATACAATAACACCAGCGCTTCTTGTCAAGGAAATGAAAATAAACTGCCGTGTATTTTAACAATCATAAATCTTGCAATCAGCCTTAATACTGCCGGATAATTAATACATCGTGAACCAATAAGCATGTCGTCGGCAATAATCACTCTGCAAAGGCCGCATTTAGAGACTTTTCCCAACAGTTGCGCACCTCCGAACATTGAAATGTGCTACAGTAAACAGCAGAGGGCGCTACACGCAAACACGAGCTGTTGCCTGACGAGGGCCTGAAAGATTCACAGCAGAGAGAAGATTCAGTTATTATATAATAATAATAATAATAATAATAATAATAATAATAATAATAATAATAATAATAATAATAATAATAATAATAATCAACTTTATTTTATATAGCACCTTTAAAGGTGGCTTCTCAAAGCGCTTTACAGGATGACAACAACAATAAATAAAAAGAATACACAAGATAAAACACAATTATAATATACAGAGGAGACATGGATGGTGGTAATAAGAAAAGCAGAGGGGTGAAGAATGGAACCAGTTCAGTAAAGGCTTTTCTGTAGAAGAGGGTTCTGAGTCTGGATTTGAAGGGGTTTAGAGAAGGTGACTCTCTGATATCCTTGGGGAGAGCGTTCCAGAGCTTCAGGGCATAACAATAGGACGTAGTCTAGCGATATTTCTAAGGTGAAAAAAATATGTTTTGACAGTATGCTGCAAGCTTATTGTTGCTTATTCAATGCTTTTCAATTCAGGGTTTGTTGTCCCCTACGGGAAATTTGTTTTGCCTCAGAGTCCAACACAATAATACAACAAAATCTATAATCACCAACAAAGAGAAGCTGATTATTTCTTTTTTAAAATAAAGAGATAAAGAGATTAAACAATTTTGCATTATTTATGAATGTGACAGTAGAGGGAATGGTTTCCTAAGTCAATTTCTATTACACCTAGGGGCACAGAGGTGTCTCCCAGGTGAGAGCATTGTAAATCCACAGAGGAGGGGGTGTGTCGCACACTTCATAATGCTGTAGGGCTGGACTTCATCAGAGTACTCTGTACAGTGGAAATTTCCCCGGTTCCATTGTCCTAATTTCAGTGCACTTTGGCTGAATTGCCTGATAATTTCCTACCTACACAGAAGGTTATAATATTACTGGCAATATTATAATGTCAGCATTTTACCAACTGCCCAGAAATTGCCAACACTGTATAATCTCTGCAACCAAAAGATTAGTCTGAACACAAAATACTAAGAAAATGAGCTGAGTCTAATAACAAACACAGCCAGTCAAAAAGCTATATACTGTAAGCAGCTCTTTTCCAGTCAAACAATGCAATAATATAAAAAAAATCCTTACATGCTTCCTTAGCGCTTTTCTGGACACTCCACTCAAAGCGCTTTACAGGTAATGGGGACTCCCCTCCACCACCACCAATGTGCAGCACCACCTGGATGAAGCGATGGCAGCCATAGTGCGCCAGAACGCTCATCACACACCAGCTCTCAGTGGGGAGGAGAGTGATGAAGCCAGTTCAGAGATGGGGATTGTTAGGAGGCCATGATTGATAAAGGCCAGGGGAGAAATTTGGCCAGAACACCAGGGTAACACCCTTACACTTTTCGAGAAACACCCCGGGATTTTTAATGACCACAGAGTCAGGACCTTGGTTTTACATCTCATCCGAAAGACGGCGCCTTTTTTACAGTATAGTGTCCCAGTCACTATATTGGGGCATCAGGACCCACACAGACAGCATTGTGAGTGCCCCCTACTGGCCAGGAGGTCTCCCACCAAGTTACTGGCCAGGTTCAAACTGGCTGAGCTTCAGTGGGCGGCTAGTTATGGGTTGAAGGGTAATATACAGTAGCTGCTGGCAGGGTCTGGGTAGATATTGCTTGTTCACATTTTCTCCAAAAATCACACCAATGTGAAATCTCCAGACTTCATTGTCTCTCCTTTCGCTCTGATCTGGAGCTGGATTAGAGCAGGACTGGGACACACAGGTCTGTGAGCTTCGCCTGGGCAGTCTCTGGTTTTTGGACAAGACTGCACTGCTTCAGGGCATTTTACTGACCACGGCTCCTCAGATAAAGGTGGAGGTGTAATAAGACAAAGAAAACGTTGCTGATAAGTGAAGGGAGAGGCAAATAGGAGACACCTGCTGCTTTTAGACCTGAGAATATTAAAGTCTCGTTCATGACTGTGAGGACAAAAGCAGTCAATAATTAACTAACCGCAGTACTGTACGTTACACACACTGTGTGTTTATCCCTGGGGCTGAAGCCACTCATTTTGTTGCAAGAGTTTTTTTCTACATTGCTATTTGTGAGAAAAGACTTGCTTAGTTAGCATTGCTGCTTAGCAGCACTGAGGGCCTGGGTTCGATTCCTGTCTTGGGGTGCTATCTGTGTGGAGTATGCATGTTCTGCATGGGTTTCCTTAAGGTGTTCCAGTTTCCAAAGACATACTAGTAGTTTCATTGGCTCCTGGGTAAACTGGCCCTGGTGTGAGTATGTGCGTGTCTGTGTCTGTGTGTGCCCCTGTGATGGACTAGCGTACCCCACCTTGTGGGTACCCCACCTTGTGCCTGTTGCTTGTCAGGCTAGGCTCCTGCTCCAACGCGACACTAAAATAGATGAAGAGGTTAGAAAATGGATAAGCTGGATGATTGTCTACACAGAAGGTAGGCAGGACAAATCCAACAGCACTGTTGGATAAACTTTATTAGCACTGTTAATAAATGCTAGGGAAAAAAAAGGTTAAATGAATGTGGCCTTTTATCTGTGACCAGAAAAACATCTCATGAACAGTTGTAAAATACTGAACAGGAACTGTTTTGTGGTAATTGAATGTAAAAACTGCAGCTGTAAAACTAGTCTTTCTCATGTCAGGCCTTGTTCAAATATTTATCTGCTTTCAGAGCCGTGCGCCTCAAGGGAACAGAAGAATACAAAAGGAAAAAAAAAACTTTCAAGCATTTAAAAGAAAAGGTCAAAAATCCCAGCGCTGAAATTTTAGCTTATGGTGTCTTGAGTGTTAAATCAATATTCTACAGTATTTACAACAGCGAAAGTAGGTCTGGAGCCCTTCTGGTCATCTGCGGTCAGCAGCTCCCCGCGTGGTTCCTCGAGACAGTAATTAAAGCCCATTACAATAACAGGAAATAGGCGACCCCATAATTAATTCACGGAATGAGATCTTTCTTGCAGCCGTTTGAAGCATTGTGTTTTTATGCACTCTTCTGGATAATCAGCAGTAAAGTCCACGAGATTTATTCTGCACGACCTTAGCAGGCCTTGCATAATGTGTCGTTATTACAGCGGGCTAAATTTCAGCTACACCCAGACTTCTGCGCTAAGGGAAATAAGTCCATTCAACAAATTTTAAACCAACTTTTTGAACTTTGTATTCATTGTAAATCACTCTATATAATAGCGTCTTGTAAAACAATAAGGATGGTTAATCGCATTACATATATATATATCTTTTTAATGTCACGTTCATTTACTTGTTTGACTTTAACGTGTGTTGCTGTGAGAGGTCAGAATATGAATCCGGTTCCACATCAAAGAGATTATGCCAGTAAGGGATCATCTATAAACATTTCATAAGTAAAGTGTAAACAGTTCTTTCGAGTTGGGGCCTGTTTTGCAACTGAAGCGATGGCTTGGTTTTCCATTTAAAAAAAAAGTTTCGCAAAAGAATTTCGATGGGTTTAAAACCGCAAAATAAATTAAAATGTGTAATTAACGCCTCGCCATGTTTATTGCACACAACACCAATAAGTGTCAGCATTGTGTTTTTTTTTCAATTTGCGCACAGCTAATTTTATTCTAAATATTTATTTCAAAACAAGAGGACATATCAACTCCATTTCAAAATCTCTTATTCTGCGCTATATAGTCTGGAAATTAAGGCAGGTGCTCTACAAGTGCCTTTTATAAATCCCCTTTTTTTTGTGGAGCGGCACTTTGAAGACGATTCCTTAATTTAAGGGCGCTTGCGAGATTGCGGTGTCCTGACGTGGTCTTGTCACGCGTGATGGGAGTTTTCTTTCTGTTTCAGGAAACGACGGTGAAAACGGAGAACTTTTGCCTGTCAAGGAAGTCGGCACGCTTATTGCAGTTTTCAGGACGGTGACTTCTGGACACCTGGGCTGAAACAAAAAATGGAGACGGGTGCCTACGGGGCGGCCAAGGCCGGGGGTGCCTTTGACTTCCCGACTTTCCTGAAACAGCCGCAAACTATCATCCGCTTCTTAAGCTGGGTGAGTGTCCGGTAAAAACAAGAAATGTATGCATTTTCTTTATGTCCCGATTCAGAAAATGTAACAGCTAATGTATTGCGAAGTCCTGGCGGTGTGTTTTATGAGCTAACGTGTGAACCACCTGTTGTGCAGTTGTAGGATTTAAAAAAAAATCCGTTTTCAGGGGGGGCCCGTTTTTAAAAAAAAATAAAATCGACAGGCTCGTTTTATTAAACTTTCCGGGTCCTAAATTATGCGTCTCGTCGCAGGAAAGAGTGAAACAGCTGTTCCTTGACTTTCTCTTTTACTTTAAATACTTTGAAATCAAAATAAACGATCGCCCTCGCCTGATTATGTAAGGCATTTTTTTTTTCTAAAAAAGAGGATCGTTTTAGTGTTGTCTGCGTTTCGCTTTGGTTCAAGTTTCGCATCCATTTGTTGTATGGTATAAAACCAGGCGCACCATACGTCTGTGAAAATGGAGCTCCAGATTCATTTTCGCTGTGATCCACAGCCGTCTGATGTGTCCAAGTTCGTCTTGTTTTCAAAAATCAGACACCTGTTCAAAACATACGCAGCACCAGTTAGCTAAGTGTTTATTTTATGTTACAACGCCAGTAGTGCGCCGGCTTCTAACTGCAAGTACATGAAATGCAAAAACTAAAAGTCAATACGGAATCCTTTTATTGAAGTTTTGCTTTGTGAAATATTCCCTCTTTTAGTTTAAGACCTATGCTGCAAATATTTGTTTGCATTAGAGAATATTGGAGATTGCCGAGTTTGTATCGTAGAAAACGGGCAGTTACACTACGTCAGGTTAAAAATGTAGCTCAACACACCCTTCTTGCAAATATTTGTTTTAATTCCACTGCGCAGACGCACTTTGTGGTAGATTAATTTGTTACCCTGCAGGGTGTCGTTTTAATTTGTTATAAACCAGTAGCTTGTATTGCATGTTGCTTTCCCCGTGGTGTCGTTGATTGTTCGGGGGTTAAACAGGGGTGTTTTCTGGTAACTTTGAAAATATGAGACTGTATCCAGATAATTTCAAAACGGTGGGCATAACGAAGGGTATTCGTTTCACGATTATAGTACAAAGCTTTCCTTTAGGCGAAGAATCGTCTCTTCGCTACAGTATGTGCAGTTACAGTTGGGACATGATCCCTCCGGGAAGAGACGGATTTGCCTGAGTTTTCCCAGGAAAGTTCTGAAGGGGGTTTAGTGATCTAACGTCTGTGCAATCCTTCAGCTTTGACACGCTTGGCCAGATGAATGTGTGTGTGTCACAAGGCTCGGCAGAGGACTTGCTGCTTATTGCTACCAACGTAAAGGAAATGATTAGATTTTTTTTTGTTGAAAGAAATGTTGGAAATACCCTTGAATTCTAAAGCATACTAGCCTGTCGAACAAGGGGGTTTTATCTGAAATCATGGTCCAGTTTATTTCCCATAAACTTCCCCTGCAGAAGCAAAACTGAAAAATAATATTTTGAGAAACTTCTCAAAACTGAGGAGGACATCCCCCCCCCCACAAAGTCCATTATTTGGAAAGAGATCTTGAATTCATCAGCTTTTTTTTGTCATAAGATATTTTTGATGTAGCCCTGTTAACAGCACCTGGGCAGGTAAAGATGGTATTTAAATTGGTACTAATCAGTTTCCTGTGGGACAGAAAACACTCTTCCGTAATCAACAATTACCACCCATGTTAGTGAAATATATACTGTACTGTATAGTCATCATTTAAAATAATACATTTTCAAAGGTGTACACGGGAGGCAGAGGACTTTATCACAGAAATACATGTGCTGAAACACTTTCAGCGTCTTTTCAACATACTGCCCATTTTCAGCCCCCGTGCAAGGCGACTCATTTGACCACATGCGGCGTCTTTTCGTAAGGTGAGGACAGAGGGCTGTTTTTGTCAGTAAGGTTCTTGACTAATCCCTCGTTCTGCAACGGTCTCGTTATCGCTTAAGCTCCCGGGTTGTGTAAGGCTGCGAAGCCGAGACTAAGACAACAGCCCAGACTCAAAATCGGCCGTTCCGCTCTCAAAGAGCGAGAAAGAGGAAAAACGTGGCTGTCGATTTTCAGCTGCTGGGTGTTCTTACCAAGTGTCCACCCTCCTAATTTACAATTGAACTCGGGTCTGAGAATACCGGGTTGACATTGACAAAATAACGTTTAATACACAGAAGGGGCCATTCTACGAGCACAGCAGACTCCAGCCTGGCCTGGTCGCAGTCCCAGTGGAAGAAGGGACAAGTGATTCCTGGTGGAACAGTATGTGCCCCTCTGCCCGTGCTCTCTCAGGCCTGTGAAAACAGAAACAAGAGCAGAGAGCTGGGGAAATGCGATACGTGGGTCACCGCGCTGCCAGGATTGGTGACTTGCACATGATGCATGATGTTGGGCCGCATAGTTTTTTCACTCAGTGCATGTGATTCATGGTTCCGTTAGGCATGCATTTTTTTTAAAAAATCTGCCCTAGAATAGGGCAAACAGCGGAATTGTCAGAAAATCCCCCTGGTGCTGTTTGTTCACTCGGGGGGTGGGTGGTAGTGGCAGCAAGGTGCCCATGTGATGCGTCGTGTCTCGGGCCCTGGGGTGCTGTGGTTGACACCTGATCGTGACATTTGGTGCTGCTCAAATCCCCTTGAGGCGCCACGGAAGTGGAAAAGCTTAGGTCACGCTTGGGTTTTATTGCGGCCGTGGTCTGAAGTTCATATGTCTTGCCACACGAGTCGCACCAGAAAAGATCAAGCAGGGGAAAAATTCTTCATACCTAATCAAGTATTGTTAATAAATGGAAACCTTACTGTCGTTAACACTCCTGTTCAGGCGGTACATCAGTGTGATTTGAAGGATTAAACAGCTAGGTGCTTTCCAGTAAAGGCAGGGTTGTTCAGATAAAACATGAGCTGTTTTATCTACACCTTAGAATTTCTCGTATTTAACTCGGTAAAGGACCAAGAGAAATCCGTTCAGAATTTAGCTGTTATGTACTGGCCTGTAACTTTTTAACGTATGTTGTGATTTTAATGTCCAAAATCTGAGTGCCGTGGTCATGAAGTGGTAACCTGACCTGTCTGGTAAGTTTATAGCAGTCTGTGGCACTCCAGCATTGTGCTGCACAGAAAGCACCCCACAGTATTTTACTAATGTTGCATTGTAAGAGTGCTATCAGCAGGATGCCCTGCTGATACTGTTGGCTTCAATGGCTGCTTTAAAGGGGAGCTGCAGTTCCGATTTCTCAGGCCGGTTATTAAATCTCGGTAACAAGATAAATCAATTGACGGTAATGCAAGATTTTAAAAATTCCCAAAGTTCTCAATTCTGCACTCGATTCGGAAAGTACCCTGTGGTCGCCATGTTGTGCCAAACCGCCGGTCTCGCCACAGGCGAGAGGGAGAGCGATCGAGAGTCGTAATGTGATGCAGCCCTTCCTGCTCACTAGTCACTGTAATGACTAACGTGATGTACGAGCGAATAAGTTCAGGTTGGGCAGCAGACGTTTCACCGCAGAAATGTTCCAACGTGATTTGCGTGCAGCGTTAACAAATAAGTAGTATTTCAAAATCCCAAAGTTGAGAGCAATATTGCTGTTGGATTAAAAGAGATGGATGCACAAGCCTGCTTGTCTACAATGTAAAAGAGCTGCTTCACCTCACCAGATGTTACGTTGTCTCGTTCTGAATCGCAGAACATGGCGCCGAGCATGCTTGGAAATTTAGTCTATTTTGTGATGTCAATTGGACATTTTACACGTTACTGTGCGCATTTCACTTCTCGGTGTGGTTTGAAAGGCACTTGTCAGTGCCAAATCATTCCCACCCCCGGGATATAAAAAGATCTAAAAACAGTGAGTGCCGTTCTCTGCTTCGTCCAGGTCTTTGCCATCGTGGTCTTCGCGTCCATCACCGGAGAGGGCTACGTGAACACGGCGCACGACAAGGAGACGTCCTGCATGTTCAACGGAAATGACAGCGCCTGCCACTACGGAGTGGGCGTGGGCGTGCTGGCCTTCCTGGGCTGCGTGGCCTTCTTCATCCTGGACGCCTACTTCCCCCAGATCAGCAACGCCAACGACAGGAAGTACATCGTCGTGGCGGACCTGGCCTTCTCAGGTAGGGGCCCGGGCCGCGCGGAAGGCAGGAGTGAGTGACGGGGGGCGCGACGAGGGCTGTGGAAAAGGCAAGGCTGGCGGTTGGCCTGGGCCGTGACTGCAGGGTCAGGGTGTGTGGCTTTGAGTGGGACGTGGCGAGCGGTAAATTTGAAGAAACCGGAAGAGAGGAGCAAGTGTGGGTTGCGGCGTGAGAGGTATTGACCCAGGCTGGGCTGGGGGTGGCCTGATCTCGGTTCTGATCTCTTTAAAGAGGCCCCCCCTGACAAGTTGGGAGAATTTGCTGTCGGGGCGAGGAGAAGACGGTTTAACTCATCGACGTGAAAACCCGGGTGGGCTCCTGCCCTCCACGGACCATGATTGGAGACTCTTTCCGTAGAGGGCTGGGGAAAACCTCCTCTTTCTTTCCGCGCCTGTCTCATTCTGTGTTTTTCCTTCTCTCAGGCGTCTGGACTCTCCTGTGGTTTGTGGGTTTCTGCTTCCTGACCAATCAGTGGTCTCAAACCACGGAGAAAGAGCACTTGGTAGGGGACGCTGCCCGAGCAAGCATCACCTTCAGCTTCTTCTCCATCTTCACCTGGGTACGTACTCTGCTCTTACCAGGGCTTCCAGCTTCCCTGTAGGCGAAGGGAGAATGGGGCACTGCATAAAAAAACATCCCACAAATATGATACAGCAACTCGCTTGCATGCAGCAGGGAGAAGTAAAGGGCAGGTTTCTGTTCATCGCACAATTAGTTTTTTTTTTAAAGTATTTTATTAATTCTGTACCTGATTTGGAATCGGCATCGACAAAAGAATCCTCAGCTCTCTCGCTCATCAGGAGAGAATGAGAACATTCCAGCATGCCGCCCCAGCGAGAGCACCTGCTGAAGCCACTGGTCACTCGGTGTGCTACGGGTTCCACAGCGACGTCATCACGAGCCTGCAGGCTCCTGGGAAGTCACAGGGGTTGCTGTTCGGGAGGAGAGTCGAGAGCACCCTGAATGACTGACCCCACCCCCGCTCCAGCGGGTCCTGGCCAGCTGAGTGCCACCTGTTTGGGGAATCGCGGTCTCGGAATCGGAAGCACGAGATCACGCGGGCTTGTGCCAAGGGCCAGCTCGTCAAGTGACCCGGGTCTGAACTCAAATCGGAGTTTAATTTAAATGTCAAAACATTCAGAGCAAAAAGAACGCATTGCTTACAGTTTGATTCAGCAGCATCGGATTTCATTTAGCAGTTGAGCACCTGAAGGAAAATCAAGAAGTCATGGCATGCACATGTTCGATAAGGTGAAAAGCAGCAGAGGAAGAGGGACAGTGGGGTACAGACGAGCCCAGGTTTACTCTAGACACCGGGGACACAGTGTAAAGAGGTTATTTGGGATCTTTTGCATTCCCAGCCTACCGAACTCTTCTCTTTATCAGAATTATTTTTCAGCATTTTAGGATTGTTGTTTTAATACATGCAAAATGTTTTAAATTCATTTTTTGTTTCCACCCGAAACAGGGGCTCCTGTCCTATTTAGCACTGAAGAGGTTCCGGCAAGGAGTGGATGATTTTAGTCAAAACTACACAGACCCAAGCAGCGACCACACTACTCCGTACCCACCCTACCCCACTGCCAGCGACAGTTACCAGCAGTCCCCTTTCGACACCAACCCCCAGCCAGCGGCAGAGGGGGCTTATCAGCCTCCTGTCTACTGAGGGCCATCGTGACATACTGTAAGATGAAAAGAAAGAAGGAGGTTTTAAAGCAGACGATACTAGCTCTGCTATAAAGACTGGTCCTAGTGCTCCAACTCTTGAAATTTGTTTTGCAAAGGCATCGATTCAAAATGTCATTCATGGGTAATTTGGTTATACGTGGTATGTATGTGTATATATATAAAAAACATGGCTGTAAATGGGTGACAGTGGACACGTATCCAGAAGATATGTGTATAGAACTCTTTACATTTTAAAATACTTTATGATACAAAATAATATAACACTGTGACTACTGCCTAAATGCCCCCAAAATATCAAATATCAAATATCAAATGAATACAAGAAGAAAATGTTTTGGGACTTTTCTTCTGAACCTTAATTTTGGATTCAGATTGGATTCCAGATGCAGGAGAGATGAAAACAAGTAATTCAGAAAAAAACAGCCATAGACAAAGCTGATCCATTTTGAATTTTAAGTGTCCACTCTTACTAGGTGTACTGCTAAGGAAAAGGTGTACGGTTAAGCATAGTCTTTATGGCAGCGAGTCAGATATGCAAATGTCATACAGAGGCCTTCGGCATTACTTCAAGCTGTCAGTGTTATTTGTATTGCAAATTGACAATGAAACACTGTGGTTCTGTTGTAGAGGACTAATATTGAATCCCAATTTGTTTTAATATCTGTACTTAACTACTGACACAAACTGTCAGTTCACGCTTATCAGCAGTGTCACACCTTACTAGAAGAGAGATCTTGAACGCAGAGCAGTGGTTGGGAACAACATGGCTGGAATAGAAACCGGTGAGCGGTCTGGCTTTTTTTCCCCTAGGATGAACTCGGTAACCTTGATGTGCTGTTGTCTTGCATGCACTACAGACAGGTGCCCGGATGGATGGCTTTTTAGTCCTGAAGTCCCACCCCCTCCTGCCTAATTTAGTTTCTCTTGATGAGTGCCAATTTACTTGTGTTGGGACATGCAATCATTTTGCATTTTACTCCACTCCTTGAGGGAGAGCCACAGCAACTTGAGTTTTCAGCAGAATCTCTGGTCCCCTTGTAAAATCATTCCTGTGTACAGTACTACTGAAATGCAGGATAATATTTCTGGTTTGGCTTCGTAATGAATGTTCCTTTGAAATTGAACCGATTCAGCGGGAATTCCCCAGGAGGTGCTGCTTATATAACTGCAGGTGCAGCTTGTTGGGTTACACTTCCTAAATTTACTTCTCGAGTAGGAGGTAACTATAATTACCTACAACAGTATGAAGGTCTGAAACTGTTAAAAGGCACTGTATACCAAATACATGAATGAGGTGATTCATGTACTGTATGTCTGGTTACTGTTTCTAGCTTTACAGATTCAATCCTCATTTACGTTGAATGCTCTTGGTTTCCCCCATATTTCACCTGAAAGTATGCTGATCACTCTACACCTGTGTGCCAAATTAGCTGATCTGCCTCCGAAAACATGACAGCCTTAGAAACTTAACAAATAAGCATGAAGTACCTGTGAAATTCCTGTGCCTAAAGTTCCTAGATGTTTCACGATCATGAAAAAGAGCTCTATTCTTTGCCATGTTATAAAGGCTACTGTACTAGAGTGAAAGATTGGTACAGTTTGAGGTGGCCATTCGGCATTATAAATAGATCTCTATACATCTGAATAACCCATTTTTTTCAATATGTTATGCACTTTCTTAAAAGCACTATTGAAGGATTTGTGAAGCTTAGATATGTGTGGTCTTGATTCAGCTGATTTTAAACATTGGCAGTATACAGCAAAGAAATGGATCTTGCATTGAAGTTTCAGGTTATTGATCCTGGTAGGCCGGTTCTTTTGGCAATTCCAGAATCACCCCAGCTTACGCTATGCAAAGTCCTCTAATGAGTGCAAGGGGCCAGTCCTTATTTGGGGCTTGTAATGCACACCAGATCTAAACACATTAAGTGCCTGGGTGCTGTGGGTCTGAGAAACAATGGAGAACTGGTGGCATAATAATGTGGTGATCAAAGATGAATCTTCTACATGCTGGATTGCAGCATATTATAACACATTACCATGCTTCACGCCAAAGCACAAACCATCATGGTCATTTCATTTTGTTTGCTGTGAGTGTAAAACATTTTACTCCCAAGAGCCCAATGGTAAAAATCTGTTACGGTGATGAGGCTTATACTGATACTGCAAAGTGTAAGAGTACAACACTACACTGGAGTCAGAGTTACTCTTTATCCCTCTTGAAATCAGAATTTTACAGATGGATTTTGGACATTTGAGGCCACAAAGTTCACAGACCCAGCTGTGCCTTATTCACCACCAGTGTCTTTTTTTTTTTAAATGCCACTGAATATTATCTTCATGCACTGGATAAAATGTGCCTTATTGATTTTTTTGGTTATTATCTTTGTTCATATATAATGTATTTTATTTTTAAATATTGTTAAACGATAATAGCAGTTGGCTTCCAATGTAAAATACCTTTAACATTGACGTGGTTCTGATTTTGATACCGTTTGTTGTGTGTATATATATGCAAAGAACTCCTTAAGCAGTTTTTTTTATATATATGAGGCTTTCTGTTTTATGAAATTGTTACAAGAGCTGACAGGGCTTATGCAGTTTCTGCAGCATGCTACAGAACAGGTTGAACAAACAGTAGTTTGAATTTCCTCATTTACAGTGTGGTATATTTAATCAAATCTTTTTTTTATGTAAGACCTTGTTCCTCTGTGCCATCTTGCTCACCGAACAGCAAAAATGTGTTATAGCCAGTTTGCTTTTTAGCCATTATAAATGCATACCAAAACTGTTGAATACTCCCAGTTTTAGCTGTTTTTTTTGCTCTGTGATTAAAAGGACTTTATTCCTTCAGAACAGTTTGCCTTTAGTTTGCATATTCATAATCAATTTGGGTTTCCAGTGTTGAGGCAAGAAATAAGAATTTTGCCAAGGTACAAAGTCTAGCATGGAGTAAATGTACCGTTATCAGTACATTTATTACAAATGTTAAAAAAGCTAGAAGATAATGTGAAAGGTCTTTCAAGGAGACTGCTGTATTAAAACATTAAATAGGTTTTGTTGCAAGCAGACCACAGGAGTGACGATACTCTGTACATGCTCTTCCTCGGTATATTTATGCCACACGCTCACTGCTTCATGAGAGATGAAGCTTGAGAATCTCAGTCCGAAGAAGCTTTAAACTGTATTGGTGGGGGTTTACAGAAGCACATCTAATTCTTGACATAATGTGACCAAAACAATAAGTTAATTACTGACAAGCTGAGGTTCTGAGTTCCTATTTCATTTGTTGAAAACCCATTGCTCCAGGTTACAAGGACTTAGTACACTAGGGTAGATTTGACTGTTCTACAAAGAATATTGATCAGTTTAGCCCAACAGCTCAGGCTGTTCTTCTTGTTTCAATAACGCTTGGTACTTGACCAGGTACTGCATGGCCTCAGCAAGATGCTGTATTGGAATACAGCACCACAGCGTGGCAACATTCCACTTTTGACACTTCCTTCCACTCATTATCACTGTCTCAGCAGTGCCCTCTGCTTTTTAAACCACATGGGGAAAAAAATTAAACACTAGACATACCCATAAATAGTTCTCACTCAGGCACTGGGAACAGATTGCAGCTAAGTGGATCTTAACCTGGTGTTGGGGCACAGAACAGGGATTACAACCTACAACTTGGGCAGAAAGTCAGCATCACTGCTCAGCACACAAGGTTTGAAGTTTTCAAAACCCAGCTGGTGTTAATTCCCTCTCTTTTCATCTCAAACTGTTTACATTTGCCTGGTGGGCCTGGTACACACCTCATCTTGTTCCATTTTAGATATTTTCTTTACCAGGCCAAGAAAAAAAGCCCCCAGGTGTTGGTTCCGGATGGTAACTGTAGTTATCGTTTCGTTGCCTGGTAGCTCTTTTAAGTGCTTTACTTGTCTGTTAACATGAGGAAGTGAAAAGCTGAAAATGGTGCACGGGATTGAGGTATCTTTTAATGCAATGATCAAAGATTTCTCTATCGTACTAGAAATAATACTTGAAGTAATGGCAAACCAGACTTAATGTAGTATAAAGGATGAAAATCTAAATTATGACTAAAGCCACATGAACAATACCACTCCCCATTAAAGAACATCTTCATAAATCAAAGTTTAATTAAAATGCTTTTCAGCACATTTAATACAAAAAACACCACCTTACTTTGAAATACTCAACTTAAATAGGAAAATCTCTGAAGTGAGACTTTGGCAGTGAGTTTATGGTACAATAGCTGGCATTGTAAATAAGTCTCCTTTTTAGAGATCTGGCAGAGGTTAAAATACAGTACATCTTACAGTCATTCTCCACCCAGCACCATGGAACACCACAGACACACATGTACAAAATGAAAAGAATCACAATCTCTGGTTACCTAAACATCCAAGCCCTAACCTTTTGGTTTTGTCTTTTAAGATAAAAATATACATTTTGTTTTTGAAAGCATTTTTGTTCAGAGGTTAAT
This sequence comes from Lepisosteus platostomus, assembly GCF_059453375.1. Lineage (NCBI taxonomy): Eukaryota > Metazoa > Chordata > Actinopteri > Semionotiformes > Lepisosteidae > Lepisosteus > Lepisosteus platostomus. The sequence goes on from NC_142621.1 coordinate 42,646,722, forward strand.
CTTTAATTATAAGTATTTCTAAAGAAATGTACTTCAGGGTGAAAAGTGATTTGGTTGATGTTTACAATAGGCACCATTAATGCTTGAATCAACTTAAATATACAGTATCTAAACCACATTTTTCCTAATCATTAGAAACTAAGATACTGAAAAATGCCTGTTTTGAAGATATTAACATGCATATTGCTTTGAAGAAATCCACACAGCACATCACACCATACACTACACAGTCAAAATCATTTTAATACACTCCATACCCATGCATTAAGCCCTTGAGACGTAGTAGGGCCAATGTCAGAATGTGATTTTTTTGCTTTCTAAGATCACATTCTCCAAATGAAGCATGGTTTGCAGAGGATAATCGCAAAACCCTTGTCTGTTTTATGTTTTAGGTTTTATGAGTTGCTTTAAGATCTGCGTTTCTAGGTGAAGTTAAAGCTCAACGACAAGAAAACTCAATCTGTTTAGCACTGCATTGGGATTCTATTATTTGACAATGCATGACAATGTGTAATATATGACCTACAGTAAGTGTAGTTCTCTACACTTACAGATGCGCAAAAGAAAATACCCAACAAACAGCTGTGCCTCCTACAGAAGGGAATATTAAGCAATTTACTTAAAATAGAAAGCCTAACAATTGTTTAGCCTTCTCCCAGGTTATTACAGAAAACAGAATGGGTTTGTGCTTTTGTTTCTATTCTCTTTACAATGTAGACCTTGTTCTCAGTGTTATACACCGATTCTGCACACAGTACTTTTCCTGGCTATGCCTGTAACACCCAGCAGGTTGTAGTTTGCGGTTTTTGAAACCTTCATGTCCTTGTAACACAAAGTCTTACACTAGAACTGCCACTTTCAGTGTTCTCAGTCCGTTCCTCAGTGGCTCTTACAGAGCATGTCCTCCGGGCAGGACTCCAGCTAGACCTGCAGTGTCGCAAACAGCTTCCGGGGCACCTTGGTGTCCAGGTGCTTCGCAGGCAGGGCGTGAGGGGGTGTCTCTTCTCTCGTCAGCTGCGGCAAACAGTTCTCCTTCCCCTCCGCCCGCAGGCCTCCGTAGCAGGCTCTGCACACGGCGTGGTATTTATCTGCCCCACCGATCACCTCCACCTGCCCACGGCAGAAAGAACAGAAAGTTAAGACAGATGAGGGAACGCGTAGGACGACTGCAGCCAAAACTCTACTACCCTAAAGGACGCAAAGGCAAACCAGAATTCAGTTACGTACAATTAACCTGGTAATCAACTGAATGTGCAACGGCTGCGTCTTCCACTTTCTTACCATGCAAATCTTGGAAGACTCAAGCAGGTGTATAGTAGGTGGGAGACCAAAAAGAAGAGTATGCGAGTGTGGGAGCCGACGCTGCCTTCAGGGACATGATCTCTATAATATCATGAAGACACCCGAGGCCTAGATATCACGGTACAACTGACTGAACACCACCTGGCGTCTGACTATTCCGACAACCCCTTGGGCACCTGTATGCTTTCAGTGATGTCGGAGAGAGACGCACTGCTTGTCAAAGCAGCACTAAGTCCCGTTATAAGGCAGCAAATCACACCTACATGAAGGCACACGGAAAGATAGGTCTCCTTCTCGACGAAGCAGGCTCGGGAGCTGGTGCCAGAGGGCCAACCGTTTAAAACGATTAGCAATCCCAAATTGAGTGGGGGTATATATTAAACAAAAGATTCAACAAGCATGTCCTGTGCGTGCCATGTGCAAGTACAGCCTTGAGGTTCTGAAGGTGCCCTCACCTCTTTCTCAGCCCCAAGCCTCTTGGTGTAGGCGGCCTCTCTGAAGCACTCCATGCACACAGCGTTCAGCTTCACGACGCTCTCAGCCAGGGGCACCAGGTTCAAGATGTTGCCGAACGCCTGTAGCCACAGCGTTGAGACGCCACATCAGGAGCAGTATTACACTATAAGGAACAGTCAGTTGCTCTTCCCTTATCAGCCGTTTCATTTACAATCTCTGTTGTTGCAAAGAGACCTTCCCATTTCAGTAAATTCCTACTAAAATCCAAGCAGAATTTAGGAATGTCTGTCTTTGACATTCAACTCAGCTAGGTCTGGATATCCAGACAGCAGTATGTGAATAAATCACCCTGTAGTACTCCGGATCAAGGAGTCGCTATCATCCTGATTAATGAGATCTTTGAAAGACGGTAAATTTCTTGACATGGTAGAAAATATCTAATAAAAGTGCAAACAGTGGTCCTGCATAATGAATCCGTTCATTGTCCGCAGTTACTTCTTCCCATAGAAGGTCACCAGTGAGCAAATGATCCAGTCTAACCCAGGCACAAGATAAGATACACCCAGGATAGGATATCAGCCTATCAACGGCTCCTACTTAAACCGAGTTACACAACAGCTTACTTAGTTGTACATTAAAAGCCTTGAACACGGACATTTGTCCTGGAATGAATTTTAATCAAATTCTGCTGCAGGCTGGAAATACCTTTCTCTGGAAAGTGCCGTCCAGGGCTGCTACAATGATGGTCTTGCCCATGTTGGCCAGTTCCTCACAGAACTCCACCGTGTCTGGAAACTGGGAGGGGGAAAAAAAAACCCAGGATACCCCAGCCCGGAATTAAAATCAGAGAAAATAGCACAGCCCCCACCATGCACAAAATGTCTCGCACCCAGTAAAACAGACTCCAGCCTGGTTCAAATACACTCAGTGCGAGCACCAAGATTCTCTCATCCCTACAACAGGTCAGTTAGAAGCCTTCCTGGTCAAGAGTGAGCTGCCTGCCAAAAACCCAATCTAAGTAAAATCCTTTTTAAATCACACATTTTAGGGGCAGCACAGCACAGCACAGCACCACGCACACACACACTCCTGACCAGATCACTCCAGCTTCCAGAAATCAAATCTCAGCCGTGCCCAGTTCCTCCTGGCACTGCTAACAGACTGGGAAAACCTAACTTCCTAGTACAAAGATGCCGAAAGTGCTCATCTTTATTTGGTGCACCAAACTCTCTCCCAGGAAAAAAAAAACAGGGAGGGGGTGGGGAGTTTTCCCCAGAGTTCAGAGGCCTCAGATGAAGACAGAGCCCACAAGACCATGCGCACTTACAAACTGGCCCTCGTCGATGCCAATGACAGCGCAGTCCAGAGCCAGCTGGTAGATGTCTCTGAGCTGACTGGCCGGCACAGCCTCCATCGTCCTTCTGCAGAGGGAGAAGGCAGGTTTTAAAAAGGATGGGTTCCCCGTTTCCATAGCAACGCATTTCCCAGCTCGGAGACACCAGCAGCCGCCCCCCCCAACTGCACTACAGGTATTCAGTCTGCCTGCCTGGATTTCAGGCTTAATGCCTCTTAAGCTTCAAGGATGCTGTAGAAATGTATCTTATAACACTCAGGTACACGTACCAGCCGACGGGGAGATGTTTCCATATAAAAGGCAAGGCAATGTTAATACTAGCCGTTTTATTTAGCCTAGCCCTGCCCAACTCATACCGTCAGGTCTCAGAAAGCTAAAAAATTGTACCACCGCCAGTCTGTGATGGTAAAGTGGTAAAATTATGGAGACATTTCAAAGACACTGGAAATTCAAGCTTTTATTTTTACCTATCATGTGTTGCAACCCCGGAGTCGGAGTAGCGGTTGTCTTTTGAGTATTTGACCAGCAGACATTTGTACTGGGCAATCTGGAAACGGCGGACTCTCCTCATCAACTCGGTGCTGGTAACGAAATGACGACATTAAATTAAGTTTAAAACAATAATCTAGTACAAATGAAGTATACAGTACACTTAGGTAATTATAACGCCTACCGGAAGAACTGTTCCACCATTGCTGCGATTTATTACTTAACATGTCTGACATTGAACAGTTTCAATAATTATGGTTAAAAGGAATACGAGTGACTAACAAAATACTGCCTACAAATCATAAAACACATACATAAAAATACTTATGTATTTTATGTAAAATACATAAAACTTTGCAAAAAAACATTACGATTTGTTTTTACTACTAGCAATTTTGGCGCCAATAGAACAAAATGAAACAAAGAAAGGGTATTGTAGTTTTCTATTAAAACTACAAAGATTACCTTTTTCCTGAAAACATAGGCCCGAAAATAACCTACAAATCAATCCAACAAAAGAAACAAAGGTTAGGAACGGTAAACTGGCAGTTTAGTGATCACCAAAGCAGCGTTTTAAATACGTTAAATCAGTCTACAACAAAAGTACAAAATAAATGCAAAAACACTTGGCAACAGATCTCTCTCTCTATATATATACAGACACATTTTTAAAAGGAATGTACAAAATTCACAAAACTAATTTACATAACGAAGAAATATATCACAGATGGTTTAACTAGAATCAATTGCTCGGTCCCATTACGTTTCATAGGACACGCACGGGTTATTTTACGGCTTAGAGAAGGATTTCCTTATAGTGCCAGGGAAGGAAAAAAAAAAGACTTAAAACCGAATGCTTGATTGTGTTTTACCTGGATTTGTCCCCTCATTCTCCTGGGAGAATTGGGCAAAACTCCGGGAAGGTTCAAGCACTCCATTGTTGTACGACGAAAAGAAAGAAAGATACAGTACAACGAAAATAAAAAAAAGATAATTATAGTGCAATATAAAATAAGCTAAAACACAGCCACTCCGGCCTCCAAGAAATGCACCCGGTTTAGTACAAAGCGGACTGTTCTCCCGCCTGATTTTTAAATAGGGAGACGGACGCCTGACCACACCGCCCCCGACATGATGACTGAGGCTCTTCGAGGCCAATCAGGGAGACAGGCCTGACTTCTCTCTTCCCTGTTGGGCAGGTCGGAAAACGTACAGCTTCGTATTCTGGCGGGATAAGGTTTCTGGTTTTGACCCCCCCTCTCATTTAAAAAAATAAAAAATAAACCTTTGTACTGTGGTCGCCCAAAATCTGCTTGCTGCTCAGGTAGCTCATATGGGGGCGTACCGGTCTTGTGCGAGTGTGAAGACTGTTATTATTAGGTAATACGCCGTTTGTTAACTAAGGACTTTAAAATGTATGTGCTTAATTTGTACGTGCTTTTGGAACATTTGCTGCAGGGTAACCTGGGCTAAACCGCACGTTTTCCAGAAAACAAATTATTGCATTGACAAAGAGTGACCGCAGTTTGACATCTACCTACTGTATGCGGGTTAAGAGACCAAACCTTTGGAAATGCATTTTTCAGGTAACAAACGATGGAAATGAACAGGTAACAGGTTTATTCTATGCTGAAAAGAAAATAAAGGAAACACGAAGTTTCGGCTGTGGAGCCTTCTTCAGCCTGAAGAAGGCTCCACAGCCGAAACGTCGTGTTTCCTTTCTTTTCAGCTTGGAATAAACCCGTTACCTGTTCCTTTGCAGCCTACGCATGCTGAAGCAGCTACCTACTTGAACTACTTCAAACCACGGAAATGATCCTTGACAGTAAGGAGTAGACTCATTTTTTAATGCCCTTGAAGGAATTTGCATAGAAGAAATCAATTTCATTTCAGAGGGGTGAAATGCAAGGATTGTTAAATTTTTTTCTTATAAAATATACTTTATTCTGAAAAAAAAACACATCTCAAAAAGAAAACATCTCATACAGTAACACTCCACAAATTCAAACAACGGCGGTGATTGTCCGTTATCAATCCATGCAAGGGTGGGCGGATTTGCGCTATTATGAGTGTCCCTCCAAACCCTACCACTTGCTGTAACCCATTAATCCCTGTACAGGGTCCATAGGCCTTTCCAGCGCTCCTTTGCCGTGGGGAAACCCCATTTAGCAACATCGCGCTTCATCCTCCTCCTGAGGTCCGCCAGGATCCTCTCCTCCAGCTCCCTTGCTCCCCACTCGATGTTGTGCCGGATGAGATTGTTCCTCGCGTCCCACAGGCCTTTCTTTGTGAGGGACAGCAGCAGCCACATCAGGAACTGCGTCCCCCTGTCCAGTCCGGTAGGTGCCAGCCCCAGCAGAACGTACTGGTAACTGAGCACCGCACCCGTCCCCAGGAGTTGCATGGTGTTGTCCATTCTGCCCCACACCGCCTTGGCGAAGGGGCAGCTCCAGAACACGTGCTCCTGAGTCTCCTCGACGAAACACGTGTCCCGGGGGCAATGCGGGTTCCTGGTAAGCGAGTGTCTGTAGAGGACCTCTCTGGTAGCCAGTCTCTTGTGTACGGCCATCCAGTTGAGGTCCTTCAGTTCGTTGTCCAGTTCTTTAGGCTGCGTCCTTTCCCAGACTTGTCTGGGAACTCGCAGCCTTTCGTCGGCGACCAGATGCCCCCTCACCTCTTTGTACAGAGCTCTGTGGTTGGTGCAGAGCTCTGGCTGTCTCGTGGCCTCGTACCTCCTGCTCCACTTGACAGCGTGGGTGTAGAACTTTGGTCGCCTCTCTGCCTTGGGCCCAGTGTTTGACCACTGGACCAAGTGCCTCATCGGGATGGAGAGCCACAGCCTGACAAAGTACTGGTACTTGTGGCCGATGGGCTCCCGCAGCGCCCAGAGGTTGCAGTAAAAAATGCAGTCGAGTTTCAGGGGGAAATGTGGGACATCTCGACCCCCTTCCTCGACCGGCTGACACATCCGGTTTCTCGTGATATACTCGTACCTGCCGCCCCAGACGAAGCCGAAGATCATCCCTTGCAGCGCTCGTCTGAGTCTGGCCGGCAGCGGGTACACCACCGCCAGGTAAACCAGAGCCGGCAGGACGTCTGCTTTCAACACCATCACTTTCCCTGTGTAGGACAGCGACCGCGTTTTCCACAGACCCAGCTTCGCGTTCACCTTGGCGATCCTCTCAGTCCAGTTGTTGGTCTCGTTGTCCTGGCTCTGGAAGGAAACCCCCAGTATTCTGAGGGGCTCCGTGCAGAGCTCGAGACCCTCCGGCGCCGTCGTCCTGTGCTTCCAGGGCCCGAAGAACTTCAGTTTGCTCTTTCGGCGGTTGAGCTTCGACCCCGAGGCTCTGGAGTATTGCTCCATGACCTGCAGGGCCCTCCTCAACCCCCTGTCCGACCTCAGGAACAGCGTCGTGTCGTCGGCGTACTGGGAGATCTTCAGGGTTTCCCCCGCGCCTCCCGGTATCTCCAGGCCGTCGATGACGGGGTCCCGTCTCACCGCCTCTGCTAGGGGCTCTGTGAAGAGAACATAGAGAAGGGGTGAAAGGGGGCAGCCCTGTCGTACTCCGGATTCCTGGGGAATGAAATCCCCCAGGTTTCCGTTCACGTTCACTCTGCTGCCCACGTCAGAGTACAGAATCTGAATCCAGCGGCTGAAACTCTCTCCGAAACCGAAGCGTTCCAGCACCCTGAACCCTGAACAGATAGCTGTGGTTCACTCTGTCGAAGGCTTTCTCCTGATCCAGGCTGACCACCATCATGGGCACGTTCCGGTCCTCGGCCCAGGCGATGGCGTCTCTGGTCAGCTGGAGGTTCATGCAAGGATTGTTAAATACTGTAGCGCTCTCGGGTTCACATGGGTATGCGCCCTCACAACGACCGCCTCAGGTCGGCCCCCCGCCGCTGGGGACTCGAACCCGGGCCTCCGGCGTCACTCAACAGGGAACCAGCCAGTTGGACTGAGGGGTTCGAGTTTAATTCACATTATAAGCATGTAAATGAAAACACTATGTAATGAAAGGAGCTAAACATAAAATGGGGGTACTACTGCTAGTACAGTGTGTTCAGCATTTTGTTTTCTTTTTAAAATAGCTCAAATAACTTTTGCATTTCCTGAAAACCAGTATTACCAGTATATATAATACAGATGTCGGTACACAGAATTTGCAATGCAAAAACATGAAAAATATAACAAGAATATAATACAGATGTCTGTGCACAGTATTTGCAGTGTTGTACTTTTATCCTTTTGTCATGTGCTTTGATAACATTTATGTTTTCATACCGAGCCTTTGAATGTGCCTTGTTTACTCATCTAAACTTGCTCTTAAATTTGGCAAAACAAATCTCCTTTTAAAATCTGGGGGGTAGCAGGAATGGGGAGGGCAAAGTCTGTATTGATACAGGGATCCTCTTTAGAATCCAAACGGTGACATCACTGAAATGCTGCTCTCTCATTGGTTGCCCACAGCCTAATGGTTTGGTCAGTGGTTTTCAAAGGCCCGTGGACTCTCAGAAGCTCACAAGTAAAATGGCCCACTGGAAGGAAATGAAGAAAGAGGTGAGTGTGTGTGATTTTGTTTGTCTGTTAGTTCTGGTGGTCACCGTAGTTAACTGTTATAGATGTTTGTAAATAGCTGTACAGAAATGCATAAGTCAAGCCAGTATGACTGTATAAGTATGAGTAGACTCTCCCACTGAAGTATAAAGCCCTGAAATGTACAGACAGAACAGGCTGGCTTTCAATATTTGTGCAGGCGAGAGCATTTTATTAAAAGGCACTGATTCCCTTATGCTGTTTATCTAAATTATGCTGTTTTGTTAGTCACCAAATTTGGGAAAAAATATTGTAGTTATTATACAAGTATTGTGAACTCAGTAGTACTTAATACAGCTTGGTTAAGGAGAATGGGCCTCCATTAATACACTGTAATACCCTGACGTGAACATTTTATATTTTACATTTAGCTGCATTTTACTTTTGCAGCTGCTCTGTTACTGAGTGGTTAGGGTTTTCTCGGGCACTTATCGGTGTGTCATCTTTTTTTGCTGTCCACATATTTCCAGATTAAACAGACCAGAAGCTTGTGAAAATGAAAGGGGAACATTCGGTTCAGTGTCTCCTCTTAAAAGAGGAACTTCAGACTCAAAATCTGCCTGCGTCGTATGCGAGTAAAAAGAAGTATTGTGAGGGCTGTCAGCTCGGGAAGACTGTCGCTCTGTGGCGCTGTGGCCTGGCTGGCTGGCCTGTCTCTGCTCGTGTGTGTGTGCGCGCGTGTGTTTGCTTGCGCATGTGTGTGTGTGCTGCGAACAGGGCTGTCACGGTCTGAAAGGGCTGTGCTGTTCCAGGAGCTGGAGAAGCAGTACTCCCCCAGCCAGTGGTCTCACAGGATGGCAGCTGATGTAGTGGTACAGGCCCATGCAGCCTCTCTCAGAGAAGGTTTGTTGTTGTTACTGTTAATCATTAAATTGCTTCTCACCGAGCTTAAAAGAGCTCAGTAAATCCTGATGGTGACTATGTGAATTGCAGAAGACTGGTGGATATTCAGTAAGGCTTTTGTATATTCAGCAAGTTGCTGAAAGGTTAGCATTCTAACAGACTACAGTATTCTAAGGAAACCACTTTATCAGGGGGTTAAGAGGGTAGTTCATTGTAGGGAGGGTCAGACAGGAACGCACTGTGGTGCTATAATATTCGCAAATGCCACTTGGGTCAGGTACAGCATTCTTTTCACTGCAAGTAAGGACCAGACTTGAGCCCTGTTCTACCAGAGAAGACTTGCATGAAAACAATGTCTTGATCAAAAAAGAACACTTGTTTAATTATTCTTAGTCATAGTTCGGTGGTTGACTGCATTGTTCTGTAACATGCAGGGATGCTGTCTTTTCCTCTTGAAGGCACTGACAGAGCACGCGCTGTGGCACAGACCTTTCTCAATGTGCCTTATGGAGAAGGAGAGAGGGAGAAACTTGACATCTACGTGCCTCCCAGTCCCTCACTAGGTATGAGCTGGACTCCCAACACTTACCTCTTATGTGCATTTCTGCTAGTATGACTTTACCACTGCTTGCCACAGTTTCCCAGGTCTCTGTATAGCGTCTCAGACCTTTTACAGGTGGTGACAGTTTGCAGCAGTGTGAGGAGTGTACAGGAGTGTGTCAATGGGGTGAAAGAAGCAAAGAACAGAGTATTGTGCTATAGATCGATGCAAGGATCTGCTTCTGCACAGATAAACTGTGATTAATGGTTTTCCATTTTTCCTTTGCTGTGTTTCAGATTTACCTTTAGTCATTTACATCCATGGGGGATACTGGCAATTTTTAAGGTACGTTGCTTGTGAGCTGCTTGTAATAACAAGAGATGTTACATAGGATGTGCAAAATCTGTTAGATTCAATCACCTTAATATTTTTCTTCTTATGCACAAACTCTTATGTATCCTGGGGTCAGCATGGCATAGTGTGTTAGCCTTTGGACTCATAACTGACCGGTTGTGGGTTCAAGTCCCTGCTGTTGTGCCTAAAGTGAGGTATTTAATCCCATTTGCAGCAGTCCACCCAGCTGTATAAGTGCGACCAGCAGGGAGGGGTCACCCCTGCAATGGACTGAGGTCCCGTCTGTGGAGGGTGGCAGGAGTCACATGCTCTGTAGTCTGCTAAACCCCACAGAGACCAGGATAAGCTCTGGCTGTGGTTCTGGTTTGGACTTTACCCTTTTACATTAGGTCTTCTAGTTACTGATGGAAATGTTCAAAATTATCCCCTGCCCTATGGGGAAAAGGGCATGACTTGATCATTTTAAAATCACTGTTATGCCACAACTAATGATTACAAAAGCAGTCATTCTGTTTCTGTGAACTGACATGGTTTGCACTTGCCAACCAAAACTCTTTTTGAATGCATGATAACATTGTGCGACTATTATGCTAGAACTGAACAGCAAACCACGATCTACAGACATAGGTAGAATCCATGGGGAAGTGTTTTTAAAACTGAGAACCAGGGGCACTTCTTCACACAAAGGGTTGTGGGAGTATGGAACAAGCTGCCCAGCCATGTTGTTGAACCCGATACCCTGACGTCTTTCTCACAACCACAAAATGAGATCATTTGAATCAATTAACTATTGAAAAAAGACAAACAGAACTAGATGTGCCACATGGCCTCAAGTATGTAACCATTCGTATGTTTATTACTGTATATATTTTTATTTCATCTTGAATTTTCATTTTGTCAGCAAGGAGGAGTCTGGATTTTTGGCTGTTCCTCTGGTGCCTAAAGGTATCGCAGTAGTGGCAGTTGGTTATGACACTGCACCCAAAGGTGAAGCAGTTTTTCTTTTGATAACTTATTCATAATAAAACACATCAGTACTTTCAGGATATGAAATCTTTGAAAATGTGAATTTATTTTGATTGCAGGCATTTCTTTATTTCAGTTTGTTAATAAACAGCATCATTAAAACATCCTCTGAGCAAAACTGACTGAGCTGAGCTACGACAATCCCCTAAGCCTAATTTCCTGAAAGGGAAATAAATGCTCAAGTCAGTTAAAAATGATATTTCAGACACAGACCTTGTTGGTTGATTATTATATTGGTTTTCTGACTCATTTTGCCTGCAGCTCATGTGTGATCTGTAGGTGTCTCATTTCTCAGGTGACATGGATCTGATGGTGTCACAGGTGCGGCGTAGTGTGGCATCTGTTGTCCAGCAGTACTCTCACATCAGGTAGAATAAATATTTGCAAAGTAACACTGTCCAGTCTGGCAGTCTGTAAGGATGGAATTGATCCTGACAAATAATTACCTGTGATCCAAACAATTGGACATCCCAAACAAGAACCCAGGCTTTAATATCACAGTTTACTATGCCATTGTAAAACCATGGTAAAGGACACATTATGAGAAGGATAAGACCATGGGGAAACCATGGAAATACCATATCTAGTTTTTCCAGTCAGCAGTCACAAGCACTTGTCTCCCCACAGTGGAGTATACCTGTGTGGCCACTCTGCAGGAGCACACCTGGCTGCTATGGTCCTCTGTACTGACTGGTCCCAGTATAGCACCATGCCCAACATCAAAGGTACGTCAGCTAACCAGAGCCTGTGACTGCTGACAATTGCGGCCTTTGGAGGTTTGGCAGGTCTAAACAGATCTTAAGGTGCCTGTGTCTCAACTTCTCACCTGCGGAAAAAAATACCTTCGTAAAGAGCACAAAGCGGTGAACTTGTGCAACAAGCGTCCATTTGTGACCTGGTGGCTCACCAGCAGCTGTGATCATCAGTGTTTCTTTATGTTATTAAATTGGAACACGCAAATATAATGTTTATAGAGCTCTTCATCCACTCTGCATGTCACAAAAAGAACGAAGCACATCACTGTTTTTTCAAAGACTCTTGATTTACAGCTGATTGACCTAAGTGGGGAAGAAGCAAATGATCTGAGATTTCTGAGGCATGCCATTGTCTGTGTTCATGGGGGTGTAGCTGATGATGACAGTGCCCGTAAATGAGACTTTTGTTTTGTGCGCTTTGCAGCTCATACTAAACAGTGCTTTCTTTCTTGCAGGTGCATTTCTGGTCAGCGGTGTTTATGATTTGGTGCCTCTCATGTCCACTTACGTGAACGATCCCCTGAAGATGACGGAGTATGTGCGATACACACAGAGTGAAAATTAAATGTGGAAAGCTTGCAAGCTGGGTCTGATGATCAGAGGAAAAATGTTTATGACCTTTTGCCATACAACTGCAAAGAGCTTGCACTCCTTGTTTGAAAAATGATAGCAATGCAACATCAGGTTGCATTTGATAAACCAGTTTTTCCTGTGGTAAAAGGCCTACTTATTTATATGCTGCAGGAATACTACCAAATATTTTTAAAAATCATTTAGAGATTTATTCTAAGCACCACAGCTAATTTAAACAATTTGAGAGACTCCTTTCACTCACTGTTAATGTTTGATTTTGCTGATGACGTGAAACACTTTCAAACTGTGGAGGGGAATGGTCACGGCCACTGACTGTCATCACATCTGCTTCTAACAGTGCTGTAACCTTTTAATAGACGCCAAATTCTTTCCTGTCGCTCCTGCAGTTCACAAATTGAGGTTCCACTATGAGACAGCACACTTCACACTGCTGCTTTTTGGGTGAATTCTGAAATCCAGAGTAAACTAAATCGAGATGCTAAACCGAATTTATTTTTGTGCTGCTAGCGGATTGCAAGTTGGAAGAGCTTGGTTTTCCAACACCTCTGTCCTCTCCTTGAGACTGGGTTATGTTTGAAAGACTGTGCTGTTCTCCCACTAGAGACGTCGCCCTGAGGAACAGTCCCATGCAGCTGGTTCCTCAGCTGAAGCAGTTCTCTTCGGGCTGTGAGATCGTGGTGGCAGTAGCACAGCATGACTCCCCTGAATTCAGGAAGCAGTCTTTAGAGTTCTTCCAGGTAAATCTGAACACTTACAGGAATGCAGTGATTTCCAAAAGCGTTAGTTATTCCGAGCTTTCTCAAGGATACTGTTTAAATCATCTTTCTGACAGGCTTTGGAATCCTCGGGGCTGAAGGTCAGCTTTGATGATGTCCCCAACACAGATCACTTCAATATAATAGAACAGCTAGTTAACGAGGAATATCATCTCACACAGGTATGGCAACAGGGTGTCCTTTAACTTATGTTTTGTATACTACAATGTAAATAGTGCAACAGGATGATAAGTGAACAATGTGATACTGATAGGACTCTTGTGTCTCTTGTCTAGTGTTCTGGGTGGGGATGCCTTCTGTGTTGAGTTTCCATGGTGTTCTAGTGATCACAGCGTTTTCTCCCACTCCTGAAAGACATGTGTTTGATTGCCTTGGGGGTTTCCAACCCTGAGCCTGGAGATCCCCAATCCAAGTCACCCTGTGTCAGCTGTCATTTTTTAAAAATATTTTCTATTGCCCAGGGACAGTAGTGGAGCTTCTTCCTCCATAGATGTGCCATTGATAGAATAGGTTTAGGTGAAGAGGTAGCAATGACACATCATAGTAAGATATATCTACTATCTTGAAATCACTAGTTCTGTTCTAAAATACATTCTGAGTACTTGTTCTGTCATCCAGTCACATATGGCATGCACAGAAATATGTATGTACCCAACTTACATTGGGTGTTTTTTAAAATGACTGAATACAGTTACAGTATTTTTAACATAGCTATTTTGATATAAACGTATGTTTTAGACTTTACAATGTGATTTTTGTGGTCACTGTATGCGGCTCGCGTAGTGGGGTTTATCTGCAGTCATTCCATTGCCGTTATTGATGCTCGTCTGTGTTCTGCAGCTCTTGCTAAAGACGATAGAAAGAAACGCGGCGAGTCGCACACAGGAGCCCTGACCTGATCTGCCTTTGGGGAATCCTGCTCAGACGTCCACATCTGCGTTACGCCATCAGTTATTCTCCGAGTCTGAAAATGCAGTAGTGATTATTCGTGTTCTAACTGGTAGATTGTAAACTTTGGTGATGAAGAGGACAGAAGCCGAGACAAGAAGGAGCTGGTAATGTTTTCATGCTCCTTCTGTGCGTGGAGGGGAATTGCACTGGAAAAGAGTGTCTGAGACATGTTCCTTTCTGGAGCTGGGCAAGGCCGTTGCCCTTTAGCACATTCATGTGATGGTGTCCTTAGAAATTACACTTACTGTAGTGTTCACATCAGTATCAGCAATGTTTTTAACTTCACCCAAGGAAATGGTAGCTGTAACAAACAGATCAAAGTCAAAGTGAAATTCTGAGAGTTTTCTGATGCTGTTTTTGACAAACTGCCAAGTATATTATGACTGTAGATGACTTGCTGCTGATAATCTGTGTTCAAATAGTGGAGCATTAATATTCTGATAAAATCCATATTTTAAACTGCAATTGTGGTGCATTTCTTTCCTATAGGTAGTGCCATACACATTTTCACTTGTTTTTATGAACCCGAGTGGGTTTTACAGAATATATGAGAAAATCGGGCTAATGCCATCAGAACTGGACAGAAACTATTCTTAATTCCATTCGTCCCTCCATCCATCCTTTCACTTTCTAACCTCGTTGTCCAATTTAGGGTCCTGAGTTGCAAGGGAGCTGGGGCCCATCCTGGCAGGCAGTGGGTGCAAGGCAGGGTACACCCTGGACAGGACGCCAGTCCATCGCAGGGTAGACAGGCACAAACACACACTTGCACCTGGGCAAGTTTTCCCGGAATCCACTTAACCTTCCAGCATGTCTTCGGACTGTGGGAGGAAAGCGGAGCACCTGGAGATAACCGTGAACACGGAACACAAGAACATGCTAACTCCACCCAAATAGCACTCCAGGTCTGAATCTGAACCCAGGCCCGAAGCATGACTACAATGCTGGAGATATGTGAGGCTGGCCCTTCTTAATTCTTAATTTTATTGAGTGTGTTGTGCTAACCGTGCTAAGCGCTTACAAAATTTACATAGCATATTCTAGAGCATTTTACTTTAATAATACACATTTTACACGTGTATGGGTACTTTCACTTTCTGAGGTAGTGGGTGTCATTATATATACGATAGGTATGATACAGTAAGAGATAATAATAATAATATATTTTATTTATAAAGCACCTTTCCAAACCCGAGGATGCTGTACACAGTGATAAAAGGTACAATACACAATAAAAGAAAAGACATACAGAGCATAAGGTTTGGCACAAGAGCAGGTTTATACCGAGAGAACAGGCCATTGGACAATCAAGCCCCGGTAAAAAGTTGAATTTTGAGCTTGGATTGGAAGAGAGTCAAAGTATTTGTTTCTCGTATGGTCTGAGGAAGGGCAGTCCACAACAATGGCACAGCAACAGTCTCCAAAAGCCAAGGATTTAGACCTGGGTCCAGTGAGATCCACCATCGTCACCAGCCGAGACCTGTGCTTTAGTCTAGGAGTCCTGAAAGTGGTTTCATTTGCAAATGGAACTTTTGTGTCTCCTCTTCTATCAAGAAGCAGCTGGGTGAGATCCTCGGATCAATTTAGTCCTAACCACCAAATGGCTAGATGGACTGAAGAGCTTCCTGTCTTATATTCTAACACCAATAAAACCCTCTCGTTATAATTTAAAAAATAGCGGCCGCAGACGCTATATTATAAACATAGGGAGCGCTAGTTACAAATGTAGAACTTGAGGCTCTCTGTGGCGCCCTCTAGTGACGACTGCGTAGTTCTGTCGGGGCCACAGAGTCCAAGTGAAAAAGCAGTAGAGCGGCCCATCGTGTGTCTATTCTTTTATCTTGCAGTTCTCCGTGTGGTCATTCATTCGTGCGTCTTGTTTGAACGTAAACAACAAAGCGTAAGGGTGAGGGAGATCTTACCGATCGCTGTCCCTCCCAGAGAAGGTAAGTCTCGGGCTCATAAGTTGCGCAAAATGCGTGTTGGGTAGGCGGAGCTGTCTCAGAGGGAGCGGAAGTGCTCTCTGCGGTGAGACGCAATGTGAGCTAAGCGATGGAGCAGGGACGGGCTACGACAGAATAAACGCGTTTTTTCTCCTCCCCCCCCCCCTCCCACACCACTCACTGGGTGAGACCTACGGAGGATCGCAACTCACTGCAAGTATCGCTGTATAATACTGTCATGGTTGTGTTTTATTTTTGGGTAACTGGCACCGCTGAGCTCAGCTCTTAACGACCGCGGTCGGAGATGGAGCGACGATTAGTGGCTACCTACTGTATCGGCGAATTCCTGAACGCAGCATCTGTGCAGAGTGTTGTTGTTTTTTTTAATTATCCTGCAATTTGGTGCATCTGCCTGCCTAGAATTTGCAGCGTGCGGTACTTAAAATGAAGCGAAGACAAATTAGCTACTACAGGGCTGCGCAAGGGCCGCGGTATAAAGCGGCGAGGAAGCCAACTGTGGTATTGAAGCTCGGAGGAGCTGAGCTGAGCGTTGTCCGGTTTCTGATGAAAGCAACATCTGTTCCCGGGGCGCTATGAGTGAGCATCTGTAGGGTAAATGTCTGGAGAATAATATTTGACTTTTTAAACATTATTATGCGTAGTACAACGGGAGCTTCTTTAGTTTTTGCACCGAAGGAGACTTCTTCAGAAAAGTGGTTTTAACGACACTGTAGGTATTATTACATTTAATTAAGCCTAGATGACTTTACGACAGAGTGCCTCGTTAATTGCATTGTGTGATGATCGTCCTGGAGTGTACAAAACAGCCCATGGATTTAATTTTCTTAATTATTCCTGCAGTTATTAAAGCCTTGGGGGGGAGTGATGTTCTAGACTCGCCTTCAGACTTAGCCTGCGGTTAAAGTTTGCTCAATTTCCCCGCATGGTGATACAGGATCAGTTAGTTACATAACCATTTTAGGTAAAACCTAAGTCTTAGAAAAGTGCTCCATTTGAAAGCAATTACATTTTAAAATCTTTCAAATGTATTTTTATGGCCAAAATGAATATCAAACCGAGACAGTTGTGCCCCAGTTTTGGGGTTGACAAAACGTCACTTTAATAATTAAAGTTATAACAATTAAGTAAAAAGCTGTCCTAGGGCAGCAGGCCTTTTAGACACAGTCTAACTATGTAGAGTTGGTGTATATTGAAAATGTACGTAAGGTTTTTTTTCAGGACTGGTACCTATAGGCTTTTAAAACTTTCTATTGTTTTTGTTAATTTTAATGTTTTAAAGAAAAGGGCAAGTTAAAGTCCCAAACCTACCAGATAAAAAACGTTAACTGGCAGCTTTCGCTTTGCTAAATTATATTAATTGAATACTTCAGTACCTGGTTTTGTTGTTTTCTCATTATGACAAGGGGCAAAACACTAGGCCAGCAACTGTTCTGTCAAAACCGTCTTCGGTTTCCTTTTGCAGTCCCCTGAGCTTTTAAAAACGTATTCATGTGTTTGAAAGGAAATGATCAAATCTCTTACTTTTCTTGGTATCACGTTTGGCTTCTTAACCACACTGCTGCCGTCGGCGCGGCTGTGAATAAGACCTGCAGTGTTTGCTGAGATGTCTAGCCACTGAAAAAGCCCTGGAAGGAACAGTGAGGGGAGGGAGGGTGCAGATTACAGGGTCACGCAAGACCATTGGTCTGGTCTGTGTAACACTGAAACTCTTCCCCCATCCTCGTTTCCTGCCATGCAGCTTTAGGTGCTGTGTTTCCTGGATTAGCATATGGCGTAATAGGCAGGACTCCTAAAAACGGTACACTTCGTACACCAGAATTGCAGTGACGGCATGATACAGGCTGGATCAAGAGCTCCGCTAATATGGATGTTTGCGTTTCCGTGGTTACAAGGTTTCTTGTGACTTGTATGACAAGTGGGGCCGTGTGTGTGGTGTTCTGGTATCTGGGCGGGTGGCCCTTGTCCTAAGTTTACAGCTTAAATGCATCGAAACTGCTCTTCTATGGATTTAATGTGTAGGGGGAAAAAAAAACTTCTAGTATTTGTTTTGAACCGGTTTAATGCCGAGGAAAAGAAAGCCAACAGTTGTTTTAAGCGTGACTTTGCAAAACTGAAATGGAATCGGTGTGTGAGAGGTGTCAGTGTCAGTAACACACTGCCCCTTGGACCCTAGTTAAGCAGTTAATCTTTGTGTAGTTAAAGTTCATAGCAGCCTCTCACCCCATGGATTCCTTCTTATCCCTATAAAAAACCTGATTGTGTCCATGAGTGTTCAGAACCAGGAGTGTAGCAGATCTGAGGGAGTGTGTCAGGAGAGATGGCTGTCCGACGCTCACAGAAAAAGAGGTGGAAAGGTATCGAGTACAGCAGCAGTTTCATTCCTCTTGATGAGCATGTTGAAAAGCAGCACCAGTGTCGTTGGAGTGTGTGTGAACTGGGGACGTTCCCTCTAAATACTTCTTTGGGTTAGCAGATCAGAGACCAATGCAGGAGATGAACAACTACTACCAAGGTTTTTGTCAGTCTGTCTTATTTAATTTCATAGTGGCGGTTTCTGTGCTCGGAGGGCAGCCTGTTTTCCGAATCTTCCTTTCTTTTTTTCCACGGTGTTGTAGTTTTTCACTGCATTTTTGTAATGTGCCTGGCAGCACACAGGGTAAACTGCAGCAAGACCAACTGAGGCTCTGAGCCCTTTCAGGGAGGAAGGGCGGAATTTCGCACCAGGAGATATAAACGTTCCTTTCATTCTAATCATTTGTAA
Source organism: Lepisosteus platostomus (assembly GCF_059453375.1). Classification (NCBI taxonomy): domain Eukaryota; kingdom Metazoa; phylum Chordata; class Actinopteri; order Semionotiformes; family Lepisosteidae; genus Lepisosteus; species Lepisosteus platostomus. The sequence continues at coordinate 42,665,485 of NC_142621.1, forward strand.
TCCTTGTATGTGGCCCCCCAGAATACTAGACCGTATATGAAGTCCGGAAGTGGGAATTAAAGAGCAGTGCAGGAAAAGCATTTACTCTGCTCGTGTTCCTAATTGTATCAGTGTGAATATTTCTTTCAACAAAAACCCACCTCTTGCCTTAATAACTATTAACTTATTGATTGATTCACAGCCTCCTGGAACAAGAGTTTCTGGGCGCAGCAAGAAGGCTGCCTCCTCGTACTCTCTATAGCCTCTAGAAAATTTTGAAGTGTTCTTTGTGTGGCCTGTGGGACTTTTAAGTTATTTGATTTTGTTTTTTATTTGCACACATCAAGACCTTCGTATTTTGTCTCGGGAGCCTCTGGAGTGCTGTTAGGATCTGCTCCCTGCTGCAGGATGCAGAGTGACTGGGCTGACAGGCTCACTGAAGGTAGCAGCCCTCCCCAGACACACCAGTCCAAAAAGGAGGTCTGTCTGCCCGGGGGTCTCTGTTGAAAAGGGCTATTGAGCAGTGGGCCTACGAGCTCCACACACTGACACGGAGCAGGTCTCAGAGAGGCGTTGTTTCCCAGCACAGCGTCAAGAAGCTGGTCCTAGAAACGGGCTCTGTTCTGCCCAGTTCATCTGGCTTTTAGAGGCCATTGTTTCCCCACTGCCAGTCAGCCTTGAAGTAACCTCTCTGGGCCGCCAGCAGGGCCTGACTGAGGTGGCTGTCTGTAGCCTGTGTCATCGTTCACGGGCCGTTCAGAAGGAAAAGAAAACTGGCTATAAAAATAAACATACATTCTAAACATAGCTCTCCATTTCCCAGAGACAGACGTGCAGCTGTGAGTCCAGAACACCAATGAATTCGCATTCACACACAGCCCTGAGCACAAAGCATTAGAAAGGCAGTAGTGTTAGACTAAGAGCAGACTGCGTCTAAAGTGAATGTTCCCGCCATGTGTGTGTAATAACGAATCATTTTTATTTGTGCTTCCTAGACCCGCACTTAAGACCAGTGTGGGTGAAATCGTCTGCCGCTACAGATTGTGAATTTGCATTTCATTTGTTAATTGATTACAATACAACTCCTGGTTTCTTCAGACATTTTGGCAGTGTATAGGTCACCATTTTTCAATCTTACGGGCCAAGTGTAAATCTTATCCAGTGCTTTAGGCTAGCTGGTCCCTGGTGTTGGTTGGCGGTCATGTTGGTGCTGCTGCTGGGCAGTTGTGGGAGCTGAGCCTGGCGTCGGCTCAGCCTCCTGACCTCTCATACTGCAGGAGTGAGTGCCTGCCCCCACAACGTGCTTTTCTGCCAGCACTTCCTGCTCTACCTGTTTCCTCCCTGCTTCCCTGGCTGTATCCAAGATACTGAGCCGCTCCCACCCTCCACGTCTTCACTCTCTCCAGGGTGCACCTGAGGCTGACACCTGTGGCATGTTGGTAAGGTACAGTGCGGCTCTGGGGGGCTTGTGGTGACCCCACGTGCTGATTCTTCACTATGTGCTCTCACTAGGGTCAAGGGAATTCCGCTCCTCCGTGCTGTAATATGGGCAGAGTCTGACCTTTGGGTCTTTAACCTTTTTAAGTTGTTTTCCTGCATTGTTTGGCTGTATCTCATCCCGATGGGAATTAAAATGTTGGATACAAACATTTAACGTAGTTCCACGTTTAGTTCTGACAAGTTTGTTAAATAACTGTTGCTATTATATTGAAAAAGTTAACCAAGCAGTTCAGCGCTAAGGTTTGTGTTCTGGGGTTGTGAGATTGAGAATTTCTGTACAGCCTTCATAAGTATAAAATCAGTGTGAACTGTTTCAGCTTAAGTGGTTGGCGGTGGTAGATTTTGTGGTTGGTGCTGCCCTGGAGCTGAATTAGAATTGTAATTAGAATCATCTGATAATTTCTAATGTGTTTTTTTGTGGTGTCATTTCCAGGCTTTCTTCTGTGCAAATAGTAGTGTAGTGATGGCTGGTAGAGGGGAGATTAAATTGTTCTTTTAACTCGTTTAAAAGACATTTTTATGTGAGTTTTTTGTGAAATTTAGAATGTCTTTTGTTCATTCAGGATTGGCAAGGTTCTAATTTTAGTGAAAACAGAGAAGACCTGTTTTGCAGGTTTTATTACAGCTGCAGCTGTTGCTCACTTGAACATAACGTCGTTGTGATCTGGACTATGTCAGGTGAGGTCTTTTTTTGCAGAAAAAGATGGTACGGGCAGTGTTCATTTAGGGTTATTTAAGTACTCGCTTAATTCATTTTGTTGCCGATGTGAAAACTCAATCTAGAGACTTTAATCTCTGGGTAATCTTTGAATCTCGGCCCCAGCTTTGTCACTGTGGAACCGAGGAGGCACCTGCCCGCAGAGGCTACAATTTAATCTTCCAGTTACATCAGAATGCATTTCCGAAATATTGCTCTAGAATCTTCAGTGTGTATTCTTCATTGTTTCATGTTGAATTGTATTTTTTTTTTACTGTTTCTGAAATTGGAAATGTGTGTAGAAGACAAGCCAGTGACTTCCTCCAGAGCTGAATGACTTTTTATGTGTTCTGACTGCTCTCAGGTTGCGTGTTAAAGGCCCAGTCCTGATCTCTGCGCCGTTTTGCAGTTCACATAGTGAAGTAACTCGTGGCGGCTTTTGTGTGGTAAAGGCTGGGGGGCGAAGTATTGTGAAACCTTCCCAGGGTTGAACATTGAACACGGCCCGGAAGTAGCCCCAGGAGTCCTGTTTACTTAAAGGCGTGTCGTGAAAGCTCAGCTCCCGGACAGCGCGGTACCTTAATCGCACTTTTTTTTTCTGAGAGGCAGGTTCAAAACGGAAATGACAGGAAATCCTTTGTCTTCCCTAGACTCGATCTTTAGAGCTGGGGGAAAAGCGGCCACGTCCGGTTCACTGACCCTCCTTGTCCCTGTTCTCCCCCCTCTCCCCCCCAGGGCTCTCTCCCGCTCCCTGCTCCATGCCCGTTGTCCCAGGCTATGGCTCGCCTGAGCGGAATGAGTCTATGAACTCTCTGCACATCTCCGTGGGCACCCTCCCCGTGCTGGCCTCCATGACCAACCCCACGGACCCCCGCTTCCGGCTCAAGTGGAGGCCCATCGTGGCTGTGGCCCTGGCCTTCACCCTGGCCCTGCTGCTGTACCTGCACCGCTCCGCGGGGGCCACCGGCGCGGCCCCTCGCACCCCGCCGGAGGGCTGGCGCGCCCGCCGGCCGGGGGGCGGGAGGTACAACGACACGTACCCGCTGAGCCCGCCCGAGCGCACGGCGCAGGGCGTGCGGTACCGCCTGGGCGTGATCGCCGACCTGGACACGGACTCGCGCAGCGCCAAGGAGCAGACCTGGTTCAGCTACATGCGCCGGGGCCACGTGCTGGTGTCGGAGAGCGGGGACTCGGTGAGGGTGGAGTGGGACAAGGAGGACGCGGTGCTGGAGACGCACCTGGCCGAGAAGGGCCGGGGCATGGAGCTGTCGGAGCTGGTGGCGTTCAACGGGCAGCTGTACAGCGTGGACGACCGCACTGGCGTGGTGTACCGCATCACGGGCAACAGGGCCGTGCCCTGGGTCATCCTCCCCGATGGCGATGGCTCCGTCTCTAAAGGTTCGTGCCACCTCCTCAGCCTGGGCACGCCGTCTGGACTTCTGCAGGCTGTAAACTGGTGATCCTTGTGAGTTTCAGCCAGGTGCTATTTATGGATGAAATCATTGCTTGAAATGTATTTTAATAATAATGTAATTATTTATAATAGTTTAATATTTACATTATTTAATTATTATTTAATGAACGCGCTTTTCTGGACACTACACTTTACTTATATATATAGCGCTTTACTGGTAATGGGGACTCCCCCACACTACCACCACCAGAGTGTAGCTTCACCTGGATGATGCACCAGTCCGCTCCCCACACGCCAGCTCTCAGTGGGGAGGAGAACAGAGTGATGAAGCCAGTTCAGAGAGGGGGATTATTAGGAGGCCATGATTGGTAAAGGACAGGGGCAAATTTGGCCAGGGTGCTGGGGTAACACCCCTACTATTTTTGGAAAATGCCCTGGAATTTTTAATAACCATAGAGAGTCGGGACCTCGGTTTTTCTTCTCATCCGAAGGATGGCGCCTTTTTACAGTATAGTGTCCCCATCACCATACTGGGGGGAACAAGACCCATGCAGACTTCTGAGGGTAGCGCCCCCCTACTGGCCCCACTATCACCTCTTCCAGCAGCAACCTGAGCTTTCCCAGGAGGTCTCCCATCCAGGTACTGACCAGGCTCACACCTGCTTAGCTTCAGTGTGCTGCCAGCTGTGTGTTGCAGAGTGATATGGCTTTTGGTAACCATCCCTTGACCGAGGTTCTCTGCTGCAAAGGAACAGGTAAAGGTTTATTGCTTGCTGAAAGGAAAAGAAGAGACACAACATTTCGTCTGTGGAGCCTTCTTATCCAGGTGTCAGGAGGTTCTTTGCGATCACGTTTTGAAGCGCACACAGTATTTTGCTCTTTGTCTCCCTCTAGTGGCTGATGAGCCGAAGGTCAACAGCCGAGGTTTCAATTTCACTTTTAGGCCTACTGGTCCTTCTAAACGCCCTGCTGGGGAACTCGGGGTGCCGTGGCGAATCGGTGGGATGCTGACAGTCGCCTCTCCCTCGCAGGGTTCAAGGCGGAGTGGCTGGCGGTGAAGGACGAGCGGCTCTACGTGGGGGGCCTGGGGAAGGAGTGGACCACCACCACTGGGGAGGTGGTGAACGAGAACCCCCAGTGGGTGAAGGTGGTGGGGTACCAGGGGGATGTGGAGCACGAGAACTGGGTGCCCCAGTACAACGCCCTGCGAGCCGCCGCGGGCATCACCCCCCCAGGTGAGGACCGGGGAAGGGCAGTGAGGGGTGAGCGGGAGTGATCTCCGTGACGGGACTGAGGGTCGACTGTTTAGGCGTCTCTGCCTCCTGAGCAAGGAAAACCGAATTCCCAAGAAGGGCACCTGTTTCTAGGTACGGGGGGGGGGATCATGCAGAAGACAGAGAGCTCCTTTTCCAGCTTCTTTTCAAGTTTTTGTGCCGACCCTGTAACAGCGCTATGATGCAATATTGATAGGAAGGTTTTGGAAAAAATTGGATTCATCCATCTATCCAGTTTGGGGGTTACTGGGGAGCTGGAGCCTATCCCAGCAAATCCAGTCAATCCCATGGCCCACAGACACACGCATACTTGCACCAGGGCCAGTTTTCCCAGAAGCAAATTAGTCCCCCAGCATGTTTTTGGACTTTGGGGGGGGAAACTGGAGCGCCTGGAGGAAACCCTGTTGAACACGGGGAGAACATACAAACTCCTCACAGATAGTACTTCAGGTCAGAACTTGAAGCAGTGCTAACCACTGTAACACAGTGCCACCCATGATCCCGATTTACTGATCTGCACAATCATTTGAGCAGTAAAAACTATGTACGAAGACCGGTTTTTGAACAAATCTGTAATTCCCGTCTGTCCGCCCGTACAGGCTACCTCATCCACGAGTCGGCGGCGTGGAGCGACACCCTGCAGCGCTGGTTCTTCCTGCCGCGCCGCGCCAGCGCCGAGCGCTACGACGAGAAGGCGGACGAGCGCCGCGGCACCAACCTGGTCCTGAGCTGCTCGCCCGACTTCCGCCACATCCAGGTCAGCCGGGTGGGCCAGCTCGACCCCACGCACGGCTTCTCCTCCTTCAAGTTCGTCCCCGACACCGACGACCAGATCGTCCTGGCGCTCAAGTCCGAGGAGGACGCCGGCAAGATCGCCACCTACATCCTGGCGTTCACCCTGGACGGGCGCATCCTGATGCCCGAGACCAAGATCGGGGACGTGAAGTACGAGGGGCTGGAGTTCATCTAGAGAGCTCAGGCGTCAGGCGTCGTTTTTCTGACAGTCGTTCCGAGGGGGGGGCAGATAAGTGCCCTTTCTGAGAGATGGGCCGCGGCGGTGCGGCGTTTCCTCTTGACTGTGCGTCTCGGCCTGGTCCGCCAGGCTTGGCTCACGGTATCCGTGACAACGGGCCCCCCCTCCGGCCTCTCCCCAACAACTCTGCAGCCTCACCCTCGACAAGTTTCTGACTTTCTGGAGAGGAGTTTAAAAAGCCAGTCACCTCATCTTTAACAAAATGTGCTGTACGTTTATCGTTAAGGGACCTTGAAACGCCAAGAACAACCACTGCAGAGAAATGACAGTGTATCCTCAAACCTGACTAGATCCATTTACATTTACTGTTCGTGAAAGACGCTTGCAGGTCTGACACTGTTTGCTTACTTGAGGTCGGCGTGTTTTATTTTTATTTTTTAGGATTGTTTTTAATCTTTGTTTTTGTTTTGTTTTTTAAAAAAAAACGTGAACAAAAGTTCTGCATCGCCTCGAGGATCAGTTGTAAAGTTTTGTTTTCCCCAGTAAAAAAAAAAATATCTTCAATAAACACTCGTGATGTTCCCGTTTTCTTTTTGTTCAACGCCGAGATGAAATTTCGTTTCTATCCGGGGCGGCCCATGTGATTTCCAGGAAGGGGGTCGAAGTGAAACTCCTGCTAATCCAGTTGTAGGACTGTAGCTGGTCGCCGTCTGCAGGGCTTAGTGCAGCTCTGTCGCTGAAAGATTTGGGGTTTGACACTTTGATTCTCTGTCGGCGGGTAAGACGCTTTGAATGCATTCTTTCCGAATCGTTAATCGGACCACATTTCAGTCGCAGACCAAATATCTTATCTTTGATCTGCTGATTAAAACATCGGCTTTTTCTAAATGATCACTCCTAAACGGTCTTTTATGCCGCAACTGAAAGACTTAACTGTAAAATGTAAGCAGGCTTGTGAAGTTTAGTGTAGCTGAGTAGATCCAAATGAATGTAAGCTGAGGCTGTTTCAAAGCTGTGCATCTGTCTAGCCCAGAATTTAAAGTTAGTGTAGCCCAGGCTTTATTCAAATAGGGTTTTTTTCTAGAGCGTTATTGTCAATTACAGAATACTCTGAAGTGCATTTTAAAACCGTGGGTTTACACGATCTTACATGTCGGTGTTCCGGGAACAAAAGCCTTTATCCTAAAAATTAATTTTGCTAGAATTTCTTCCAATACGTTTTAAGCATGTGTCCCCGTTGAATTTTTCAGACCAAAAAGGAAACGGGTGAATTGTTTTTTTAGAAATTACCTAGATTATTAAATTTCGATTTTGAGTGGGTTTTTTTTTCTTTTAACGTGTGATGCTCGCAAAGAAATATATTCTAATAATGCCGTTTAACGGACTAGTATGAGGCTTGGAACAGTTTTACCTCAGAGGTAAGTGAGGAAGACCAGATAACCGCACTTTTAACTATCCTGTGTCTTTATTTCTCGTAATTGAACTGGTCAGTAATTATTTAAACAGCTGCCACTTCAAAGCCAGTTACATGAAGTGCAGAGATTAGTCTACTGAGGATTAGTATGGTATTTTGATGAACTTTGATTTTCGGTTTATAAAAAAAAATACCTCGATGGTTGATTCACCGTTAAAGTTTGCTAGGGTGCCTGACGGCAGTGTGGCATTTTTTTTGTATCCCTACATCCCTACATTTTTTAACCGCATCTTACAATTTAAGGTCGCGGAGAAGCCTATCCCGGCAAACAACGGAAGCCAGTCCATCGCGGTACATACTGAGCCAAACACAGATACCCGCCCCGCACACACACACACCTGGGCCAGTTCTCCCAGAAGACAACCTACCAGCTTGTCTTTTGATAGAGCAATTCCAGCGAAAAACATACAAGCTCCATGCAGACAGCACCCCGGGTCTCCGGAATTGAACCCAGGACCCCAGCGCTGCGAGGCGATAAATCTGACCGCTGTGCCGCTCGTTCTTGTTATTATAAAAATAAATCGCGGAGGAGATTTTCACTTTTAAAAACTGGATACTTATGACCTGTGTTCATAGATGGCATGCTGTTTTCCTTTTAATTATGAAATGTTAAGGAACGTTTTCAATGTTCCAGTTTGCGAAGACTGCACAGGGATTGTGAAAAGTTGATTCGTGTTTTGTATTTTTGTAGTGTTTGAAAATCCGTTTTACCTCATGTAAACCAGCTCCTATGTCTTCTATTTCTCCTTATTTATTTATCACAGTCACACTTCCCCTTACTCGCGTCTCTGCTTGAACTGGGACTCGTGTACGGTTTTCCATTTGAATTGCATTGTACTGTCTGAAGGGACCTGCTTTAGTCTGCACTGGGGTGTTTCTTTACAGTCTGTTCTTGGCAGCCTAGGTAGGCAACAGCAGAATTGGTAAGTGCCATTTGTCTGCTTTGAAGACGCATACCGGCAGCCTGGGTCGGGTCTTTTTCATTAGAAATGATGCATGATACATTAATATAACTTGTGTAGAACGTAGTCGTGGTTTTGTTGTATGTTTTGTATTTTTGTTGTTGTTCTCTAAAAAAACTTTTTTGTGTGTTAATTCTTGAGATGTTAGTTCTTAGAACCTTACAACAGTAGGAAGAATGTAAGTCGTGTTAGGACTGAGTAGACCACTCGTGTGAGGTGTGTTTCCTTCCAACTCAGATCCTACTGAGCTAAACCAGCTGCTTACTGGCTTAACTGGACCAATTCACTAGCTTGTCTCAGCTCTTCGGGTGCTGGGGCTTTGAAGGGACCCGGATAGCCTGTAGATACACCAGACCTCCAGTACCAGGAATGGACAATGCGAAACAAAGTGGAAAAACAGACTAGCGTCTATGCACTACAGCACATACAGTATACTGCACAGTACTTGCCGGTACGGAAACCTCTTCTGTACTGTACATGCTTGTGGTTTGTGCTATTCGAGTCCAGGGAAGTGAGAAGTCCTTTTGACAGCAGAAATCGCATTTCACTTCCTCCTCTCTGTTTTGTTTCTGTTGTCGTTCCAGACAAGTTCGTTTCCTTCCAGTCGTGCTGTGAAGATGCGAGTGTGCAGTTTCGCTGCCGCTTTGGCGGCGCTGCTCCTGCTGCTGCAGGCGAGACCGGACGCAGGTGAGAAGGAAGGCTCACGAAAACTCAGTTTACGGTCTCACCAGTAGGTGGCACTGTTTGTCTGGGTTTTCAATTAGTCCACTTATTTCAAGTTAAACTTGTGAGTAGAAGGAACATACCAGGGCACGTCTCATAAATGTCTGAACACAAGCGAAACTGGCGAATGCTGAAGTATCAACTTGTCCACAAGATGACAGATCAAGGTTAAAAGTGAGGCTGTTGTACGTAGAAACTGTTCTCCATGGTGAATAGTTAATTACAGTCAATGGGATTTTTGTGTAGTGTATGCTCAATATGACGACGAATCTTTATAAAGAGCGTTGTTTTCCAAAAAGCATATTCGGAATCAAGTCTTTTCGAGACATTCTAGTAAAAGGTGTAGAAATAAAGGGGACTTTGAGAAAGACAACTGGAAGCTTCTCTGCATTGCGGTCTCTCGGGAGCTCACGGCGGCCTCCGGCTCTCCCCCCTGCAGCAGCGAGCAACGGGGACGTGAGGCTGGTGGGGGGCGCGTCCTCCTCTGAGGGCCGAGTGGAGGTGTATTACACTGGCAGCTGGGGGACGGTCTGTGACGACAGCTGGGATATAGCCGACGCCACGGTCGTGTGTCGCTCGCTGGGATTCGCCAACGCCACCTCCGCCGTCACGGGGGCCACGTTCGGGGCAGGTGAGTCACCTGGCTGGGCTAGAGGAGGGGAGGGGAAGCTGAAGACACGGAGTGGGTCCGGGCGCTCACAGGTCGCCTGCCGGCCGGCTTGGCTCCGGGGGTATCTCGAACAGTGGCGCACAAGCTCCTTTTACCCAAAATACGGTTTTCCCAACGGTTTTAGCCAGTATTTGGAGTCTTCCCTAGCGCCAGGCGGCTTCTGTCAATCGAAATGATCCAGTCACAGGAGGCGCCCACATGATCATCTATCTGAACCCGCGGCAGCAAATGTTGCTTACGGTACCACGGCAGAGAAATACAATCTATAATGTGTGAGGCCGTGGTCTCTGTCAGAGGGAAATGCCATTTTCAACTTAACAGGTTTTTGCTCCCTTATTTATTCTTCTGTTTTGTTCATGCCTTTATCAGAAGCAGCCTCACATAATCACAATTGCCCGAGACACAGATTTTTAATGCTCCACACCACAATTGAATTCCTTTTCTTAAAGGATGACCTTTAACAGAAAGAGGTTTGCTATTTCTATATAAAAGGCTTACAATAGTGATGACCTGAGGTCTAGCCATTCAAGCTCACAAGCCAAATAGATCATTTTATCTTTCTTAAACTCGCTATATGTATTATACAGTATACACCGTGTTGTAGACAATATACACTGTGTTCCAGGAACAGAAACCAGACTTCATTTTAATAGGAGGAAGTCCGCGGTGGAAACTGTAATTCGTTAAGCCTGAGTTTCAGACGAACACTCTTTCTGCTGCGCTGTCTGGTCCTTGTCCGATTCCCCCCTGTTCTCTCCCTCTCTCTCTGCCTCTCTGCCCGTCCCCAGGCTCTGGCAGGATCTGGCTGGACGATGTGAGCTGTCGGGGGACAGAGAGCTCGCTGGCCCTGTGCAAGTTCAAGGGCTGGGGCATCACCGACTGCCAACACTCTGAAGACGCCGGGGTCCGCTGCCAAAAGAGTAAGTATTCAGCACCCCGCTTAGTAAATAATGCCTCATACGTATAAACTGTTTTACTGGGACACTCCACTCAAATGGAATTTTGGCCAGGATGTCAAGGTAACACCCCTACCATTTGCACCTTTTTACAGTATAGTGTCCCCATCATTATAGAGGGACATCAGGACCCACACAGACCACAGGGTTAGCGCCCCCTGCTGGTCCCTCTAACACCTCTTCCAGCAGCAGCCTGAGCTTTCCCAGGAGGTCTCCCATCCAGGAATTGGCCAGTGTCACGATCGTTACTCCTCCTCTTAAGGGCGCTCCAGCCCTTCCTTGTTCTGTCCCATTCCCCACACCTGTTTCTTATTCCAGCCCCTCTTTAGTTCCACCTTTAAAGCCAGACGCAGGCGTTTGCCCGGGGCTTCTCATTGAATCCCGTTTCGTGAGAGCCCGGGGTCCTGCTGCGTCTGGCTCCGTTATGGTTTTAGTTTCCTGTTCCTGATTCCCTGTCCCGCCGGTCCCGACCCGGTTCTGGTTTTTAAATTACTTTGGATGGATCCCCTGGTCTTGGACTTTGCCTCCCGTTTTGGATTTCCCTTTTGGATTTATGCTTGGATTGTTTGCCCCGGACTCACTTCCCCTGGACACCTGCTCACCTCGGACACGCCCCCCCGTCTCCTGACCGACTCCTGCATGATATTTTTCCCTATTGTTTCTTCACCTTCCGGATCGTGTCGTCCGCATAGGGCCCGGAAAGAACTGTTCCTTGACAGCCAGGCTCACACCTGCTGAGCTTCAGGGGGCTGCCAGTGGTGAGCTGTAGGGTGATATAGCTGCTGGTGACTGCGCACCCCCCTGGTGCACTCCAGCCCCCGTAGTTTCTCTGCACTGTGGATTGTAGTAGACGTCAGCTTTCATGTGAGTGAGAAATATCCAGGAAGGAGATGCCAGGAAAGGGCAGTTATCTTTTCTTGCAGCTGTAACATTGAAAGCCAGCCCCCTGTCAGACGCTTTGAAAGGACAAAACAGGAACCGACATTCAGTATAAGTGTCAGAGTTGGATGTAAAGATGTTCTGATCCAAAATACTAGAAGAGATATTCTGGGATCAGGTTCCCAGGGCAAGTATGTCATTCATCAACACCTGAAGAAGGCTTCACAGCCAAAATGTTGCGTCTTTTTTCTTTCCTTTTCAGCATGGAATAAACCTGTAAAACTGCCGATAGTGAAGCAATATTCTCCGATTTTTCAGATCAAGTGTTTATTTTGATTTTAAAAAGGATCATCAGAACAGTAAGAAGGCTTTCAAGAAATAATGCAAGAAGCTGAATTGGTTTAATTAACTCCTTAAGAAGTATCAGTGCTTTGGCAGTTTTGGAAGCCTAACAGTTATGCCTTTCTTCCAGATGTGGCGCTGGACAACACCAGCGTGTATTCTCTGGACAGCAGCTCAGACTTGCCGAAGGCCCTGGGGGAGCTGTTCGACAGCAAGCGGGGCTGTGACTTCTACATCACCGTGAAGAGCTCCAGAGAGGAGGAGAAGGAGGGCACATCACAAACCCTCTGCGTGCACAAGGTGGTGCTGTCCCTCAACGCGGAGGCCTCCTTCCTTAATCTCACCCCGAACTCCAGTCAGATCACCATGGAAGTCACTCAGGACTGCCAGCCCTTCGTCGCTGACTTCATCAGGTGACGTCACAGCCGCAGTGCTCGTGAACTGCACGCACTGCGTCCTCACACACCCCCTTCTCTTTGACGAGTATCTGCTACTTAATCTCTGGTAGAAATAAGGTCACGTTTCTTTGTGCTTTTTAAGTTAAAACTCAGTTAAAGCAGGCCCTTTGCCTTTTGAGCCTTGTTTTACATCAGTCACAGTGAAGGGCTAATCACTGACGCAAAACCTGTAGCCTTGTAGTTTGGCTTTGTAATTTGCCTTGTTCTGCTTACCTGATTGACGATTTAACGGATTGCCTCACTCTCGTGCTCCACTCCAGGTACCTGTACACACGCAGGATAGATGTCACCCTCTCGTCAGCCCAGTGCCTTCACAAGCTGGCCTCCGACTACCAGGTGAGCACCTTGCAGCAATATGCTGGGCAGCTCTTCTCCTGGCTCCTGCCCGAGGACTCCACCTTTAAGAACCAGCTGTCCTTGTATGAATACGCCATCCGCTCTAGGGACCCCATGTTACAGGAGACCTGCCTCCAGTACCTGGCCTGGAACTGCAAGGCCCTGATTGGCTCTCCCACGTGGACGAAGCTGGGCAGGGAGACCGTGCAAGCCTTGTTGTCTCGCTCCGATCTGGTGGTGCCGGACGAGGCCTTCCTGCTGGAGGCGGTGGAGAGCTGGGTCAAGGCCAACCACGCGGGTGATGGCGCCCCCAGCCTGGAGAGCGAGTCAGCCCTCCTGCAGCAGATACGGTTCCCCATGATCCCCCCCGAGAAGCTCTTCGATCTCCAGTTCACCTCCAGCGTTTTCAAGAGTCACAGCCAGGTCTACCAGAGCGGGATGGTCCAAGGATTCCAGTTCCACTCGGTCTCATTCCCCAAGCTCATGCAGCACCAGGAGCAAATGAGGGAAGACTACATACCCAGGATCTACACCGCTGACCCCTGGAGCTTCACCTACAACATGTCTACCGCCCAAGACGCGTACAGATACAACTCCTACCACAGAAAATACGGTTCCTATAGGCACTACGGCTCAGGATACGACATGGGGTCCAGTGGCAGGTGGTCCCAGTCCTTCCAAACCCCAGCTCACACCAGCGCCTTTCTGAAGTCCAGCCCCATCTCGTGGAGCGTGGGCGTCTACACCTCCGTGCAGGGCTGCCAAAACAGCGGCTACAGGTGCGACTCCGCCCCCGCCGTCAGCCTCTCGGGCAACACAGGCCAGAGGTATGGGAACTACAGCGTCCTGTACGAGAACCAGGTCCTGTGGGTGTGCAGCGGTGGCTACATCGCCCACGTCCAAGAATTCAAGAACAACCTGGCCGTCCTCCCTTCCAACGGCACTGACGGGCTGACCTACCCCTGCCTGTCCGATTACGAGTCGTTTCGCTTTATTGTCCGTCCGCGGTACAGCCTGCATAACTGAGGGCGAGCCCCGCAGGTGCTTAAGGAGCCCGTCGATACCCTCTCCACGTCACCTGGCCTTCCCTTGAAGCGGGCACTGAGGTCATTTTGTCAGCTTCCCCCAGCAGGGCTCGCTTTCATTTTTTTTTTTGTGTGTGTGTGGCTTTTTCCTGTGCGTTTCGTTTTAAATTCTGAACCCGCTTGTAATCCAGTGAAGTTTAGGGTTTCATTCTGTTGTGACGAATAACAGCTAGCCACGGGCCATGGAAGGGCCGTTTTGCAGTCTTACAAATAAATGGAAACATGAACACTTCTCGTGCAGTCTGTTTTGTCGTCGCAGACGCGGGGCTGTGCTGTGATGAGGTCGTCTGTGCGCTCAGATGGGTTAGATTAACATCCAGTGAAGCAGAACCTTTAAAATGATTGTTCTGACGCTGCGCTCAGTGAAGTGACAGTAACATAATACTGCAGCCGGGAGTATTCCGCTTCCAAGAGCGACGGGTGAAAAAGCTGAAATGCCTTGGCATGCAACATCGATTTAAACACCAGAGGGCAGTGTGAAATAGGCAAGAAGGGAGCTTAAAAGCTGCAATGCGTAAAAGAAACAAAAAAAGTAAAACTTAACAGGAACTACGCATGCTGGCGAGTGCTTATCGTACAGTAGGATAATGAATGCAGATTTGTGGGTGAACACGGAGCAAGAGAGGTTTAAGACGGGTTTCTGTGAGCGGGTTGACAAACTCGGTCCTGCGCAAAGGGATGGAGTCGAGTCAAGAGCTGCCGAAGCCCTCGGGAGACCTGCGCCCGCTTCCCGGCCTTGTGCGGCTCTTCAGACACTGGATCTGTGCTTCCGTGACAGCGGGGCCACGGCTCTTTCAGAACAGATCACCATCACCGGCAGGGGGTCGTGCGTCCCAGTGGACGAGTCAGACCACCGTGACAAGCGGGAGCAGGCGATGTCAGCCCGAGTACCAAGAAACACATGCGAAGGGCACAGATATCGCACAGTCCTCCCGGGAGCTGGAATACATTGTTTTCATTCATTTTATGCATAGAAAATCTAAAATGGACGTCCTTTTTATTCAATTATTAAAAACCAGTCTCCTTCAGAAGAGGTGGACTTAATTCATGTCCCGATACTTTTAATCTGTATGGCTTTCAGTAACTCATCTCAACTGAATTGGTAAATGAGGCATCTTGTTAATTCCTGAATAATTCACTATTACAAAAAAACAAAACAATCAGACGCCAGGTAATTCGTGAGTTTCTGTATAAACAATTTGGTTCTGTTTCAAACTTTTCTGGAGACGTTACAGATCTGATCATTTATATTTATTATGCGTTTGATATCCTGGACCAGCTATGAAAGGCAGTATACATGTCTTCCATAACATCAATAATTCATTTGACCTTAAATGTATTGTTGGATGACTGTATGGTCCTTTCTAGGGTCATAATTCTAATTCTGTATGCGAGTGAAGAAAACAGTCTTTGTAAGGGTGTTGCAAACTTGATTGCTGAGCAGCTCTGCATCTAAAGAAACTGAAAACATTTAACAAAAAGGTTAAGCTCTGATACATGAAGTGACAAAACTTACAAAGAGATTCTTCAGACTGTGGCGTGATGCTTCCACTCCTCACTATTTCCCTGTTTTATTTCCAAACTTCTGGTTTTCAAAAATAGATATTGGACCTGAACTTACAGTTTCAAATAAATGGTACTTTCCAATTATTCTTTCTACAGTTTGCCTTAGGTGATAGCACCGCCTTTAATTCTCCGGCTGAAGAAACCTTTTCAGTTGGCTCGAATCTGCGGTGTTTTAGAGATTGCAGCACCTCTCCATTAAATGCTGCAATGCAACAAAGCTGAGATCTGCAGGAAACCTTCAGAAAATTAAATCACATTCATTTCCGAAACGTAATTGATAAAACGTACTTATCATTAATTAAATGTGATTAATGATAATTCTTCAGCAGAGGAAATTAGAAGCTGTAGTAATTCTCCTGTTTCTTTGGCAGACATTTTTATTTTCTGAAGCCCAGTTCATGGTGATGTTTAATGATAAAGTGATTATTGGGCTGCCTGAGAGTTATGCACCTGTGTTTCATATTTGTTCTAATGTAGAAAAGAGGAAATTGCGGCATTTTAAGGTTTTTGCAGAAACAGAGGAGCTCTTTGCATTCTGCGTCACTCTGTAGCCTGCAGGCCTTTTCCAAAGGGTAATGTGGAACAGCTGTGGTGGGCATGCAGACCAGGGAGTGCTCACTAATTCTCAGCATCTGAGCTTGAGCATCTGGCTCTGTCGCTGTTACAGATGCTTTGGCAGAGCTGGGCAGGCTGCTGAAACAAGCTTAGCCCCCCCAAAGACCAATGTGTGAGGAAGAGACTGAAAGGATATGAGTATTCCTTTTGATTACACTTTTAACACCTTATGGTAAGTAAGGTATAAAGTAAATTATGTTCTTCTTATTAATGGTAATCTCAACCATCAAACACCTTCTTCAATGAGCTGTATGTATTGCATGTTAAAGAAATGAGGATAGCCAGCCAATTACTTGGAATGCATTACTGCTCGTTTTGTAGGGACAGTATGTTCAAATTACCCTTCTTTGACCATTTAAGCCCAAAAACTAAATTAATTTACTGCGAGCTCAGACAATGTGAAGACTACGAGATCCCAGTACTGTTCAGCAGTGCTTTCCAGATGTGCAGTCAAATAGTCCTCATTTAGATTGTTTATACTTCAATTTGAAATAAATGTGATTTCTTTCTGTATTAGTGTTGATGAGTTTAAAATGCCTCGAGGTGCCTCGAAAAGTATAGGAGGTTAGAAATGTACCAAGGGCTGAGACTGTTTGGGAAGTGCTGTTTGCTAGGACTAAGGTTGGTCTGTCCTGCAAAAGCACACATCGGGCTTGAATATTTACGTTTGTAACCCCCGGAAATTCACCCCCCTTACTACTCCCCCTGCTATTGCCCCAGCCTGTTCAAGTCCCAGGAGTGGAAAGACTGTCGTGACTGTCCAGCCAGCTGCCCCAAGCAAAAACTCTGAGAAAGAATTACCAGATAGAAATCAAAGACTGAGCTCCAGTGTTACCAGGGTTTCTGTCCGAGTGCAGCAGTGTGAGAATACTACTATCTGGTTGTGCAGGGATTAAAGAATGTAAATAGCAGGCCATCTGATATTGCAAGAACGCACACAGTCCCACTGTGACCCAGGGCACTGAAATAAGTTCAGCCTCAATAATGCTGACCTGACTCTAAACAGAATGAGGGACTTTTTGCTAATATGTGTACACGCTGCTTGCAGATTGACTAGAGTTATTACTGTAATAATTTTAAGTTTTCAAAATATCATAACTCTTCAGTACTTTATGGTTCATACAATGCTTAGTTCAGCTGTATTTATATACAACTATGTTGATTTGTTATGTGCAGTCTTCTTCCAGTCTATAGAGAATGGACTTTGTGACAGTCCCTTCTGTCACAGCAAAGGATAGTCCATCTATACCAGGAAAACTTAATACTCAATACAAAGACAATATTCTCCAATGGGCGTAGTGTGATGTACGTGCCTGCTCACAATAAAAAAGCAGGTCTAAATTTATCTTGGTTGAATAATGTAGTCTCCACTGCACTTATAATAATGAAATTGGATTTTATAGACTTCAAATCACATATGTTATGTGTGAGTAGATCCACACTCGATTCAATGGCAGGTCCAAGGGTATTTTATCTTCATCATGGGGGGTAATTGCTTGACAAACAGTGCAAAGGTGCAAGGCACATATTTCTATTCGTTTCGGCCCGTCTTCAGCGTTAACAAATCGAGTAACCGTAAAGGCATTTCCTATCTGCCATTTCAGGGAGCTCATACACTAATTTGCAGTTACCAAAAGCATAAGTACTGTACTGCTTTGCTGACTCATCGTCATGGCAGACGGTGTCCCACAGGGTTAAAAAGAAAGAAATTGCTCTCTGCAGTCTTGCTACATCTGTGTACAAAACCCATGCATCAGTGGCCGCCAGCGTATCACTCTGTTTGAGTTAATGTTAATGTTTTTTTTTTCCAACAACATGGAAATGGCAAAAGCATTCCTTCTGGGCACAGATAAGACATTTTCTGCGTAGTTTCCTGGTTAAGTAGAACTCCACAGCTAGAGTAACTGTTCTTGGCAGCCCCACCTCAGTGACATAAATCACAGCCTGTGCTCTGTGGTTCTCCTCCGGAGACCCACCTAGAATAGTTCCTTCATCCTCAGCTCGGTTGCGGTCCGTTTTTTTTCATTCCGGAACCATTCCATTCCCCTCATTCCCTGGCCCAGGAATGTCAGTGTTTGCTTTTCCCGAAGAGGAGGATTGGTGAGATTTTCCTGAGAGAGCATTCAATGTGTGTGTGTGTGTGTGTGTGTTTATTTCAATAACAGTTGAAGGCTGTTAAAAACCCAATGGCCTTAAATGTAGGCAACTTAAAATGTAGGTCACTCAAACTAAATGAATTTGAAAAGCAGGGTTTTTGTAGATTTGACCTTCAAAACCTGCCTCACACCTTATTGCATTGTTTTTTTATTTGTCAAGCTACAGTGCAGTGAAAAAGTTAATGCAACCCCTTAGGATTTTATGGTTACACTTGTTTAGAAATATATGACCTTCACCTGCTCTTCAACAAGTCCTAATAGCAGCAGATGAAACTAACCTCATTTGACAAATAGCACAGACAAATTCGACTTTGTCATTATTTATTGAAAAACTTCAACCAGCATTCAATATCTTTGTGTGAAGAAGTTAAGTGCACGCCTTGATTCAATAACTTGTGGTGCCCCTTCAGCAGCAATAAATGGAGCTTGTAATGAAAGATTGGGAGGGATGACAACAGCCAAGTTCAATCAGACCAGTAATTTTTTATCGTTCCTGATGTCATGTCCTCACCTAAAACATTATAAATACTGCACATGATCCCCTTCTCTCCCTCACAGACATCATTTAGCGAACGGTGCAGTGGCTCTTTGGCTCAGGATCTGCGCCTGTGGCTGGAAGGTTGCCTGTTCGTATCCCGCGGCCGGCAGAGGAATCCTACTCTGTTGGGCCCCTGAGCAAGGCCCTTAACCCCAACTGCTCCAGGGGTGCCATATAAAAATGGCTGACCCTGCGCTCTGACCCCAAGCTTCTCTCCCTGTCTGTGTGTCTCATGGAGAGCAAGTTTGGGTCTGCGAAAAAAGACAAATTCCTCATACAAGAAATTGTATAGGCCAATAAAGTGATCTTATCTCATTTCACTTCCATCTCATCTCCACCTGTGCAGCTACCTGTGGGTCACTCCTCTATCTGCACAGCCTCCTCGTCCTCTAGCCAGGAGGTTAGCCCTCATCCAAGCGGGTTAAGAGAAGTTGTCTTGTGGCTAAAACACTCCATAAACCTTTCAGTACACTTAGTTTTTGGATGTTGTTGTTCCTAATGTACCTGAATTCAACATCTCCTGGACGCATTCTGGCCCACTCTTCCTCACACAGCTGCTTCAGTTCCGGGGCGTTTGAGGGCTTGCTGCACTATGCACTGTACATGGACACCGCTGAAGCTAAATCTCTGACGGGAGTCCAGCCCTGGTCCTGGACAGCCCTAGTCCAGGTAGTCTTACACGTCACCCATTTCTAAACATTGGAAATGACTGTAGGTTATTGATGGCTCAGCTAAGTAATCCATTCACAGTTAAGAGAAACCTAGTCTTTCAGGGCTAAATTACTTAATGTAACCAATCTCCTGCTTAAAAGATTTAGAAATGGGCGATTTAATGGTGAACTGTAACACCTGCCGGTCGGAGAGCCCTGGTCTAGTGTTTGGAGTTTTCATATTTTGAAAGGACATGTTTGTTTTAATCTATAAGATACTTCCATGATTTCAAATTCCTGATAAGATTTTATAGCTTTGCTTTATGCTCACTTGTCTCATGGGTTTTCTTTAATCTTTCCGAAAGAACTTTCAGTCAGCTCCCAGACTTGATTCAAATCAGTTTGTGTTTATGGTTTCGCGAAAATGTTTGTTTTGGAGTCAACTGCCATGGAAAGGCTAAAACAAACACCTGAGTGTAACATTCCTCGAGGTAAACATTACACTATTCATACGGAGCTCTCAGAATGTTTTTAT
Organism: Lepisosteus platostomus; assembly: GCF_059453375.1. Lineage (NCBI taxonomy): Eukaryota > Metazoa > Chordata > Actinopteri > Semionotiformes > Lepisosteidae > Lepisosteus > Lepisosteus platostomus. Next base: position 42,685,267 of record NC_142621.1, read on the forward strand.
ACAAACGGGTTGAGGAGGGGAAATGGCAAATTTAGATGCCTGCGCTCTAAAAAAAAAAAACCTGCTTGTGCGAAAGAAAAAAAAATCTCCCTTTCATTTCTCCTATCTTGGTGTGTTTTTTGTACGCCGCCTAGTCCTCGTTATAGACAGAGATGAATAAAAACGTGCAACTAAAATCGGCGACAGTTGCCCTTTGAAAACGTTCTCCACAAAGGGTTTTGAAAGGAGATGTTCAAGAACGCTTGATGTAATAGGCAGAGGTGTGGGTGGAGGAAGGAAGTCTCGGCCACACTCTGAACTCCATAGCGCGTCCTTTTATGTCTCGGTGCCTATTTTCTTTGAAGGTATTTTGGGCTGGCGAACCCCTTGATCCTGCCCAAGTGCCACTACCTTGCCCAGACCTCTCGCTGTTTTCCTTGTGCAGAATTCTGTCAAGAAGAGTCAGATATCTTTCACCCTTTTTGCTCCTTCAAGTTGGCGTCCCGTGGGCAGACCTTGGCCGACAGGAACAAATGCCCAGCAGAAAGCTTCTCTGACCCAGAGTCAGGCAATTAGTGGTTCCTTCCCATTAAATTTTGTCTCCCAGGCAAATTACAAGCCGGCGTGTACTGGCAGGATCCTCATCAAAGGCATAGGCTGCCCCCTCCACTTCTTCTCTGGCTGCTGTCAATTTAGAGCACGCACAGCTTCTCGAAGCCTGAAGAGAGGGGCACGTTGTTTTGTGGGTGGTCATGGCATGTCACTCTGTCACCCCAAACGAAAACGCGTTTTGGACAATCAATACTGTTGAAAGTTTAAACAGAAGGACTTTTGCTTTAAAATTAATGCCACAGTCTGATTCAAGATTACTTTCAGCCTCGAAGAAAATGATAAACAAAAAATCCATCAGGCGTTTTACTCCCGTTTCATTTTGACTAGGTGCAGTTCACTCTTGACAAAACGCTGGCAAACAAGATTTTAGGCTCACAAAAATGAAAGTTGAAGGACCTGAATTTTAACCTTCTCTGACGACACACATTTATCCCCCACCTCTTTGTACCTATGTAGGCTTGTAAACTAGTTGAACCCTTGACACCCCTTCAACTATATTGCTTGGATGAAACTAATCGGGTCTGTTCCGGCTGTTGTTCAAATGCACTTGAAGTCACTTCAGAGGGTTTCAGGAAGTGGACTCTCAGTGCGGTCATCACACACCCGTCTCCCATGTAGACCACATCAGTGTGATACAGACATGGGAGCCAGGCTAAATGTTTGTGTATTGGGGCTCAGCCTTCCTGCGCAAATATAAATAAGTGCGGGAAAGATGTGGGTTTGGCTCTGTGGGTCTTAAAAGCAAAATTGTGTTGGCATATTTTCCCCTGGATGTGTCATTTCCTTTCATTAATTGTACTGCTTGCATCGATCGGCAGATTTCACCGGAGAGTCTCAGCTGTCCATCACAAAACAAAGACTGGCCAGCCCTGTGTAACAACAGCACTTTCACGTAATTGGCCTTATTCAGCTTTACTGTGCGGTGCTGTCAGATCTATTGTAGATCAGACAAAGAGCTCGAGATAAAGGGAAAGTCTAGACAGCCTGCATAAACCTGTGGGTTTTAAATCTTGTCATTGAAGGCTTGACTGAAAATAACTTTGCCAAGATGTCCTTGACAAGTGATGTACAGTAGCTGACAAAGGCATGCTCCCATAAGACAGACAGGCTTCCACAAATCTCATTTAGGAGAATTTCTGAAGAACCTCCCATGCAAAGGATAACAATTTGTATGGAAGTATACAGAATCTTCCGTCAGTCATCTCCAGTGCTTTGCAAAGATTTTCACCCCCTGCCAGCAACAGCCCAAAAGGGTGAGTTGCAAAATCATGCGCAGTGTGCGCTTTCTTAAAGTGAGTATTTTTTACTTCAACCTTGAACACTCAAACTTAACGCCTTTTGGTGGAGAAAGATGTCAAACATGAGCAAAATCTGCAAAAAAAAGCCAAACTATGATAAACCTTGTTCACAAGGCTGCTGGAAAAGAGAAACGTCTTGGGTGACTTCACGTTTGTTTTAAACATTTTTTGGGGGAGCAACTTCACCTGAACAACAGTGATCTGGGGCTGAAGCTCTGGTGGATTTCTAGGCTTATAGAGGTCACATATGATATATCTTTTGTGTGATATGTAATTTTCATGTTGTACTTTCTAGCTCTAGGGATATTTTTCTATAGATAACTATAGTTGAAGCTCATAAATATTATGTATTTGGGGATTAGGTTCGTTTTAAGTCAAAATAAAACTTTAGAGCTTGGGTACATTCCCACATCATTGCAGCCTCATCATTTACACACACGGAAGGATGTTTATAAAAGTTTACCATGGAACACTTGACACATGTTTGTGGCTTTATAATGCTGATGCCATGCAGTTCCCTTGCTCAGCCAGAGGTTGGCCTATACCACGCTTCCTCAAGCTTTGCAGCAATATTCCTGTGCTTTACCAGACCACACTCCAGTTTGAGCTATAGTATATCTCAATTGGGAGTAATAATGTTGCAAGTTTATATGAGATTGCGTTCCTGCTTATTTTTGCCATTTTAGGAGGAAGCACCAGAATTGGAATAGATAAGTGTATACAGCGATACCCCCAGAAACTGCAAGAATGCTGAGCAACATATTTGCTGTGCTTTACTTCTGCTGGTCACACCTGTCACTATTGTACTACCATGCTGGGCTGTGCTGGACATTTCTCAGATTAAAGCCCCAGTGCGTTCATCCATCCATTTTCTATCCAATACAGGGTCATGTGGGAGCCAGAACCTGTTTCAGCAAGCAACAGGCGCAAGGCAGACACCAGCACACACTCACACTTGGGCATCATTTTTCCAGAAGCCAGTTAACCTACCACGATGTCTTTGGACTGTGGGAGGAAACCAGAGCACGCAGAGGAAGCACAGGGAGAACATACATACTCTACACAGATAGCACTGCAGGAATTGAGCTCAGGGCTCCCGCTGACCACTGTGCCACAGTGCCACCCTGCCAGTGCATGTGTGACATTCCTTTTTGCCCCACCGTAGATTGGGTTATTTAATAAAGATCCAAGAAGACTATAATCTAGCACTTCCACTCTCCTATGTATAAATAATAGCCGGCTGCCCACAGCTCTGTGCGCCTCTTTTCTAGCTCAACTCCACCCCAACTGCACCCTTGCAGCTGCCTCCCTAGTTCATTCCTCATACATAAGGGAGGTTGCGACAGCAGTGATCTTTGGCTAGGAGGAGTATTAAGCACATTATTCCTGTCTATACATCAGCTCATTTGGTCTTAATAAGAATTTCAAAAAACTACTGAAATGTAGTTTGTTGGATATGGAATAAGGTTATGGAACTTATGTATGGAATGTTTGTCACAAGCGAGCGGCAAACTCTGGAATATAGTGTGGTGTTCTACGAGACAAGATACTCATAACCATGTGATGCAGTTCAGTAATGGACAGCAACTGTTTTTTATTAACTTGCAGAACAGTGGGGGGGGGGGGGGGGTTTGACTTAGTGGAGTTTTCAAAGGGCTTCTCTGTGCAGAATTAAAGAACTTTGAATACTCATTGTGGCTGAGTCCTGTTTAAGCACTAAATGGTAAAAAAAAAACTAAATAACAGAAAAACTGCGGAAATGCTTTCCCAGAAGCCCAAGGCAGTCACTATAGTGCTGCCAAGAATAATGTCAGTGATGTAATGGAGGAGCTGCAAATACGCACTATATTTTCCAAATTATTTCTTATTATTATTCCTGTTGTTTTCATTACTTGCATTCTAACCATGGGTCTCAGAACAGAATTTTGGGATTTTTTTTTGGGGGGGGGGGGGGTTAGTCTAATTGCTGGGAATTTCAAGTAAAGACAGGAATGTTGGTTTATAGGGAAGAAGGAAATGCCTAAAGGACATAACCATAATGTTTTATTCAGCAAGACAAAAATAAATCACCAAAGAAAGAACTGAACCCAGATTGAAGCGATTGTCTTTAATGGGATGATGTCACCTCTTTCTGTGTTGCTGTGCCATTCTGTGGTATTTTGTCCCAGAAGCTGTCTCGGCTGCTGAAGTCTTGCAGTCACTGTGAAGCTTTGGGCAAACTTTGCTACTGTATAAGGGATACTGTTACTCACAATAATGCATCTGGAATTCAGCAATCCCATTCCACAGACAGACACTTTAAAGGAGGTGCAGTTGAAGAGAATCAGTCTTTCACTCAGTGAATCTCAACAGCTAATGCCTCCATGCTTTTTAAAAAAAATCCTACAGAACGAAGCCAGACAGCAGGGGGATGATGGTGATAGTCAATAGGATCTTGGGGTTCTTCCTGCATCAGAAGCAAACCCCCAAGGCTATCTCCCACTCTCCAAGAGATTTTTTGTGGCCATACTGAAACATTTTGAGTGATCGTGACAGCTGTCCCAAGAGGCAAACCACTTCTGCAGTTGGAACAGTCATTCCTCTTTCATCATTTTATTGAGCAGGGGATGAAGAACTTAAAATTGAAGATGAAACTTTCTAACTAACTTTCCGCAGTGTGAATCATGTTGATTCCATTCGTACTCCCAGATATACTCAGTTTAGGACCATAAGAGTGTCTGGACAGCCTGTCTGAGTCTTGGGAATCTGAGTGTCCGAGTTAGGCCTAGAACCATGCTCAGTCTTTTCTGAGCAAGTGGAAAACTAAAGATCAGGAAAGAACCTACAGCAGATGCTTAGGCCTTGAGCCCCATCGAAACCCTGCACAACTGACACTCCCACGGTTCTAAAATTCCTTTATGGTTTGAATTGAGATTAAATAACACATTTCTGAAGCTGAAGCGACTGTAGTGCGTTTTTAATTTTCATTTCTACATTCTGCTTCAAGAGCATTTAAATGAGACACCCCCCCAGTCCCTCGGAGTAAATATTATCGCGCGTATTGGACATTTTCAAGTTTAAAGCAGAACTGTCACGCCTCATGTATTATTTCGAAAGCTCTGTAGTTTTTTTTTTAATGCAGTGAATACACGAATGAGCCCGTTTCCGCAAGCCTTCTTTAATAAAACGGTCGCATACGGTGATATTACAATAGTTGGCGGCTCCGAAACGCGTAAACAAATGCTCGGAGTTGAGCACAGGGGGAACACGAGCAGACGAGAGCTATCTGTGGTGCAAGCCCAGCGCCCCCGACTACTGAATGGGAGGAGCCCCAACAGCAAACCATAAAAAAATGAGGCTGATCTCAGCGAAAAGGAAACAGACAGACCCGTAGAAGGAGAGTGTTGAGGAAAGGCGGCTTGAGAGAAAATACTGGTAGTGGTCGCGTTTCCCCACCTCCCCTACGGCGCTGCTCAGTCCTGGTGAATTTCTGCACAGAACTGTCGACTGCAACCTCTCTTCTCAACTGCTGCTCGAAAACAGCAACTTCGCTCGTATTTATTACTCTTTGTTGTAAAAGAGAGAGAGAGAGAACCCGAACATTTTTTAAGACGGGCTTTTTTTTTGTTTGTTGTTGTTTCTCTGCGATCCGTAGACGTCAGGTTTTTCTTCTGCGAGGTGGTGACGAAGCGAGGAGACCAAAATGAGTTGTACTGTTAGCAGTTTCTTCGCCACTCTGGCGGTGCTGCTTCTGTGGCGAGTGAAAGAAATAGCGGAAGGTTGCAGCTGCTCACCCGTCCACCCACAACAGGCTTTTTGCAATGCAGATGTAGGTAAGATCACGTTCTGATTTACTTATATATTCGCGCAGATGAATGTGGCACGTTTCCACGCTCCTGTAACCCGCTAGGTAGCGGTCTGTTGTATTAATTGTTTTAAGCTGTGACAGTGTCGGAATGCAATCCACAATCCACAATCCACAAGTTCAGATTCAGTCAGGATCGTTTAGTTTGCGTGATGTCTGGATGCCATCTGAAACAAACGCACTGGGCATTTCCCCACTCGCGAAATATCGAACCCAACTTTTAACTTGTGAGATGCATCTAAATTAACTGTAACGTTAATCTCTGTGAGAGAACCGCGTTTTTTTGGGGGGGTTGTTACCTGAGGTGGGGTGCGTTACACGAACTCCTGCTGTTGTCGATTTTGTTATTTTAAAACGGATTCATTCGCGGGGGACGCGTCAAGAGGGGTCAAGATCAACTGCCTCGCCACTAAATGTACAACTGGCAAGTTTAAGTCACGAAGCCACCTGTAACGGTGATGTCGGGGTGTTTTCAACAGGACAGGTTTAATGCATCCCAGAAGACTGGGTATGTCTCTACCTGTCTCTTAGCCTTGCCTCTTTTTAAAATGGACTGCGTTACGAAACGCCTCAAGTGCCCAAAACGTTTGCAGTGCACGTTAAGATATTTTCATGAGTCGCAGATATGATGGACGTTTTCTTTGCTGTCGTACCGATTTCTTAGATCTCGATTACTATTGTTCACGTAAAAATGTAGCGCACAAAAACAATCACACACAGAGAGAGAGAGAGAGCCTATATAAATGTGTCTCGTATGTTGTAACTCATTGTAGTGGTTAGTATTTTGCTACCGATGTCAAATCGTGATTCGCGAACTGCGATAGTCGTCTGATACAGGAAGTCCTAGAAAGAAAACTCTGGAAAAGTTTGCAAGGTCTCTGGTAAACAATGTATTCCGTTTGCGTCCTTTTAAGTCCAACTTCCCAGATTCGCACTGTCATTGTGTGTTCATTTCCAAATATTTACCCCCACCACAATATGAGCCTGAAGTTGTGAAGGTGTTGGTAAACAAATAAAAACGGTCAATGTCGATTTTTACAGATTTTGCACATTTTTGTAATGGACGTTTGTAAACAAATTGGTAAGATCACATCTTTGTTTATCATCGCTTATGGAAAAATCCCCCATGCCTGTCATATCTGCCCTGTTTCGTGGAGACGTGTTTGCCGGGATCTGGTGGGGTGTTTGTGTTTTGGGTGACTGTCCGCCGTCTGGCTTGGCTGTTTCATTCAGTGTCGGGCAAGTCGACAACTCGCGTCCCTCACTCGTTACGTCTTCAAATCTTTCAGGTTTCCTGTTTTCGGTAGAAGGGATTCTCGGGGAGCTGTTGAAATGGAGCTGCGTGTAACATGTAAAACGGTCAAGATTTTGAAATCCCTATACCCCCCCCCCCCTCGCCAATCAGCGAACTACCCCTGGTGCTGTCCTCGTAAAAGGAATGCTAATTAGGTCTGCATGACTCGTGGAAAACAGCAGTTAGCGTTTATGTTGTGCGGTTATGCTAATTTGCATTAATCTATCCATATCTTTTTGAGTGTGGAGTTGGTCGGGATCTGTACTGGATTTGTTCAGATAGGCCTGCATGTTGCAGTTGCCCTGGGATTCTCTGGTGGTTTGGGCCTGAACTATGCGGATTTCAGCCCGTGGATAAATGAGCTGCGCATTTCAAGCGCTCCTGAATGACGGCGCACATCCCAGTTTTGTGAAAGCGCACGTCGCTTGACTTTCTGATTAACAGCTACGGAAAGCAGGCACGGCGACCGTGGGGAGTGAATGTGTGTGTGTGTGTGTCCCAGTCTGAAGGTTGCTTATAATTAAACACCGAAGGGTTTAACTTCATTTTAAAAACGATTTCAACTAGAAGACCGTGACATGACATATATAAGTTTGATTTGCATTTGTGCTTTTACGAATATGACGCTGCGTGTTGTTACTACTACATAAGACGTTTTTGTCATTGCCCCCCTTTGTCTTTGAGGTTGCCTTGGTGGGGAGTCGGTGTGCTTCACTGAGGGAAATTATGGAAAAGTGACGTTACGGGTTCAGCTGGTGATCTGCTGAAGCTGTAAAGGCGGGATAGGTCCAACAGCTGAAATTAAATCCCCTGATGTGTCACTGGTTACTTGTGACTGAATCACTGCTGGGCGTATCTTGGCTTTGTAATTCAGTTCCTTTTGATTTCAAATGTCAGGCATGTGCTAATTACAAACAGATCACTAGTGCTATTGACAGTTTTGATGGCTCTTTTTGTGCTTAAAATGTACTTTTATGTTGCTAAAAATGGGCATTTCTGAAAAGCAAGGCTCCCACAGAACAGATATATCACAGGATATGAATAATCACTTAAGATGCAGCTCGTGTGCCAAATACAGAGGAGTTAAAAAGTTTTCATAATCCATTAAGCCACTCCTAAAGCGAGTCTGCTCCATGATACACGCAGCTCTGCCGATTGAAGTATCTGCCGTGAACAAAGCACTTCCCGTGCCTTTCCCGTTCTGAGAATCTTCACGATGCTGGGCTCAAGTTCCCGGGATTGGGATCGCAGTATCTCCGGGGGGAAAGCGTTTGCTGGCACTGCAAGCCGCTCGCCTTCCCAGAAAAACATCCCTTCCCCTCCAAGTGTGTGCTGAGCAGGATCCCTCTGCGGGTGTCAGATGTGTACGTGGCAGGAGGGGGCTCACGCCAGTGGGAATGTGTGGGCTCGGGGCTCTGTTCCTCCCGCGCTAGCTGCGATCGGGCTGGAGCGCCGGTCAGCCCCTCCAGATCCGGCCTGAGGAATGGCAGGAATGCTCTGATGTGTCCCACTGGGGGTTTCCCCACCCAGCTCAAGGCTGAATCAGTGGGACAGCGCTGGGCAGATGTGAGGCTACAAGCTGCTGCAGCTGGAATGGAGTCCATCTCTGTGCCTGCAGTCAGAAGGAGTTTATAGGTTGAAGCCTGGAGGCAATTGATCCAGCCCCCCCGACCCCCCCAGCAGGAGAGGGCCAATGCACTCACACGTTCTCTCTCTCTGAAATATGCCTGATGTCATGCCAGCAGTCTTTCTACCTTTTTTCATTTCTGCTCGTTTGTCCAAGTCTAGCAATAAAGAAGCATGTCAGGCAAGGGATTATCTTCTGCCGTAACCTGGGCGTTTCTGTTCAGGTTAGTAACCGCATTGATTGCGAAGTGAGTGATCTTGTAGGTGATCTGAGGACGAAAGGAGCTCCCGTCCTTCGAACTGGCTCGGTTTGGTGTGAGGTTTCACACTGCCTCATTAATCTGGAAAGTGCATTTTGTAGTGCCTTTAGGCACGCTGCTCTTTGTAGTAGGTTGCAGTTTGTGTTTTCCTCCTGTTGTTGGAGGAAGTTTGGGGGTTTGTTTGTGCAGATCTGAAAACTCTTCCTCTGAGACCTCTCTCAGGCCTGGTCTCCTGCTGGACACCATGTTTGTGCAGAGTGTCCTGTTCAGCAGAGCTGATGTCTTACTTTCGATATGCTGCCAGTATTGTAAATAACTCTCTTATTTAGCACAGGGCCCTGACGTTTAAGGCAGAGTCACATCAGGCTGAGATTATAGTCTGCAGAATTGCACCTTCAGGAATGACTGATGACTTGATTTTGGGACCTTTTCCAGCTTTTATTACTAGTGAATTTACTGTTATACCCCTCACACAGGTTTCTGTTTCTGACTTTTCGTCGTAAATGAAAATATGATATTAGATCACTAACAGAAGCGGACTTGTCTTTTACTGCACCTATTAAAATACTGCTCTGCTTGTTGGAAGGCAGGAGAATGTGAGCTGGTTGGACTGCAGTGTACACGGCACATTGCTCATTAAAAGGGTACTCTTTGCTGAGCTGCATGTTACCGTGGCTCTGCAGTTTCCAAAAACCACAGTGAGCAGCTGAAGTAGTGAAACTTAGCTGTACGGTGCACTTCCAAACTGCTGAAGCATGTTTGGAAATCTGAATATTTTCGCTTGTCAGCAGTTGACCTAGCTCTTCTTTAATTCCTACCCTTTCTGAAAATAAAAGTTTAATGTACCATATACAGTATTTATTTCATCCCTGGGAGCTTTTGCATGGTAATTGAAGGCACTGCTGTTCATCCTCAGGTGGAATCGATGATAGCTTCGTCAGACTTTCTCGTAATACTCCAATAAGACCTGTGTTATTATAAGAGCGTGACAGATGCTTTTCTTCTGATGTTTAATCTCAGGTTTTCAAACCAACTCATCTAGTTAAGGCCTCCATGTGCTTCCTGGAGATAAGCTCAGCAAACAGTTTTTTTTCCCCAGACAGTTTTTGCTGGAATAGTTCATTTCCCAGTCGCAGCTGTAAGGACAAGAGCATTCTCAGAACATGTGGCAAGTATGAGATAAACTAGCCAAAACATTCAGATGATACACACTGTCCTGCCTCATTAAATTCCTGCTGAAGTCAGGACTGAACTTTTGATCTCCTGGTTCACAGACTGTCTCTGCTAAATGGCAGAGGGATCAGATTGCATTAGCCGAGCAGGCGTGTAATTCTCATAAGTGGGAGATTTTTAAACAGAAATGCCATTTTTTCACATGGCATAGGATTGTCCTGGTGCGCTGCCCTGCAGGAGGCATCGTGCTTGTCCATTTTAATGATAAAGCACATCATGGCTTCTAGCAGATGAATGTTATCATGATGTCAGCATCCCTGGAACACAGTGCCGTTTTCCAGCTTGTGTGCAAGAGACCTGTGCCACAATACGGCAGAGGGTACTGATGGGTTTTGTCAAAACCAGAGGAGCTGCGCTTTCTTCTGTGTGGGTGAGAATGGATACCTAGACAGAGTCTTGGCTCCATGCTGCCTGTTACGTTGCAGGGAGCAGGGGCTGAGTCACAGCGCAGCACACCCGCACTGTAATGCTGTAGCTGGAGCCCAGACTGGCACTTTCTCATAATGATATGTCCCGCAGCAGAGTGCTTCCAGTTGCTTTCCGAGCCATTTTCTTTTGCAGTGCAGCGCAAGAGTATGGGGCCAAATCTGTGTCATTTTTCAACTACAGTTGTTATTCCAGTAAGGAGCACACTGCTGGTAACAGATCATGTGGGTGGCGAAGCCCTGGTGTATAACTTACCAAGTTGTCTTAGGCCTCAGACCTTCAGCATTTCACAGAGGCTGAACAGAGGGATTGGCATCATATAAATTGTGCTTATGGCTTACCCGGGCTGTGCTTTTCATGCACTTCTATAGTAGCTTTTCATCTTTATCGTGGCTGTTTTTTTTTTTTCCCTGCTAGGCTGCAGGTCCAATGAAACTTCCCAGTTTGTTTGTTTTTTTCAAGCTAAGACCTCCTACCAAGTAAGCAGGTGAAGAATTGGGGGTTGCCCTCGTGTGTTCTGCAGAAACATTGTGATTGGCTCTCGAGGGGTCTTCTGAGGTTGAGAGCCGCTCTCTCGTTGTGTACTGTGTGAGATTAGACCTGCTCTGTAACAGCGTGTTTGAATGTTAGTCATACTCAAGTAATAGGGCGGTTTTTGTTGCTGGTAAGGGTATAAGAAAGGGGCACCATGATCAGCAGTTGTTTGGGATGCTTCCCAGGATTCAGTGCTGCGGTATGACTTAAAACAGATGTGCTGTGCCCTGTCCACCTCCTGTAATGGAGGTATCCCATGATAACTCAAATTCAAGCTTAGCCTGTGCAGGTTTCCCCACCCCCCGTTGAGCTGGAGAGCGAATTTAAAGTTTGGGGGGTTCTTTGGCTGCACTAGTTTCCAAACTATTTTGTCTGCGTCCTCTCCTGTGGTTTTCTTCTAGAAGAAATTCCGGGTGGGTTCCTCTCTGTAAAACCGGGGTTGTCTGGCTCAAACCAGAGTTGTGTCCGGCATCTGCAGAAAAAAAAACCAAAAACACAACGGTACACCGTCCAAATCTAGCCACCTCATCTCGCGCAAAAGGACCAGGGAGGAAGGAAGGAATGGTCCAGGAAGTGGTGAGCAGGGTCATGAGAGTCCGCTGCAGGGGGCTGTTGAGGGAGGAGGCAGGGTGCCCGCGAGAGCCTCCTTCACTGACGCTGCAGTCCTGTCCTGTCCCGTCCCAGACGTCCTTCTCCTGCCCCTGTTTGTAACCCTGGCAGGGGCACAGTGTGCCAGCGGGGTTATTTTTGAGAGAAAAGTGGCCCCTCTGGGCAGGGATGTTCCTGTGATCTCTTCAACCTCTTGCGTCAGACACCATAAGAAATTAGAACCGGTTTTCCCATGTGTGTTAGAAGTATTTTATGAGATAATCTGACCTCCTCCCTTCTTCCGCGGGCGTTAATACGCCACTGACTGACTGACTGACTGACTGTCAGATGCCCTTGTTTAAAGACGGAAGAATTGTGTGGTTACTGGGCCCGTTTATGTGAGGGGACCTCGCAATTGCAGTTAATTAGTCAAGGCAGACACAACAAGTGCTTTCAGAGTTGTTTTGTTTTCCACTTAGTGCTTAGTCATTGTGTGTAGAGGCTGCTCACTGCATCTGGGAGCAAGCTTTGCTTCTAATAAGCTTCCTTTAGAAAAGTCTCATCCCTGTTATTAAACACTTAGTGCAGCCCGAGCTTTGGGGTCATCTGGATCACCATGCACCGATCTACTTCTCTTTAGTGTTACAAATAATAATATACCCCCAGTTTTATAATTAGTTAAGCATGAAAATTGTCAATAAGAATGCATAACAATGCGAGACCATTCATATGGCCTCCTTGCTAATTGGGAGCTTAACGATCCAAGGATCCTGTGCTGCTTCTTCCTGAAAGATACTGAGGACTTGTCTACAGCAAACGCGGACGGCTTGTGTGCGCCAGACACCCGCGACGCAGAGTCTTCTATTTTCAGTCCTAAACGCTCTTCGATTTCCGCCCCTGGCCCTGACCGGTGAGTCATCAAGGAAAATTGCTTTTCGAGGGAAAAGTATCCCACAGGTCCTTGAGCGTGTACTTCTCTTGTGCCAAGAGCTTGCACTGCGTACCTTCCTGCCGCCCTGAACCACTGCTTTCCCAAAGGGGGACGTCCAGAAGCTGGCTGCCCTTGTCCGGGGCCCTTGCTTGCTCTGCGTCGGTGTCGAGTGCGCTGACCCGTGCCTAATGTGTTTAGAGCCGTGAGCGCCGAGCCAGCGCGCGGAGGTTAATGTGAAGTGATTTCGTGGATCGGTTTATGTGTGTCCTGGGGAGTCTGGATGGGCTCCCACATTCTGTCGTCTTCGCTGCGCAGTGGGAGGATCACACGGTCTCCAAGTGGAAAAATACCAACCTGCAGAAGACGTCGGGAGGAAGACTGTGGCTGCAGTGTCTCCTTGAAGGCGCAACACCCTGCTAATCGGGGTCATTTTAAATAGAATAACATGCAGTTCTCTTCTCCCTGCCTCTTTTTTTTTTAGGGTCTTTGTGTTCCCCACAAAATGCTGTAACGGCAACAGCTGGGGACTGTTTGAAGGTTTGTTCCTTATCCAGGAACTGAAGGTTCTGGCTATAAATGTCACAGCGTAATTTGCAATGCAGTACTTTAGTTCTTTTGTGCTATTTGATGGTTTTGCCAACAAAAGCTGGGTTGCAGTTCACCAATAGGTCATTGTTCGTTGAATTTCACAATAACTATTCCATATAAATGATATTATTTTGTGTTTAATAGGTTGCTGGCAAGAAACCGGCAAAAAGCAGTAAGAAAGTGTATGTTTTCTGTAAAATATCCTAGCTGAAACTTGTTTCCAGGAAATCGTCTGTGTTAAGAGGATGCGGGTATTGACTTCTGTCAAAATGTTTCTGTAATACTTGAACCTCAGAACAAACCTGTCGTCATGGTGCTTACCAACATACTTACCAGCGTTGGAACTGGGGGGATAGTCCCTCATTCCTCAAACAATGAAATACAGTACCTGGAACTGAAAGGAAAAGGAGACATTCCTAGTTTAATCCCATTGCCTTTTTAAGTAGTTTGGCAATGCACCTTAAATCATGTGATCTGTGAAACTATTGGATTAATCCTAGCACAGACCATAACCTTCATAATTAAGATTCCTGGCATAATTTGATAAGACTTTCTGTGGTTTACAAGTTTGACCTCTTGGGTACCAGGAACAGTAGATGCCCCTTGCCCCTATAGCAGCATGGGCGCGTGAAAGGTTTGTAGTCCAGTTCTGACTTGCAGAAATTCATTACTTTTTATGTTATTCTTTTCATTAAAGCCTCTCCACACCAGTGAGGTCCTCATATGTTTTTTTTTTTTAATTTGCTGTCAGATTTACTGTAAATTAGGAGACAGGCTGACTTTTGCAATGGGGAATGTTGAAATGCCCTAAAGGTGAAGGCAATGCTTCCGTGCCGAGTAACTGTCTTGCAACAAGCTGTGGCAGGGGCGACTGCGGATTGAGAAACCAGTAACCGTAGATGGGCAATGCAGTGATTTAGCTGCAGAGTCCTGTGCACTGTCCAAGCTGGCAGTGGGCCCTCCAGCACTGTGCAGTAGCCTAACATGTATCCATTTTCTAAACGCTTTTTCTAACTCGTGAGCAGGAGTCTGTCCATGCACACTCTCCCACCAGAGCCAGTTTTCCGTTAAGGTGATCAGCCTACCAGCATGTCTTTGGCCTGTGGGAGGAAACTGGAGCACCTGATGGAAACCCACACGGACACAGGGACAACATGCAGACTCCATGCTGATATTCCTGCGGTGCTGTAACCCAGGACCCCAGTGCTGGGAGACAGCAGTGCTAACCACTGTGCCACTGTGCCTCCCCACAATAGCCTATGAGTATGATCCAGTTCAGTTTCCCTTTATTTCTGCTTTGTGTTGCGGGCACATTGTGTGAAAGTGCAATTCCGCTTGGCCATGCTGACAAGTGATCAGATTCAGAATGTGGGCGGCTTCTTTACCAGCCCTGTAGCAGGGCCAGAGCTCCGCCTGAGCTTTTGGACTTTCTGGACACCCCATCTCCTGTTGTCATAGGTCTCTGCATTGTGCTGCTGTCATGAGAGGTATGTGGGATATTTTTTGGGTGACTCAGGGAAAGGAGACTCACGGGGAAGCGTTTTGAGGGGAATGTTGTGCGAAAAACGTTTTTCCCTCCCTCACATTCAGCAGAGGAGTTAATAGACAGGCCTTCTGGTTCCCTCTTTATTGGGCAGCTCTTGTGCCAGGAGAGCTTCAGTTCAAAGATAACCCAGTGTTCTGTCCCAAGACTGCAGGAATTAAAATGGCCCGACTTAAAGGTATGGTGATTTATATTAATTATATTTTTATTTTTATCATGCCCCTTTAGAAAAAAAAGTCAGTTCATACTGCAGGACCAGGGAGCTGTGTGTTCGGAGGGGCGCTCTGTGGGACTTGAGCTTGTCTGTGGAAATGGTAGCGTTTTGGTGACTAAAGACACGTGAAAGATTCTGTCTTCAGTGTTCTCTGGGTTTGTGGCTCCAGTGCTGGGATGGCTTTGCAACACGCAGTGAGGAAAAGTGGGTCAACTCAGAGGGAAGGCAGAAAAAAAACGTGAATACATTTGAAGGGAGGAAGGCCTTCTGTGTTGGCGCTCCTCTTTGCAAGGTTTGCTTGCCTCATTAAGGACCTAATTCATGCGGCTGCAGGCGCACGGTGCTGGCCCGGAAACGAACTGGCACTCGTTTCTCTTCCTGGGCAATTAAAGGCAACCTGAATCCACATAAAAGAGAGACAAATATCAATTTGAGATTTTGTTGTGCATTCTTACACCTCCAGTCCTAAAAGGGCTCACTGCTTCTTCTATCCCTGACCCAGAAAAACACGAAAGGTCCAGAATTGGTAGCTGAGGGGGCATGCTGTCCTGTCTGGAGATCAAAGCTTGGCCCTGATGACTCCAGACTCCACAGGTCCCACACTTGTATCACTTCCAACATGCAAGCTGGCCAGTACTGCCTTTATAGCAAGGAGCCCCAGGAACGCAAGGCTGTTTTTTTTTTTTTAGGATTGAAAGCAGGTTGCAGGAGAGTCATCTTGCTTTGATTGCTCAAGACTGTACTAATAACTGGTTCTGGTTGTGAAAGATGCCAAACTGTGTCCATGATGTAATCGGAGAGCTGTATCTAGTCTGCGATAAACAGTTAAGTTATCAAATACATTTACTCTTGAGTGGAAGAAAAGTTCTCTTTCTGGGAAGTATAGGAGGTTACTGTATTAATTCTGAACTCTCTGGTTAGCCTGTCATCTGTCATGACGACCTGATGTCTTCATGTATAGCTGCAGATTTGTAATGGATTAACTAGGAGGAGTGTAATGTAAAAGCCTTTCAAGTAGGGAGCCGTATCAGCATGTGTAGGCAGCAAAGGAACAAGTAAAGGTTTATTCCATGCTGAAAAGAAACCTAATATTTTGGCTGTGGAGCCTACTATGGGTCCTATGGTACCTGAAGAAGGCTCCACAGCTGAAACGTTGTGTTTCTTTTCTTCCATTTTCAGCATGGAATGAATCTTTACTTGTTCCTAATGTGAAAACCACTTCGTTTTTCGTAGCAGCGGTGTACAGTAAATGATGGCTTCATATTCAGATTATAGTGAGAGTTCTGATCACTCAGCACCTGTAGTGTCCCTGTTTGGGTAAAGTGACACCATCCATTCACAGAGGTTGGTGTGATTTTTTTCATTATTGTTAATACTCATGACAAATGCTGCAAAGCTGTATCTTGGGTTTACCATACCTCTATAAGGGTCTTTATGTACAGTATAACATCCTGCTGTGCGTCAAACAATGTCATTACATGCTCTCTGCTCTCTGAACCCTTACTGAGTTGATGGGTCTCTTGCCCCTGGCTGGAAGGGCTGTGATTTTGGGGACACGGTGTCCTGTAATTCTTTGTCCTCAGTCTAAATCGGTTGCACAACGAGAGTTTCCGGATGTAGGGTCAGTATCTCTCAGGTCACAATGCTATTGACTCATCTGTGAGAAATCCCACTTTTTTCCCATTGCATGCTTTATTGCATTTGCTGCAGAGTTTGAACTTCCTTGTGCCTTTTCTGAACCCCGAGTGCTTTGCAAACCTGATTTTTTTTCTCTTCTGTGTATAATTCTGAACCGCTTAAATGGAACTTCTGAGCTCTAAAAGCCATTAACAACATTTGCCTGTATCTTAACTCGAACTCATTCTTGCAATGTGGAGACAGCCTTTTACACTACGAAAGGAGATGTGTTTATAGGCCCAAGTTTTCAGTCAAGCTTGTTTCACACATACCAACACAGGACAGGCAAATTCAATACAAGTACCAGCTAATATGTGAACTAGCAGGTTGTCTGGTTCTGCTTTTTGTCATGCCAGCCTATAGCATGGGCACTGGGGGGGACTAATACAGCTTGCACTGGCAGCAAAGCTAACCCAGGTGCGTGGCTACCTACTGAGGCAGCTTGTAGTTTGTGAAGCCAAAGCCATCCTGACCAATTCAAACCCACCCAGCCCTGGGAGCGGTGAGTCAGACATGTGCCACTTGGGGAATCCTTTTCACACTTGGCTAGCGACAGCCAGGACCGGGGCCAGTGACCTCTGAGCTGGAGGGCCTTCACAAGCACTCCTGAGTCTGTAGTGGAGGAAACATCCAGCAGCCTCACCATCCCAGTGCCCCCTCCGCCTCCAGTACACGTGACCTACGATGGCAAACGATGTAGGTCTAGATTTAAAAAACGAATATTAATTTCGGAAAAACGCCTCACAAGGGCTCTATAACTCCAGGATTGCAGGGCAATCGTCTCCATGTCTGTGGCAGAGCGCGTACAAGACTCATTAACTGAGCCATTAAATGGAGGAAAAAACAGGAGCTGCGGATTAAAATATTGCAGCCCTGTGTGCGGAAATTACACTGAGCCGAGATTGCCTGATTATTCTAAATGATTGCTAAAAGTAGTCTAGGGTCCCCTGTGTGTAGTTAACATCCTAAGCAGAGGACATGGAGAGTTAGAGGCTTGCTGTAGAAACCTGGATGTTGTGTGTAAGAGTGATACTAGGGAAAGCATGTGCTCTGACAAGGCTCTCATTATCTTATCAGCAGCAGTGAGCCCTTCATAGCTCTGTACCATCCAGGCTCTGAAGTGAATCCTAGCCTGCAGTCTCATGTCTTTTCCCAAACTTGTTTCTTTTATTTTTCAGTCGTTCTGCATCTTCCTGTGTAGTAAGTATTACTGTATAATACCCCTGGGCTCACATTTGCCATGCCATACCTGTCTTACTGAGGTGTTGCGTAGCTCTGGGTATTTGTCAGTGTTGGCATCCATGCTGGCTGTACAGTGATATAATGCAAGGCTGTCATATTTTTAATTTAATTTACAATTTTTAAATTGTGAGACAACACAATGCAGAATGCTGGTCCCTGCCTTAGGACAAGATATATTTCCCTTCAATACTGTGATCTTGTTGCTGTGACATTTCTGGGGGGCCATGATTTAAAACTTGATTTAAAATGCTCTCAGGAAAAAGAGAAAGGTGGGATGTTTCTCATATGCAGAAAGCAACAGGTAAAGGTTTATTCCCCGCTGAAAGGAAAAGAGGAGAGACACAATGTTTTGGCTGTGGAGCCGAAATGTCAGACACCTGAAGAAGGCTCCACAACCGAAATGTTGTCTCTTTTCCTTTCAGCGGGGAATAAACTTTAACCTGTTTGTTTGCAGCCTACTGACACAGGATGCTGACACAGCTAACTTACCTGATATTTAGAAAGTGTTCGATAACCAGTGAAGATACTGCTCCTTTGACTTGTTGTGCTACTGTATGCAGTCCCATTTATAGCCCCCAGTCCTATGACATGCAGTATGCTTGCTGAGAACGGGCTTTGGACTTGGAAGAGACCTAGCTTATGCAGCAGGAACTCTGCTCTTGTCCCTGAACCACAGTTGGTTTGTGAGTCCTGGCCCAGCTCCTCAGTGCCCCCTGCTGGACGAATCGCTCTGCTGCTTGTTTGTAGAGCTGGCATGGTATTCAAGTGGAACAAGCTGCCATTTTGATTGTTTATATTTTCCTATACTCTGAAGGCAACCCCTGTGACCTAGCAAAACCATTTTTTCTGTTAACCTTTGCAGGATGTTAGACAATATGACATGCTCCCTGGTTATTTTAGACTTAGGACTAAAAAAAATTGTTATTCCAAAGCATTTCTAGAGAAAGGGAGTGCCAATCAAATCTCATAACATTTCACCCTTTACAGGGCTGTTGATCCTGACAATGATGACATTACTGTTTATTGTATACAAATTTGATTGTGGGTGTAAAGTTGGAGTAGGAAAAGGAGCTGTTGCCCAGCTCTACATGAGTTTAAACAATCTCTCGACTGCTTGGATGTGCCATTTAGGAATCTATCTGTTTCTGATTGGGAAATATGGCTGGCTTCTTGAGTAGCTGTTCTAATTCAATTGCATCTGCTCATCGTTATCCTGGGCCTTTTTTATGTGGTGGGGGTTTAAATTGAAAGCAGCCATTGGAGTAGGAAGCCTGCTTCTTGTATATAGGCCCACAGAGGCATTTGATAATGTAA